>NW_021137701.1:0-331870 GCF_004193835.3 Ostrinia furnacalis
TCAACACAAATCATTGCAGTCAGAAATAAACATTAAAACAAGTCACACAATGTTAATTAAGTACAAATGTCATTAATAAACGAAAAGGCTTTGCAACACAACTGCCCAAGACTGCATTTTTCCTTGCATTAGGTCTAGTACACCCAAAAATTTTAAAAATGACCACCAACAAGGTGGATAGATAAAATTCTAAAGAAGGCGTTGGATGCAGGCGGCTACCAACTGGCCAATCTGGAAATCCTTGGGGATGTTCAGCATTGACTGTCCTAAAATGATGCCCTGCAAAACTACACTATACGGTAGTTGCAGCAGTGGGAATGAGAGGTGGGAATAGCGCCTTCTAAACGCGGTAAAAAAACAAAAGTTTCGAATTAGTCCGTCAGTTAACTTGTCAAAAAATACTCGACGCGTATTTTTCAATCTTTCAAACTAATTGAAAAAGCGCGCCAAAATTCAAAAGAAAAGGCCTATGACGTCAAGGAGTGTTTCAAAGTATAGAACTTTGTGACGTCACGCGAAACTTCAACGCACCATTACGTCGTAATTACTTGCTTGATTGACAAATAAAAATATACGTGTCCAATATTTTTAGTAACTTAATTGACGGGCTAAATGTTAGGTTTTTTTTTTAAGGAAACCAGTTTCCTTTTCTGAAATATTTGTTTATATTGTAATATAAATTGTCGACAAAGTTGCTGAAGTTTCCAAATAAATCAATAATTATTTCCAGGAGCGTGGAAGACGCCAAGGCTCGGCTCGTGGACTTGGAGCGAGCGCTCAAGAGCGAGGAAGTCGGCACCGACCTGAGGAGCTGTAAGAGGCTCATGACTCAGCACCAGGTGAGAACAGACCTTATGCAGTTGTGGTAGGGTTGATTTTGCATCAAAGTGTAGTCTGATTTGCCGTCAAATGTACTTCTGTAGGTAGCCTAGATGGCGCTCGATTTAATTAGAACGCGGTGTTAAAGTATTGTTTCCATTTATAAATGATTTGTCGCCCGTATCAGGCCTGTTCATCTCCGCGAGTTTACATCGAAAACAAAACACGCACGATGGCCCACCTACAGGATACTATTCGACAAGGCCACACATACGAGCGAACATTGACACTCACGCACGCGTATTCTTGTGTATGATGGAATAAAATAAAGAAAATGGTGTAGGTACTAAATACTGTGCAGTATTTAACTGCCTAAATAATTATAAAAACACAGAATGTACTTTTTTCAGTTGCCTCAAGACACTGAGAGGTAAATAAGTAGTTAATATTATTCTTGATAATTCATGCTAAATCATGTATTNCACGTATGCCCGTATCCGGAATAATTGCCGTAAATTTAAAAGAGATAATAATCTACCAACTTTTTCATTATATCGACAAAAATAATTAGCGGGCCGCAATTTATAATGAGTTTAGAACCTCTGATATTTAATTTTTTTTATCAACTCTCGGCGAACAGACTTTAGACTGATTTGCCATCAAATGTACTTCTGTAGGTAGCCTAGATGGCGCTCGTTTTAGTTAGAACGCGGTGTTAAAGTATTGTTTCCATTTATAAATGATTTGACGCCCGTATTAACCAACAATGCTTGCTTAAGAGAAGCAGCAAATCGAACGCACAGCGTTGAATAGAGCTCTGTGATGTGTGGTCCGAGCAATCCGAGCGGCATTATTGTAGTGTGCGTGTGCACTATGGATCATTTAGCGTGTACCGATAACACTCAAACATTCGCGGAAGAATGGTGGGGCGCGTCTTCGTGGATGAAACGATCTATAACTTTCTTCTGTAATATAACTTTATTCTTTTTACTAATATATCGTTTTTTTTTCCAACAGGCTGTAGAACAAGAGCTGACCCAATGGGAACAAAAGGCCTCGTCGCTTTCAGCTCAAGGCGAGGACCTCGTATCGGACGGCCACTTCGACGCCGCCGCTATCCAGCGGGAATCCGCTGCGTTGACGCGCGCCCTTCAAGCATTACATGCCCCAGCTGCTGATAGAAGACGCGCCCTCAGCACTAGTCTACAGTGAGTCTTATTGCGATAAAGTCCGGTCGCGGAACAAATAGAATTTCGTACAATGACCCCAAGCTACCCATCCTTATCGCTCGCGCGTAATTATATTGCTATCGCGCTCGCACACCCACTGCGGCCGCCCGTCGCACAGTCGCAACAGCAATACAATTACTCGCGAGCGATTTAGCAATGACCCCAAGCTACCCATCCTAGCTTGGGGTCATTGTACGAAATTCTATCTGCTTGGCGACCGGACTTTAGATATAGGGTCCATTTCACGTTGCCATACAGCGGGAGTCCGCTGCGTTGGCGCGCGCCCTACAAGCATTGCATGCGCCAGCTGCTGATAGAAGACGCGCCCTCAGCACTAGTCTACAGTGAGTCTTATTGCGAAAGATTTAAGGTCTGTTTTACTTTGGCGCCGGCACTTAGCGCGAGTCTTCCGTGTTGATGCAGTCTACAATGAGTCTTGCCACGATAGATATAAGGTCAGTTTTACTTTGGCGCCGCCATACAACCGCAAGCCGCGTTGATGTGCGTCATACAAGTACCAGCCTACAGTGAGTCTTGCTGCGATAGATATAAGGTCATTTATTACTGGTCCAGCACTTATTGTAGTATGGGCCACACTCCCAGCTACCCATTTCCAGTCATGTCGTCTCATTATATCGCGAAGAATCGCCATTTGATGAGAATGAGAGAAAAAACGGAAGTGGTTAGCTGGAACTGTGGCCAAATATTCTTCAAGGTTTCTAAACGAGCAACTGTTTTAGAAATAACCGAATAAACGAAGCAAAATATCGCGAAATCGGTTACGATCGAAAAAAGTTACGTTATATATTTCTGAAATCCAGCTTTTAGTGTATTGTTTTTCAATAAATACATTTTTCTACAGGCTCCACAAATTCGCTGCGGAAGTAGCCGGCGAGCTGGACTGGCTGAACGAGCGTAAAGCAGCGGCATCGTCCGAAGCGCTCCCTGGTGACCTCCACGCGGCCCAGACCGCTCTTAAGAAGCACAGCAAGCTGGTCGGCGAGCTGGCTGGGAGGAAACCGCTGGTGGAGCGCGTCATCGGCCAGGGACGCGCTCTGATGGAGGACAGGCATCCGCAGGTCGACAAGGTGAGTGGACTGACGCTACAGCAATGGAGGGAAGTCGAACCTTAATTTCGAACTCCTCCTATGTTCTTCTGATTAATTTCGTTGCGGGTCCAATGACAGTTTAACTTTCCCCCGGGACAAACTTGACCTTCATTGGTTGGGTTTTTGTGGCGGTCAAGCTGTAGATCCTGGCTACACAGGAGTTGCAGTGGTGGGAACGAGAGGTGGGAATAGTCCCGTGACGCTACAGCACGCGACGCAACGCTACAGGATGCGACGCGACGCAACAAGACGCGATGCGACGCTACAGGATGCGACGAGATGCTACAGGAAGCCACGCGACGCACGACGCTACAGGACGCGACGCGAAGCTATAGGATGCGACGCCACGCTACAGGACGCCACGGCACGCTACAGGACGCGACACGACGCTACACGATCCAACGCTACAGGATGACACGCGACGCTACAGGATGCCACGCGACGCTACAGGATGCCACGCCACGCGACGCGACAGGACGTGACACGACGCTACACGACGCGATGCGACGCTACAGGACGCTGCAGGCGGAATCGACAGAAAAAATTGGTCGAATTGAGTCTAAGAAAACCACCAGCTTTTTTCTGAGATTAAATCATAGCTAATACATGTCCAAAATTATGGCAAATAACAAGTTTTCTTTGCTTGACAAATAGTAGGTAGGTATGTAGGTACTATGTGGTTTGAAAAACGAGCTAAAAATGGTCAAAAAGCCAAACATACTTTACATTATTATTAAATTTTTAGCGTTAAGAGTCGCATCTCAAACTAATTTGAAAATTATAAATAACTTGAAAAAATCGAACTGCCTAAGGCGGGAATTGAACCCACGAACATTGATGAAACAAACGCTGGCTGTAACAGCGTATTGCACTTTAAAATTTCGACGGGTTCATCCAGTGTCTAAGTAGCTCAGTTGGAAGAGCAGTCGCCCGGCAAGCGGAAGGTCGTGGGTTCAATTCCCGCCTTAGGCAGTTCGATTTTTTCAAGTTATTTATAATTTTCAAATACTTTACATTTACCTGTCATTCCAGATATCGTCTCTCTGCGAGTCGCTATCCACCGCCTACGAAGAAGTATCAGCGGCGGCCGAAGCCCGCGGCGCGCGTCTTGAAGCCGCGGCGCGCGCGCAACAGTTCGTGCACGACGCGGCTGAGTTGGAAGCCTGGATGGCGGATAAGGCTGCTGCATTAGCTGATGCTGACGTTGGCAGAGACAGGCATAGAGCCACGCAGTTACTGACGAGACACAAGGTGAGTCAAGTCGCTTAAACAGGCTCAGACTTATAGCACCATTGCAGGATCTAAAAGTAGGATACAACCTTGCAGCTGTTGACGAGACACAAGATGAGTGATCCACGATGTGACACCTTCACGCATTACAAGCGAGCAATACCAGAATATCGGAATAAAGACACTTTGCAGAGAGCTACGCAGCTACTGACACGACATAAAGTGAGACAGTCATGATTTGACAGCCTCTAGTGTTATAAGACAGGATTTAACGCCCTTTAGGGCGTAGCATAGTGCTACGCACCTGTTATTACTTCAGGAAGGCGAGTCAAGTAGCTTAAACAGGCTTTGATGGTCCTTTCACAGCATTACAACGCAAGCTGGGGTCTTTAGATGGTCTCAAGTATTTTTACACGCAATACAGGCTTGAATGAATGACACAGGACTACGTCGCTGTTGACCTGACATGGGGTAAACTATTCAGTTGCTTTGACAGCCTTTCACAGGCGCCAGCTGTTTCCATATGGGTCCAAGTGTCTAATACAGGATAACTCAGCTGTTGACAAGGTCTCAGGTAAGCTATAGCTCCTTCCATGGTCTCTCTCATGACTCTTACGCGTCACCAAGTGACTCCAGCGCGTCTGGAAGCCGCGGCGCGCGCGCAACAGTTCGTGCACGACGCGGCCGAGCTCGAGGCGTGGATGGCGGATAAGGCTGCTGCATTAGCTGATGCTGACGTTGGGAGAGACAGGCATAGGGCGACGCAACTCCTGACGAGGCACAAGGTGAGTCAAGTAGCTTAAACAGCCTCGGATAGTCCGTATATGGACTTACAGTGCCATTGCAGGATCAAAAAGTAGGATACAGCCTTGCAGCTGTTGACGACGCATAAAGTGAGACAGCAGCCAATAGTATGATCTGGTACATGACATTACAACAGCAGGATGGGAATAAAGACACTTTGCAGATGGCTACACAGCAGCACAATCATGATTTGAGCCTCTAGTGTTATGAAAGACAACACCAGCAAGATTTTACGCGCTTTAGGGCACGCCTTAAAGCGCATTACTTCAGAGAAATGAAATTCTATCAGAAATACATCTACACAGCTGCTGACGAGGCATAGGGTAAGCTATCTAGTTACTTGAACAGCCTCTTGTAAGATCCATATACATCAGCAGTTCCCAATATGGGTCCAAGTGTGTAACAGGGCAACGCAGCTGTTAACAAAGGCTCTGGTAAGCTATCTAGTGACTTCAAGGGTCTCTAGTGTGATTCTCACACGCCAGCAAGTTATTTCATCGCGTCTTGAGGCGCATATTAGCTAAGTAAGCTATCAAGTTCCTTCCATGGTCTCTCTTATGTTTCTTACGCGTCACCAAGTGACTCCAGCGCGTCTGGAAGCCGCGGCGCGCGCGCAACAGTTCGTGCACGACGCGGCCGAGTTGGAGGCTTGGATGGCGGATAAGGCTGCTGCATTAGCTGATGCTGACGTTGGCAGAGACAGGCATAGAGCCACGCAGTTACTGACGAGGCACAAGGTGAGTGAACCATGATTTGACAGCCTCTAGTGTAATGAAAGACGACTCCAGCAACATTTTACGCCCTTTAGGGAGACACAAGGTGAGACAGTAGCCAGTAAGAAGCCAGCTAATAATACAACAGCAGGATCTAATCCTATCGGGATAAAGACACTTGTTAGAGGGCTACGCAACTGCTAACAATACACTAGATCAGACACCCATGATTTGACAGCCTTTAGTGTTATAAAAGACAGGATTGTACGCCTTTTAGGGCGTGGCATAGTGCTACGCACCTGCTGTTACTTCAGCGAGGCGTTAAGGTGAGTCAAGTAGCTTAGACAGATACTTTAATGGTCCTTTCACATTACAACGCAAGCTGGGGTCTTTAGATGGTATCAAGTATTTTCACTGAGGCTTGGATGAATGACACAGGACTACCAGACATAGGGTGAACTATTCAGTTGCTTTGACAGCCTTTCACAGGCGCCAGCTGTTTCCATATGGGTCCAAGTGTCTAATACAGGGCAACTCAGCTGTTGACAAGATCTCAGATAATCTATAGGCTGCTGCATTAGCTGATGCTGACGTTGGGAGAGACAGGCATAGGGCGACGCAGTTATTAACGAGACACAAGGTTAAGAGGACTTACAGCGCCATTGCAGGATCAAAAAGTAGGATACAGCCTTGCAGCTGTTGACGACGCATAAAGTGAGACAGCAGCCAATAGTATGATCTGGTACATGACATTACAACAGCAGGATGGGAATAAAGACACTTTGCAGATGGCTACACAGCAGCACAATCATGATTTGAGCCTCTAGTGTTATGAAAGACAACACCAGCAGGATTTTACGCGCTTTAATGCGCGCCCTAAAGCGCGTAACAGCAGCTGCGTAACACTGTTACGCAGCTGCTGACGAGGCAAAGGATAGGCTATCTAGTTACTTGAACAGCTGTAAGATCCATATACATCAGCAGTTCCCAATATGGGTCCAAGTGTGTAACAGGGCAACGCAGCTGTTAACAAAGGCTCTGGTAAGCTATCTAGTGACTTTAAGGGTCTCTAGTGTGATTCTCACACGCCAGCAAGTTATTTCATCGCGTCTAGAGACGCACATTAGCTAAGTAAGCTATCAAGTTCCTTCCATGGTCTCTCTCATGGCTCTCACTCGTCACCAAGTGACTCCAGCGCGTCTGGAAGCCGCGGCGCGCGCGCAACAGTTCGTGCACGACGCGGCCGAGTTGGAGGCTTGGATGGCGGATAAGGCTGCTGCATTAGCTGATGCTGACGTTGGCAGAGACAGGCATAGAGCCACGCAACTGTTGACGAGGCACAAGGTGAGTGATCCACGATTTGACAGCTTCACGTTTTACAAGCGAGCAAGACCAGAATATCGGAATAAAGACACTTTGCAGAGAGTCAAGTAACTTAAACAGGATCAGATTTATAACGCCATTTCAGGATCAAAAAGTAGGATACAACCTTGCAGCTGTTGACGAGACACAAGGTGAGAAAGTAGCCAGTAAGAAGCCAGCTAATAATACAACAGCAGGATCTAATCCCATCGGGATAAAGACACTTGTTAGAGGGCTACGCAACTGCTAACAATGCACTAGGTCAGACACCCATGATTTGACAGTCTTTAGTGTTATAAAAGACAGGATTGTACGCCCTTTAGAGCGTGGCATAGTGCTACGCACCTGCTGTTACTTCAGCGAGGCGTTAAGGTGAGTCAAGTAGCTTAAACAGGCTTTGATGGTCCTTTCACAGCATTAGAACGCAAGCTGGGGTCTTTAGATGGTATCAAGTATTTTCACACGCGCTAGGAGGCTTGGATGAATGACACAGGACTACGTCGCTGTTGACCTGACATGGGGTAAACTATTCAGTTGCTTTGACAGCCTTTCACAGGCGCCAGCTGTTTCCATATGGGTCCAAGTGTCTAATACAGGATAACTCAGCTGTTGACAAGGTCTCAGTTAAGCTTTAGCTCCTTCCATGGTCTCTCTCATGGCTCTCACTCGTCACCAAGTGACTACAGCGCGTCTCGAGCGCTACAGTTTCGTATTATATCAGACAGTCATAGCACGTGAACGTCAGATAGGGCAACGCATCTCTTGACAAAGGTTCTGGTAAGCTATCTAGTTCCTTTCACAGTCTCTCTTATGTTTCTTACGTGTCACCAAGTGACTCCAGCGCGTCTGGAAGCCGCGGCGCGCGCGCAACAGTTCGTGCACGACGCGGCCGAGCTCGAGGCGAGGATAAGGCTGCTGCGTTAGCTGATGCTGACGTTGGCAGAGACAGGCATAGAGCGACGCAGTTATTAACGAGACACAAGGTGAGTACATGGCAGTACAACATTCACAACGCCAGCTAGATAGAATCCCACCAGGGTCGAAGCACTTTAGTTACTAAAACAGCTTCTAGAATTATTGACAGCTTGGTGGCAAACTGAATTTCACTAGGACTGCTTACGAGACACAAGAGACTTATCTGCTGATGAGACATAAGGTGAGATATCCACGATTTGACGGCCTCTAGTGTAATGAAAGACGATTCCTGCGAGATTTTACGCCCTTTAGGGAGACACAAGGTGAGACAGAAGCCAGTGAGATGGTCTGTAGTCGATATAACAACAGTAGGATCCTAATATCGGAATAAAGACACTTTGCAGAGAGCTACGCAGCTACTGACACGACATAAAGTGAGACAGTCATGATTTGACAGCCAAGTCTAGAGTTATGAAAGACAACGCCAGCAGGTTCTAAATGCGTAACAGAGTGCCTCGCAGTTCAGAGAGATCAAATGCTATCGGAAATAAGAGTCGCACAAGTAAATATAGTCTCGCAGCTGCTGTCAAGGCATAGGGGAAGCTTTCTAGTTACTTAAACAGTCTCTTGTATGATTCACAAACACCAGAAGTCTCCATATGGGTCCATGTGAGTATTACAGAGCCACGAAACTGCTGTATGCATGCAGGCATTAGATGAACCAACAATGTTCTTTAACGGCCTTCTCGCTTGTTTCTCACACACTAGAAAATCCAATTCCATTTGGGCCTAAGATACTGCTTTTCATAGGGCCTATCGGTTTCTGAAAGATACATTCATGATTTACTTGACTTAACGTCCCTAGATGGGGCAGAGGGCATTCACAACAGTCCTCCATCGCGTTCGGTCTTGAGCTTCGCGTTTGATCTCGCTCCAAGTCTTGCCCATTTTCTTCGCCTCGTCTGCTGAGTGCGCCGCGCAGATCCATTCATAGCGGTTCTATATAAAATACTAGCTGTGCCCGCGATTTCGTACGTGTGAAAACCCGTTTTTGCAACATTTTTCATTTTTGCTCTGCACCTATTACTCGTAGCGTGATGGTATATAGCCTTAAGCCTTCCTTGATAAATGGGCTATCTAACACTGAAAGAATTTTTCAAATCGGTCTGGTAGTTCCTGAGATTAGCGCGTTCAAGTAAACAAACAAACAAACTCTTCAGCTTTATAATATTAGTATACAGGGTGGAATTTTGTAATGCCACCTGGAGGGAATGTACTCTTAATATTGTAGATCGATTTTTTTTCTCAAAGAAAACTTTCCTTTATTTTTGAAAGAACTGCATTCAAAGATTTCCAAAAATTTGCTTGCCACTCCCGGGAATCTAACCAACTAAAATCTGTATAAAATTACATCCTGTATTTTTATTGCATCGATCATTAGGGTTAAGTATAAGGATGAAATCTCTCTAACAAACTTGATAAATCAAATGAAAGGAAAACCATGAAATAATTTTAATTACGATGTACAGAAAATTGTATGGTATGGTAGTGAATTTTCGAAAAAATTTCGAAAATCTTTAAATGCAGTTCATTTTCTTTTAAAAAATAAAGGAATGTTTTCTTTCAGTAAAATTTTCTATCTACAGTATTAAGAGTACTTTCCCTCCAGGTGGTATTACAAAATTCCACCCTGTAGATGTAATTTTGTAAAAAAAAAAATGTCTTCTTCTTTCTTTCTTATCAAATCAAATCTTTCCCCACAGGCCGTAGAACTAGAACTAGACACATACGCAGCCATCGTCGCCGAGATGGGTCGCGCGGCCGCGTCGATGGCTTTTTTATACGCAATTTTTAGTTTTTTTTTGTGTTCACGCATTTGAAGTCGGTTTTATTTTTTTTAAAAGTTAATTATTTACATTCTGGATACAGATTTCCATGCTCCTGAATATTGGCCTGATTTTTGCTACACTGTGCGAAGCAAAAATAGCTTTTTCTCTTCCTTTGCAGTGATCAAACAATGAAAATCTTGCATNAAGTTCATTTTCTTTTAAAAAATAAAGGAATGTTTTCTTTCAGTAAAATTTTCTATCTACAGTATTAAGAGTACTTTCCCTCCAGGTGGTATTACAAAATTCCACCCTGTAGATGTAATTTTGTAAAAAAAAAAATGTCTTCTTCTTTCTTTCTTATCAAATCAAATCTTTCCCCACAGGCCGTAGAACTAGAACTAGACACATACGCAGCCATCGTCGCCGAGATGGGTCGCGCGGCCGCGTCGATGGCTGACGGAGAGGGCGAAGCGCTAGTCCAGAGGCACGAGCAGCTCGCCGCTAGTCTCCAGCGCTTGCAGCGGCTTGCGGCGCACCGGCAGCGAGCGCTGGTTGAGAGCGTATGCAGGTCAGTTACAGCGGTTGCAATCTTATGACACAAGCTGCAATCACAACTCAGTTTTCGCAGCAGTTGCAATCTTGTGACACAAGATTCTCGATATTCCTGTATCAGTTGCAGCATCTATAAGTCAGTTTCAAGATAGTCAGTAACTCTGATCTAATGTGCGAGTCCCAAAATAGTCAACTCTACCAACTAACAACTAAGATTACACAACTTTCACTGGTTGGATTTCATTGGCAGTCAAACATACATTCAAGAGTTGCAGTTGTGGGTACGAGAGGTGGGATTTGTCACCCTTCACTACTAGAATTTGATTGGCAGCCAAACTGTAGATCTTGTTTGCCGTGGTGGGAAAGAGAGTGGGAATAGTTCTGAGATCAATTGAAAGAAAGAGAGAAAAATAGTTTATTTTGTTTAATTGAGGTAAAACATTTCGACTACAGATCAACGACATACACTCTTTTTTTTCCTTTCACTCCCTGTTGGTAAGAAAAGTCTGTTGTTGTATTTTCACACGCAGTAGATACAGTGTCTTGAATTGTAATGGCCGTTCGGACCGATCGATAAAAAGCAGCACGCACAGATGTAGCGCCATCTATGGTTTATTGTAAGAATTAGTTTGTCCCGACTCACGGTAGTTCAGTAAGAATGGAACAAGAACCATAGATGGCGCTTTACAAACAGATTTTTATAAGTAAACAGAGTGCGCTAAATATTGGTTTACAACACTCCCTAACTTCTTCAGAATTATAAAAACATTATATCCCTTCCAGACACGAGTACCTAGCAGAAAGCGCTGAGCTGGAGAGCTGGATACAGGAGCAGTACACGGCTGCCTCCAGCGAAGACTACGGGCAGGACTACGAGCACTTGCTGGTGAGTTTGAAGCAATGTTCGTTTCAGCCAAATGCCAAATAACGTCCACTACTGGACAAAGGCCTCGTATTTCCACAACGACCGGTCCTGTGCTGCCCACATCCAGTTAGAGGTAAGATAGCCAATTGTAGTAGTGTAGTGAGGCGGGTCGTTACATTCCCTCTAATATGGTCGAGTGAAGCGATGGCTGGTTCACTCGTCATGTCTGTGAACAGGCGCTGCTTTCGGGGACTGGTCAATCCAAGTTATTCAAATTTATGTATGCGAGTCATTTCTACTTACTAGTAGAAATGACTCGTCTTAATATGTAAGTCTAGATATTAGCACGTCACTACCTTGTTTAATATACCACGCAATCTTGTATACCCATTCTTATAAGATACACCATACAAGAATGCATGGTAAATTCAGTGAACTGCTCCTGAATCGAATGTACCTACTACTACTATTTCTATTTATTTATATTAACCGGCAGACAGTGGTGACTGAGTTTGTTGCGGCGCTTCTTCTCAGCACTTGCCAAATGTTGGTCTCGAAGCGCTGGTAGGGTAAAAAGATTATGAGACATGTAGAGGCTCCTTAAGAGCAAAATGACGATTTGTAAGAACTATTTATTAGTCNACAAGAATGCATGGTAAATTCAGTGAACTGCTCCTGAATCGAATGTACCTACTACTACTATTTCTATTTATTTATATTAACCGGCAGACAGTGGTGACTGAGTTTGTTGCGGCGCTTCTTCTCAGCACTTGCCAAATGTTGGTCTCGAAGCGCTGGTAGGGTAAAAAGATTATGAGACATGTAGAAGCTCCTTAAGAGCAAAATGACGATTTGTAAGAACTACATATTTATTAGTCCAAACAAATAAAGAAATTTTGACTTTGACTTTGAAATTTCTCTGTGGTTGAGGATTGCGGGTCAAGCTCGCTTTGTTCTGATCATCACTTTACATCAGGTGAAATGCAGGCTAAGAGCTTCCTCGTCGAGTATAAAAAACTGTAATAAAGTCTTCATTGCATATGAACAAAGGTTACAAGAGTTCTTATAAATAGGTTAACAGGCATCTCTTAGTTCTACCAGGCCTGTTCATCTCCGCGAGTTTACATCGAAAACAAAACACGCACGATGGCCCACCTACAGGATACTATTCGACAAGGCCTCACATACGAGCGAACATTGACTCACACACGCGTATTCTTGTGTATGATGGAAGAAAATGGTGTACTAAATACTGTGCAGTATTTAATTGCCTAAATAATAATAAAAACACAGAATGTACTTTTTTAAGTTGCCTCAAGACACTGAGAGGTAAATATGTAGTTAATATTATTCATGATAATTCATGCTAAATCATGTATTTCCTCCGCCATTTTCCGCAGTTTGGCACCTCACGTCACATCATTTTACCGAAGTCAGCCCTATAGCTTCGGCGTCTCATTTAGAAATGGGTCTCAGGGGAAAATTCTTATCAATTTTCAATGGAAAAAATAAATGTATAGTCTTGACAGACACTAAATCACTCAATGGGTTTCCAGCAACAATAAATAAGGCAGTATTATTATCAATTCATTAAAAACATGATAAAAAAATTAGTACTAGTCCTATTTACCATAGAAATAATCATACCTTCTTCAGATGGAATGTATATCTTCCCAGAATCATACATACTCTCTCTATGTACTTTTACTACAGTATTGACGGTGTTTGTTCATTACCTTCATCATCAAAGAGTGATAAAACGGCAATTTCTTCTGACATGAAGTAACAAAGATGTTGACTAAACTTGCTTAAGGCTGCTTTGGAAATCAATTTGTCAACACTCTCATATACCTTTTGGAAAGTGGATGTCAAGCAAGAGTTCCTTAAGGCTTTCATCAGAGCTGGTAAGTTGGTCGTGATGATTAATTGAGAACAAATGACAATACCGCGAATACGCACCGCTACTGCCGCGCAACATGTTTCGATGCAAGTCGGCACGGGTTATCGTACTCCAAATAAAGTAAAAATTTATTTCCGAGTGTTTTAGAGGCAAACAAACAAAACTAAGACCTATGCGTTACAAATTTAAAACTTTGAAAATTATGGGACACCCTCACCTTCGCGAAGTAAAACTTTTGTACATAGTAATTATTATTCTGTGGTTCTACCTTTTCAGGCTGTAACTGTACACTAAACTCAACCTTCCTCCCCAGATCCTAAGGTCCAAGTTCGAGGAATTACGCCTGCGCGTGGAAAGCGGTGCGGAACGGTTCAGCCAGTGCGAGGAGCTGGCCAAGAAGCTGTTAGCCACCGACAGTCCATACATCGCTGACATCGAGCGCAGACAGGAGGCGCTGGGGTAAGTGAAAATTCAAATTATTAGAATGTAGGCCTTTTTCAGAGCACTTATACACGTCCCGAATATGTATACATATCGGCTGGTGCTGAAAAGAGATAGAAGAACATCTTCTTCCATGAACAGTACGACTAGCACGAAAAACTATCGAGTTCAAATCGTTTGCGTGCTCGAATCGTCATCAAAAGATTTAGTACGAATACTACAACAGCGCCCTTGTGAACGTGTCGTAAAGTGAACTTAGTATGAGAAATGGTTGAACGAAACTTATTTTGAGAATCAAAATTGTCACGTTATCGTTTAATTCGAAGGTTGAGTATCGAATTTTGTCGAATACGGAAACGATTCGAAGACGAAAGTTGTTCATGCTAGAGGTACAGAATGAAATTAAATGTGTTTTAATCCGTTTATACCAAGATTTGGCACGTATGAACGTTAAATTAAATAATAAAAAGACAGTCCTTCTTTACATGTCTCCTTATTTTTTGGGTGCTACATTTTAAGTCATATTTTAGTTTGATATAATAAGGGTTTACTTTTTTTGAGTATGCAAGTATTTGTATTGTCGCAATGAATAAATAAAAAATAAATTCTCCCCTGATACATGAAAAAGAAGACATTTCTTTTATTTTTATTTTAATATAGGCAACGGCTTTAATACTTTTTTTACATTAAAAATCTGTCAAACCTTTCTTATTACGACAGACGCGTACTTGACCATTAGAAAATTATTCACACTTGTTGTACTTTCCATAGCGAGTCCTGGCAACGCCTAGTCGACCAAATCCAATCCCGCGGAGCGAAACTCCACGCCGCTGGCGAAATACATCGCTTCCATCGCGACGTGGCTGACTTACTGGCCAGGGTCCACGACAAGAGGGCCCAGCTGTCCCAGGACTTGCCAGCGGGCGCTGCGGCGCTAAGGACTAGGGACAGCACTGAGAATGACCTGCTGGCTATTGATGCTCAGATGCAGGTAAGATTCCTGTGATTTAGGGGCTGGTTTAGTCGTTTAGGGGTCACTTTAGAAGCTCTAATGCTATAACCCAGCTGTCCCAGGACTTGCCAGCGTGCGCTGCGGCGCTGTGAACCGATGCAGGTAAGATCTATTCAGCTTTACAAAGTATTATCTAGTCAAAGACCATGATAAGAGGGCCCAGCTGTCCCAGGACTTGCCAGCGGGCGCTGCGGCGCTGAGGACTAGGGACAGCACTGAGAATGACCTGCTGGCTATTGATGCTCAGATGCAGGTAAGATTCCTGTGATTTAGGGGCTGGTTTAGTCTTTAGGGGTCACTTTAGAAGTACTAATACTATGGTCCAGCTGTCCCAGGACTTACCAGTGAGCTGAGAACTAGGGACAGCACTGAAAATGACCTGCTGGCTATTGATGCTCAGATGCAAATGAGATTCTGTTCATTTACTTAAGTTCTTGAGGCTCGCATCTGGCCAGGATTTATGATAAGAGGCGCCAGCTGTCCCAGGACTTACCAGTGAGCTGGGAACTAGGGACAGCAGTGAGAATGACCTGATGACTATTGATGCGCAGATGTAGGTAAGATTCTATTCAGCTTCTCCAAGTTTTGACGGTCCTGTCTAGCTGATGTTTAAGGCAAAAGGATCCAGCTGTCCCAGGACTTACCAGCGGGCGCTGCGGCGCTGAGAACTAGGGATAGCACTGAAAATGACCTGCTGGCTATTGATGCTCAGATGCAGGTAAGATTCCTGTGATTTAGGGGCTGGTTTAGTGTTTAGGGGTCACTTTAGAAGCTCTAATGCTATAATCCAGCTGTCCCAGGGCTTACCAGCAGGCGCTACAAACTAAGGACAGCACTGAAAATGACTTGCTGGCTATCGACGCCCAGATGCAGGTAAGATTCCTGTGATTTAGGGGCTGGTTTAGTCGTTTAGCGGTCACTTTAGAAACACTAATACTAGGTCCCAGCTGTCGCAGGGCTGACCAGCAGGCGCTGCAAACTAAGGACAGCACTGAGAATGACTTGTTGACTATCGACGCTCAGATGCAGGTACGATTCTGTTCATTTACTTAAGTTCTTGAGGCTCCCATCTGGCCAGGATTCATGATAAGAGGGCCCAGCTGTCCCAGGACTTGCCAGCGGGCGCTGCGGCGCTGAGAACTAGGGACAGCACTGAGAATGATCTGCTGGCTATTGATGCTCAGATGCAGGTAAGATTCCTGTGATTTAGGGGCTGGTTTAGTCGTTTAGGGGTCACTTTAGAAGCTCTAATGCTATAATCCAGCTGTCCCAGGGCTGACCAGCAGGCGCTACAAACTAAGGACAGCACTGAAAATGACCTGCTAGCTTTTGACGCTCAGATACAGGTAAGGTTCCTGTGATTTAGGGGCTGGTTTAGTCGTTTAGGGGTCACTTTAGAAGCACTACTACTATGGTCCAGCTGTCCCAGGGCTGACCAGCAGGCGCTACAAACTAAGGACAGCACTGAAAATGACCTGCTGGCTATTGATGCTCAGATGCAAATGAGATTCTGTTCATTTACTTAAGTTCTTGAGGCTCCTATCTGGCCAGGATTCATGATAAGAGGGCCCAGCTGTCCCAGGACTTACCAGTGAGCTGGAAACTAGGGACAGCAGTGAGAATGACCTGATGACTATTGATGCGCAGATGTAGGTAAGATTCTATTCAGCTTCTCCAAGTTTTGACGGTCCTGTCTAGCTGATGTTTAAGGCAAAAGGATCCAGCTGTCTCAGGACTTGGAAGCAGGCGCTATGACGTTCAAAACTAGAGATAGCACTGAGAATGATCTGCTGACTATTGACGCTCAGATGCAGATAAGATCTGGTAGTTGTGTTTATGTTAAAGCTTATTCCTGTAATTTAGAGTAAGTTTAAAGACTTCATTTAAAGTGCTTGGTTTATGGTGGTCTCGAAACTCTAATACGATGGACTACCTGTCTTACAGCAGGATCAGCGTCTCTTAGGACTAAAGACAGCACTAAAATGAACTGCGCCACAGATCCATGTGGGATTGTCATCAGTTTCTTATTGCTACTGATGATAGAGAGTCTAGGCAGAGTAAATACAAATGAGTAGGTTATCTTCATAGAAACGCACCGGGCGCGGTTTGTATGTGAGCGCGCCAATACGTATGCGGCGCACACGCACACACTGACAATTTAGCGTGGATTAGCAACTTTCTATGAAGATAACCTACTCATTTGTATTTACTCTGGTCTAGGCTCCTCATCAACAGCCCTTTACAGTCCACTGCTGGACTATGAGCCTCCTCCACTATAGTGGAGGGTTTTGCCATAATCTCCACGCTTGGCAGGCGGGTTGGAGATCGCAGTTTAAAAGATTGATGTTTTTCAGAGAGCGCTGCTGCCCATTCTCTGTTTGATGTGTAGTCCCTAAGCGCCTCTTACGACACCCGCGGGAAGAGTAGGGGTTGGTGACAAATGTATTCTACTCTGCCGTCACCACACGGCTAGGCTCCTAGTACTTGTCAAATAGAAGAAAATACATATATCTCATTAGCCGGTTCTTTCCCAACTAATTTTTGTCTTTGTACAAGCTCACGTTCTCTAATTTAACAGCAAAAATTTAGCACTTTTGCCTTATGAATAATACTAATCCTCATTCATGATATCCCCAGGTGCTCCAAGAAGAAGGATCTCGCCTGCAAAAGCTATACCCAGGCAGCAACGTACAACAAATCGCGTTGCAGCAGCAAGCATTGGAAGACGCTTGGGCGGCGTTAAGAGCGGCCGCTGATGAGAGGCGACGACAGCTGGAGATGCAGGCTGATCTGCACCAGTTTAGGGCACAGGTTAGTTGTTAATTTTAGGAGGATAAAGGTGTACTGTTGGACTCCTATTTAACGTGTGGAATAGCAATAAAGAACTTTTGGAATAAAAGACCTCGCGCAGGTGTTTCCACAATGACCGCTCCTGCGCTCTTCGTATTCAGAAAGATCGTCGGTCCAACGAGTGGCAAGTCAGTCTGCATTACGTCTTCCAGTCTTTCGTGTCTTGAGAACTATTCTAACTATTCTGCCTCAGCGATCATCAGTTCTACTACCATTTTTCGATATCTACGAGTACATACATGTATTTTTTTTTTGCTAAATGAACAACACGCTGTCTCCCCTACAATTTTAAATTACTGTCCTCCTGAAAATATTTATTGCCAGAATCAAACAATACAATAACTAAAAGACAGACCTCCACACTAGACATTGCCTGTCCTGTGGAGGAAAGAATAACAATTTACAGGTAGAATTAGCACGGCTAAGCCGACAGTGTTATTTAAGGAAGCAATAAATCAAAATATGAAAAGTACACAAAAGATGAAGAGACATTAGGGATGGATGTAGGGTGTGTGTAAAAGTGTAGATGTGTTGTGTATGTGTGTGTAACCACAGAATAATAATAAGTACTACGTACAGAAGTTTTACTTCGCGAAGGTATTTAAAAAAATGTATGCTTAATGTCATTAACAATATGGTGTAATTTAGCCTGTCTCAAGAGTCAAGCACCATTTTGTTGACAAACATCAGTGATCGGCACTGCGCCGAAGCTATAGGGCTGACTTCGGTAAAATGATGTGACGTGAGGTGCCAAACTGCGGAAAATGGCGGAGGAAATACATGATTTAGCATGAATTATCATGAATAATATTAACTACTTATTTACCTCTCAGTGTCTTGAGGCAACTTAAAAAAGTACATTCTGTGTTTTTATTATTATTTAGGCAGTTAAATACTGCACAGTATTCAGTACACCATTTTCTTTATTTTCTTCCATCATACACAAGAATACGCGTCAATGTTCGCTCGTATGTGAGGCCTTGTCGAATAGTATCCTGTAGGTGGGCCATCGTACGTGTTTTGTTTTCGATGTAAACTCGCGGAGATGAACAGGCCTGGTGTAACTAACTAACTGTCTTTGTGTCCATAGGTCCGCGACCTGACCTCCTGGTGTAGCAGCGTGGTGTCATCGCTAGCGGCGAGCGGCGCCGGCGCCGGCGGCGTGCGTGACGCGGCCTCGGCTCAAGCGGCGCGCGCAGAGCACGACGCGCTCAGAGCTGAATTAGATGCACGCGACGACTCCTTCCGGGCTGCGCTTGATCATGGACAGAGGCTGTTGCAAGAGGGACACCCAGCTTCACAAGTGAGTAGGAGCTCCTTGGAAGCTATGCGGGCCTGGTACTTTTCAGGCTGGATCTACATAGAAACATCTACCGACTCCTGCGCAAGAGACCTGACTCCTGCTATCTCCTTACTAGCTGTGTGATCCTGGTACTTCTCAGTCTATCAACAAAGAAACTGCCAGAGTCTAGTGTCTCCTTAGTGCGTTCGCGCGCAGAGCACGACGCGCTCAGGGCTGAGCTGGACGCACGCGATGACTCCTTCCGTGCTGCGCTTGATCATGGACAGAGGCTGTTGCAAGAAGGACACCCGGCTTCACAGGTCAGTGAGAGCTCCTTAAGTTAGTAACCAGATGAATATCTTAAGTAGCTATGAGGTCCTGGTACTTTTCAGGCTAGATCTACATAGAAACATCTACCGACTCCTGCGCAAGAGACCTGACTCCTGCTATCTCCTTACTAGCTGTGTGGTCCTGGTACTTCTCAGTCTATCAACAAAGAAACTGCCAGTCTAGTGTCTCCTTAGTGCGTACGCGCAGAGCACGACGCGCTCAGGGCTGAATTAGATGCACGCGATGACTCCTTCCGTGCTGCGCTTGATCATGGACAGAGGCTGTTACAAGAGGGACATCCGGCTTCACAGGTCAGTTCCTTAGTGGCTATGAGGTCCTAGTACTTCTCAAACTAGATCAACAATAAATGGGCAAAAAAATCTGCTGTAGGAGGGACACCCAGCTTCATAGGTGGGATCTCCTTAGTGACTATGCGGCCCTGGTACTTCTCAGGTTAGATCAACATACCTTTATCGATTCCGGCGCAAGAGACATCCTGCTACCTCCTTACTAGCTGTGTGGTCCTGGTACTTCTTAGACAAGATCAACAGGAGAAATACTCAACTATGTAGGACAGTGAGATGACTCTTTAGTGGTTTTTCGAGCCTGGTAATTCTTCGGCTACTCGCTCCTTTGAAGCAAGGATGAACTGGCACCAATTGACAAGACCAGCTGACAAAGACTGTCGGCGTGCGCGATGCGGCTTCTGCTCAAGCGGCGCGCGCAAAGCACGACGCGCTCAGGGCCGAATTAGATGCACGCGATGACTCCTTCCGTGCTGCGCTTGATCATGGACAGAGGCTGTTGCAAGAGGGACACCCAGCTTCACAGGTCAGTTGATTACGGATCTCTTATGTAGCTATGAGGTCCTGGTACTTTTCAGGCTGGATCAACAAAAAAAAACAGTAGCGACTCTTGCGCAAGAGACATCCTGCTACGCAGGTTAGAGTGGCCTCCTTACTAGCTGTGTGGTCCTGGTACTTCTTAGACAAGACCAACCATAAGATGTTAAGATACTGCTGCAGATTAGTAAGACCTCCTAAGTAGCTATACGGTCCTGGTACTTCTCAGGGCCTGGTACATAGGTGAGACTTCCCTATTAGCTGTGAGGTCCTGGTACTTCTTAGGCTACATCATCAACAAGAGACTAGTCCAAGAGAAATACCCAACTAAGTATATCAGAAAGATGACTCTTTAGTGGTCCTGCGAGCCTGGTACTTTTTCGGCTACTTGTCACTAAAGAGTTATTCGACTATATTTGACTCCTATATGATCTTATTCTCATGCTCCACTCCTTTTTGCTGTCCCGCTCAGAAATAAATCCTTATACCCACATCTAACGTTATTTCACCCTGCTTTCCCCACAGGAGGTGGAAGCAAAATGCACTCAACTGGTGGAAGCGCGAGCAGCGGCCGCGGGCGCGTGGGCGGCGCGACAGGTGGCGCTCGACCAGCTCATCGACCTGCACTGCTTCTTGCGGGATGCGGCTCAATTGCATGAATTGTGCGCGGCTCAGGAGCATGCGCTAGGTGAGACACCCGCCATTTACAAGAGAGCGAGGATACTGTCTCCTACAGTATCCTAGTATCTTATAGGAGATGCCCAGTGTCCTACACTGCTTCCTCCGCGACCATGAGCACGCGCTCGATACCTAGTGTCTTGTAGGAGAGGCCTAGTATCTTAAAGGTGAAGCCTAGTGTCCTGTAGGAGAAGCCTAGTATCTTATAGGAGAGGCCCAGTGTCCTACACTGCTTCCTTCGCGACTAGGAGCACGCGCTCGATGCCTAGTGTCTTGTAGGAGAGGCCTAGTGTCCTGCAGGAGAGGCGACAGGTGGCGCTGGACCAGCTCATCGACCTGCACTGCTTCCTGCGGGACGCGGCCCAACTGCACGAGTTGTGCGCGGCCCAGGAACATGCGCTAGGTATGACACCCGTAAGAGAGGCCTAGTATACTATAGGAGAGGCCTAGTATCCTATAGGAGAGGCCTAGTATTCTGTAGGAGAGGCCCAGTGTGCTGTAGGAGAGGCCTAGTAACTTGCAGGATAGACCTAGTGTCTTGTAGCAGAGGCCGAGGGTCCTGTAGGAAAGGCCTAGTAACTTATATGAGAGACCTAGTGTCCTTTAGGAGAGGCGTGGTGTCCTTCAGGAGAGGCCGAGGATACTGCAGGAATCTAGTGTCCTCTAAGAGAGGGCTAGTGTCCTCTAAGAGAGGGCTAGTGTCCTGTAAGAGAGGGCTAGTGTCCTGTAGTAGAGGCCCTAGTATTCTATAGGAGAGGCCTAGTGTCCAGCAGCAGAGTCGACAGGTGGCGCTCGACCAACTCATCGACCTGCACTGCTTCTTGCGGGATGCGGCGCAATGAGGATCAGTACTGTTGTAGAAAATTCAATAAAACTAGTATCTACGTTAATCTTTAAGACATAAGAAAGATATATCTTTTTGAATTATCCAAATCGGACCATTACTTACGAAGATATTAAGTAATAAACATAGGCCGTTTTTGCCGCTAAAAGTCAACGTACGCAGGGCCGCGTGACGTCATTATATCCGAATCGAGCGCAGCCGGCGTACTAATGGGATGGAAAATATTTTTAAATTAATACTTATACATTTTTATATTTTACTTGGAAGAAGATATGACTCTAACAACACTTATAAACACTTTATTTGAATAAATCGCCAAATATACCACCGCGGAGACCCCAATCGCGTCTCTGCGTTCCATTGAATCGTATGAGCGTATGGATTTTTTGCGTTATTTTTCACAATTTCTATTTTTAAAATTACCTATCGATAGCTTACTTTATTCTGATGAATATATGTCATTACAAGTTTTTCTCTCAAACTGATAGTTTGGCTAGAAAAAAATATTTTCTATCCACGCAGTACGCCGGCAGCGTTCGGATCGGATACAATGACGTCAACGGTCCCGCGCCGGGCGGTCAGTGAACTTTTTTAGTAATTTGGCCATAACTTCGTCAATTTTTGTCGTAGAACAAAAATTTTTGGACTGTGTATTAAGGATTTCTTAGCCCTATAAATCTGCATTCACAGCTAAAAATCGAAATGATCCTCATTGCATGAGTTGTGCGCGGCCCAGGAGCATGCGCTAGGTAAGACATTTACAGGAGAGCGAGGATACTGTCTCCTACAGTATGCTAGTATCTTATAGAAGAGGCCTAGTGTCTTGTAGGAGAGGCCTAGTGACCTGCAGGAGAGGCGACAGGTGGCGCTGGACTGTAGTAGAGGTGTAGTGTCCTATAAGAGAGGTCTAGTGTCCTGCAAATAGGCCTAGTGTCCTGCAGAGGAGGCCCGGTATCCTGTACTGCTTCCTGTGCGACCAGAAGCACACGCTCGATGCCTAGTGTCTTGTAGGAGAGGCCTAGTGTCTTGTAGGACAGGCCTAGTGTCTTTCAGTCCACTCTGATTTAAGTTCCCAGAAGGACCCTTTTCATTGGTCCTTCGAGCCGGATACTATCAATATACTATACATTTTGTTAACACGTTTCTTTTTCCATCAACAGCTGTGGAGATATCTCCCGACTGCAGCGTGGAAGAAGTCGACAACCAGCTGAAGAAACACGAGGCGTTTGAGAAACTGATCGCCACTCAGGTATTTTATCTTTTTGTTTTACTTTACAGCCAAAGTAACTTTGTTCTCAGATTTGGGACGGAGGAAAGTTAGTATGTATTCGTATAATACTCCGAAATTCTCCTGTATTCTTCTAGTTAAATTCGTTGCGATTTATACAGCCAGCTGTCTGCTAAAATACTCCTAATTAATTTGTAACTAATTTACATGTGCCACGATATACCTTTAACCGTTGAATATGGCGTTACATTAGTACTCAATCTCTTAGCTGTAAGATCTATATCTTAACTAAGGTTCTTTAAGCCCACGAAGTAATTCTTTGTTGTCCTAAATATAGAGAAAAAAAATCATCTAAGAGTAAATATTATATTTTGAGATTTGGACATTTTGAGACCTTAAAATCAACTTTGACATGACGACTGCAAAGGACTGGAAAGCATTTAAAGTGTTCACTCTTTCGTCAGGATGAGAAACTGGCAACCCTGAATAGTCACGGAGACAAACTGCTACAACAGAACCACGTGGAAAGCCAGCGTATTGCTGACGAGCTACAGAACATTAACGAGAGGAGGACCAAGGTAAGGAAGGGCTTTTGGTAGATCGATTGTTAACTTTTTCATTATTTCATACAAATGTAGGTATAAAGGGTGGAATTTTGTAATAAAGAGAAAGTACCCTAAGTTCTGTAAAATTTTTGCTGTAAATTATTCTATTCTAAAATGAAAATTTTACTCTATAGAAACACTACTTTATTTTTGAAAAGAAAGAACTGCATTCAAAGATTTTCTGAAATTTGAAAAAAGGTGTAATTTTTAACAGGTTTTACTCGTTTATGTTTCCACATGTAATAAATAGAAAGGTTTTTACGAAACTCCACCCCTAAAGGGGTAAAACAAGATTCCCCCGCACGAATTCGCGGGCGGCCGCTAGTCATGATATTATTCTAACAACGTTTCCTCCACAGTTGCACGAGGCGTGCGCGGCTCGTCGCGGTCGTCTAGCACGACAGCGCGCGCGCGCACAGTTCGCGCGCGACGCCGCCGACACGCGCGCGTGGCTCGCCGACAAGCGCGCCAAGCTCACCGCCGACCAGCTGCAAGGTAACCTCAGTTACAAGTACAGTCGCGGAATGAAAAGGTTCGTCACCTTAGTGTCGGTTTTCGCTTGCACTAGGTACTGTAAATAAATAAATAAATAAATAAATCTTTGCACAATTTCACACAGCGCCAGCTAGCCCCAAAGTAAGCAACTTAATGCTTGTGTTATGGGTGCTAGCTTAACGGATATACTACTTATATACTTTTTTTTTTAAATACATAAATATTATACATAGTCACACCCAGACCCGTCACAGAAATTAAAATTCATCATTTCAATTTCTGCCCGGCCGGGAATCGAACCCGGGACCTCTCGGCATAGTAGTCCGTTCTGAACCACTACACCAAACGGCCGACAGAGCCAAACCTGCCAACTTGTAAGAGTCAAACCTGCCAACATAACAGTGCAAGAAACAGTGCTGCTAACATTTAAATAAATATGACGTTTGCTAACGAATAAGGTTTTTCTTGTTTAATTTTCTATCCCATCAGTGCAATGCAATGATGACATTGACCAATTGACAATAGTTTTTTTTAATTAATAGAAATAATAATGGCAGGTTGAACCAACAAGAAGGTTTTAGTTTCTTCTTCTTCTTCTTTTATTTTGGCAGGTTTTAGTTTACCAATCATAATAATCTTGACAAGATAAATCGTCAAACAACTTTGATCTGAATAATTTTGAACTTTACTGACGAACAGTTAAAGATTATTTTCTCTAACTCGAGATTATTCTGTAACATAGTTTCAAAAGGTAATATGTGCTCGCGATTCGTTGAAGGAATCAATTTGAAAACTGACGAACCTTTTCATTCCGTGACTGTACATGGCCCCTTGCGGCCTTGCACATATACGTATGGCCCGCCAGCGACCTAATAAAAATAGCAAAAAAAAACAACGATTCACATTGTTAGTGAACCGTTATTCAGTTGTTTTTTTTCTGCTGCCCGCTTTTAGCTCATAATCTGCCCCTGGTTCTATTTAGTCCTTAGGAAGTATATCCTTGTGTATCCCGTAAGAACTCATGGCGCAATTTTCACCCGCGCCCGCGGCGGTTGTGGAATTGCGGTTTTATTTCAAAACTCACAGAACCGGTTATTTCCACGGTTACGCAGTACGCAGCCGTCGATCATCGCCCGCAAACGTGCAAACAGAAGTTGCGGGCCCGCAATTGCTGTGGGCGCGGGTGAAAATCGCGCCGTGAGTTCTTAGCCTTAGAGACACGTAGTTGATGAAAACATAACGCTACGGGTTTGTTTCCTTGGGGACATGGAATCAGTACCATGATTCACCAAACTTGTAGAACTTGTGTGATTTTGAATACAAATGTATTCTTCTGTACTTGTTCGGTAATCTTAGGTCTTAATTTACTTATCACTTCAACTCTCTCATGGCATGCGGAGTTTTAAAATCGTTTACGGTCCATATTTCGATTCCGTGAATCGTTAGAAACCACTGGTAGATAGATAAGTACTCGATTGCCTTAAAATATATCACTGAGCGCCCGCGGCTGTGAGAGATTTAGGTCGCTGACAAGTAAGCCTACCTCACTGCTATTCAGCATCAGAGTATGTCACGATTTTTTCGTCAATCAATTCAAGTGAGCAAAAGTCACCACTGACCAGCACCTGGGTTGGTGTTGCCATCTATTTTGTGTCAAATAAAGATTTTTCTATTTCAACTTCCCAGGCGAAGTCACAAGCCTCGAAGACAAGATCAAGAAACTCCAGAAGCATCAAGCCTTCACCGCGGAATTAGCCGCGAACAAAGCGCGCCTGGCCGAGGTCGGCGCGCTGGCGGCGCAGCTGCGGCCTGATTCGGAGGTCGAGCAGCAGCTGCAAGCGCTGGAGGAGCAGTGGAGGCAGCTGGAGGAGGCTACGGAGCAGAAGGGTAGGTTTGATTTGTGGTTTCATTCAAGTAGTTTGTGCTAGACTGTTCAGCGTGCTACAGAATCAGGGAGCAGCTGATTCTGTAGAAGAAGCAGCTACAAGTGTTAAAAGACCAGTGAAGACAGCTGGATTAAGTGACGCTGCTTGTAGACTGGTCTAAACACTCCAGAAGGCACTAGGCGTTTACAAAGGCAAAGCAGTAGAGACAGCTGGAGGAAGCAACAGAGCAGAAGGGTAGGTTTCATTAAGGCAGCTGCTGTTAGGCTAGGCTAAGACATTCCAGTAGCAGCTGCAAGCGCTTAAGGGGCAGTAAAGACAGCTGGAAGAGGCGACGGAACAAAAGGGTGAGTTAGACCAGACCAAGACACTCCAGAAGCACCAGGTCTTCACAGAGCAGCAGCTGCAAGCGCTGAAATAACAGTAGAGACAGCTGGAGAAAGCTACAGCGTAGTTTCATTTGAATAGCTGTTAGATTATACCTAGACACTAGAAGCACCAGCAGTATTACTCCGAAAACTGTGATCCGAAGCTTCAAACATGCTATCCCTCTCACGCAAAGCGAGACGCCAGCGCGAGTAACAATGACAGACAGACCCGGAACTACGTGAACGGTGTTTCGGAGTAGCCCCAGTAAGGTTTCTTTAAGGTAGCTGTTGTTAGACTAGACCAAGACACTCCACCTAGACACTCCAGAATCACCAGCAGTATTACTCCGAAAACTGTGATCCGAAGCTTCGAACATTGCTATCCCTCTCACACAAAGCGAGACGCCAGCGCGAGTAACAGTGAGAGACAGACCCGGAACTACGTGAACGGTGTTTCGGAGTAGCATCAAGCCTTCACCGCGGAGCTGGCCGCGAACAAGGCGCGCCTGGCCGAGGTCGGCGCGCTGGCGGCGCAGCTGCGGCCTGATGCAGAGGTCGGGAAGCAGCTGCAAGCGCTGGAGGAGCAGTGGAGGCAGCTGGAGGAGGCTACTGAGCAAAAAGGTATTATTGACTGCAAAAGGTGCTGCTAGCTGCTGTTAGATTAAAATGAGATACTCTAGAAGCACCAGGTCTTCACAAAGAAGCAGCTGCAAGCGCTGGAGGAGCAGTGGAGGCAGCTGGAGGAGGCTACAGAGCAGAAGGGTAGGTTTCTTTGAAGGAATCTGCTTTTAGACTAGGTTAAGACACTCAAAAAGCAGCTGCAAGCGCTGGAGGAGCAGTGGAGGCAGCTGGAAGAAGCCACTGAGCAGAAGGGTGAGTTTCCTTAAGGTAGCAGGTATTAGGCTAGGCTAAGACACTTCATAAGCTGTTGCAAGCGCTGGAGGAGCAGTGGAGGCAGCTGGAGGAGGCTACAGAGCAGAAGGGTAGGTTTTATATGTGGTTTCATTCGAATGGCTGCTGTTAAACTGGACCAAGACACTCCAATAGCAGCTGCAAGCGCTGGAAGAGTAGTGGCGGCAGCTGGAAGAGGCTATAGAGCAGAAGGGTAGGTTTATCTTTGTTTTATCCACTCCAGAAGCATTGGCAAGCGCTGAAGGAACAGTGGAAGTAGCCATGAAAGTAGGAATGAAAAGAAGAGTGACTAAAGACACTCTAGTAGCAGCTGCAAGCGCTAGAGGAGCAGTGGCGGCAGTTGGAGGAGGCTACAGAGCAGAAGGGTAGGTTTCTTTGAAGGGCAAGCGCTGGAGGAGCAGTGGAGGCAGCTGGAAGAAGCCACTGAGCAGAAGGGTAGGTTTCTTTGAGGGAAGATGCTGTTAGACTGGACCAAGACACTCTAGAAGCAACTGCGGCCTGACGCGGAGGTCGAGAAGCAGCTGCAAGCGCTGGAGGAGCAGTGGAGGCAGCTGGAAGAAGCCACTGAACAAAAGGGTAGGTTAATCCACTCCAGAAGCATTGGCAAGCGCTGAAGGAACAGTGGAAGAAGCCAATGAAAATAAGAGAGACTAAAGACACTCTAGCAGCTGCAAGCGCTGGAGCACCAGTGGCGGCAGCTGGAGGAGGCTACTGAACAGAAGGGTAGGTTTCTTTGAGAGAATCTGCTTTTAGACTAGGCCAAGACACTGCAGAAGCAGATGCAAGCGCTTAAATAACAGTGGAGTAAGCTGGAAGAAGCCACTGAGCAGAAGGGTGAGTTTCTTTGAGGGAAGGTGCTGTTAGGCTAGACCAAGACACTCTAGAAGCAACTGCGGCCTGACGCGGAGGTGGAGAAGCAGCTGCAAGCGCTGGAGGAGCAGTGGAGGCAGCTGGAGGAAGCTACGGAGCAGAAAGGTAAGTTACTTTGAGGGAATCTGTTGTTAAACCAGGTCAAGACACTAGAAGCACCAGGTCTTCACAGAGAAGCAGCTGCAAGCGCTGGAGGAGCAGTGGCGGCAGCTGGAAGAGGCTACTGAGCAGAAGGGTGAGTTTCTTTGAGGGAATCTGCTGTTGAACCAGAGGTCTTCACAAAGCAGCTGCAAGCGCTTAAGGAGCAGTAGAGACTAATGAAAGCCACAGAGCAGAATGGTAGGTTTCTTTAGGGAAGATGCTGTTAGACTAGACCAAGACACTCTAGAATTAAGCTGGAGAAAGCTACAGCGTAGTTTCATTTCAGTAGCTACTTTTAGTCTAGGCTAAGACACTTCATAAGCAGCTGCAAGCGCTGGAGCACCAGTGGCGGCAGCTGGAGGAGGCCGCGGAGCAGAAAGGTATGTTTGATTTGAGTAGCTGCTATGAGACTAGATCAAGACGCTTAATCCCAAACAAGGACACGAATAGGGTTTTTGACACCATCAACTTGACTCTCACGGGAGAACCTATTGAGGAGGACCAGTGTTCTCTGATCCCCTATTGGGTAGTCAACAAAGTAGGTGAAGGGACGACTCACACTTTACTGTATTTTCAACCGACTTCAAAAAAGGAGGAGGTTCTCAATTCGACCCGTATGTTTTTTTTTCTGTTTGTTACGCGATAACTCCGCCAATTATGAACCGATTTGAACAAATCTTTTTTCGGCGTATAGGTAATACCTCAAGGGTGGTCCCATTTAAATTTAATAATAGAAAAAACAACCCCCAAGGGTAGAAAATTGGGGATGAAATTTTTTATACGCAATATCTCCGCCGATTATAAATCAATTTGAACGATTATTTTTTTGTTGAATAGGTATTATCAAAAGGGTGGTTTCATGCGAATTTGAAGAAAATATTTCACCCCCAAGGGTGGAAAATTGGGGATGAACTTTTTTATACGCAATATTTTTAATTTTTAGTTTTTTTTTGTGTTCACGCATTTGAAGTCGGTTTTATTTTTTTTTAAAGTTATAATTATTCTAATTGAGGTGTTTAAAAGCAGAAAACTTATCAATTTGCTCATTTTCAGGTCGTGGCTTGGAGGAAGCTCAAGACATATTGGAGTTCAACCAGCACCTGGACAAGATTGAAGCCTGGATCAGAGACAAGGAGATGATGGTAAGTACTCAACTATGGTATAATTAAAAGTGTGATCATTCTGGCCATCGTTCGTCATTGCCTCATTTCATTCTCTAGATGACCGAATGACTGGCCAAATAATAGTCATATTGGTTCAAATCTAAATCGATCTGAAGGCTGTCGAGTTAGCGATCACCAGTTGGGGTCAGTAGAGTAACGTCAGGTCACTTGCTAATGGCAAAGGTGTGGTGCCAACTTTTTAGCGCTGAAGCGGTAGGAAGAATCGCATTTGCACTCACCAGGATGGCGCCACTGTAAAGTAGGGTCTTTTCAATAGCCAGTGGTGCCAACTGGAGTATAAAAACAATATTTTTCATTATTAGCCCTCAATGAGAACATCCTTCTATATTTGAAGTCGGTTAAACATTCCCTATCTTCCAGGTGCAAGCTCACGAATTAGGCCGCGACTACGAGCACTGCAGCGCGTTACTCCGCAAGCTGGATGACCTGGACAGCGATATGAAGGTCGACGATAAGCATGTCAAGAGCATATGCGCACTCGCCGACAAGCTGCTACAACAGGTAACTTAGATATTCGTATTATAATATAGGGTATCCCAAAAATAACACAAGGTTTACATATGACACCATTTTTGTAACAATTTGGCAAAACCCTTTAAAATAGAAAATAGAAAGAGCTAAGGACTAAAACTTGCGTGCGAGCACGCGGTTCTGTATCGAAAATTTATTTATGCAATACACGCGAGTGCCCGTCGAGTTTTAGCAGAGGCCCTAAGAGTTAGGGGTCTTTATGTGATGTCCTTAGCAATAAATAAATGTTTCTTTCTTTCTTATTTCTAACAAAATGGAGCATTATACGATACCAAAGGAAAGTTCTCGAGTGGCGACCACGGGCTGGAAGACGTAGCGTGGGCAGGCCTCCTACAAGGTGGACCGACGATCTGGTAAAGGTCGCGGGAAGAGCCTGGATGCGGGCAGCGCAGGACCGTTCCCGTTCATTGTGGAAAACCTTGGGGGAGGCCTTTGTCCAGCTGTGGACGTCATTTGGCTGAAACTAACGAACGATACCAATCGTGTTGTCATTAAGTTGAAGTTCCAGGGTTTATACTTACACTCACGAACTACTTCGATATTGACATTTGGCTTGTAATACACTATGAAATGAGGCCAAACTGTTTTGTTTTTATTCCACAATATTAATAATAACCAAATTGTCCCAGGGCCCGACGCAGCAAGCCACGAGCGTGGCATCCCGGCGCGACGTGTTCCTAGCCAAGTGGCGAGCGCTGAGCGGCGCGCTGCAGCAGTACCGGGACAACCTCAACGCGGCGCTCGAGATACACTCCTTCAACAGGTACGTCCGTAGCATCCCGGGTCTAACAGTCGCATCGTGTTCCGAGCCAAGTCGCAAGTGTGGCGTTCCATCGCGACATGTTTCTGGACAAGTTCGTGACTTCACGACGTTTTCCTAGCTAAGTCACAAATGTGACGTCACGAAGTATTCCTAGCCAAGTAACGAACGCGACACGTTGTGAACGTGTTCCTAACCAAGTCAGTAGCGTGACATCTCGACTAGACGTGTTCTTAGCCAAGTCACGAGCGTAGCGTTCCGGGTCTAACAGTCACGAGAGTAGCGACTCGGATGTAACGTCACGAGCATAGCATTCGGAGTCTAACAGTCACGATTATAGTATCCCGGGTCTAACAGTCACGAGGGTGGCTAGACAGATTTGTATTTGTATTAAAAAGATTAAAATACGTTTCAAACAATGAAGCAATGATGTCGGCATATTACGGTTATGTCTCCTCTATACTAAATTATGGAATTATTCTCTGGGGGAACTCTGTTGATTCCGAAAAAGTATTTAAAATACAAAAAAAATGCATGCGTGCGATGTGTGGGGCAGGCTATAGAGATAGTTGTAAGCCACTCTTCAAAAAATTAAAAATATTGCCATTGCCATGTTTATATATCAAGGAATTATGCCTATTTGTAAAAAAACATCCTGATAATTTTAAGACGCATGAACAGGTATTAGAAAAGACTACTCGCCACAAGAACAGATTGTATTTGCCCAAAATTAATTTAACGTTATATAAAAGAAATGTATTTTGTATGGCTATAAGAGTTTTCAATAAACTGCCAGCTTATATACAGGGAGCTTCTATGCCTGAATTTAGAAATGTATTGCACAAGTGGCTGCTCGATAAATGTTTCTACTCTGTAAATGAGTTTTTTTAGAATTAAATAATTGTGAAATTGATTTGTATTTGTATTAAAAAGATTAAAATACGTTTCAAACAATGAAGCAATGATGTCGGCATATTACGGTTATGTCTCCTCTATACTAAATTATGGAATTATTCTCTGGGGGAACTCTGTTGATTCCGAAAAAGTATTTAAAATACAAAAAAAATGCATGCGTGCGATGTGTGGGGCAGGCTATAGAGATAGTTGTAAGCCACTCTTCAAAAAATTAAAAATATTGCCATTGCCATGTTTATATATCAAGGAATTATGCCTATTTGTAAAAAAACATCCTGATAATTTTAAGACGCATGAACAGGTATTAGAAAAGACTACTCGCCACAAGAACAGATTGTATTTGCCCAAAATTAATTTAACGTTATATAAAAGAAATGTATTTTGTATGGCTATAAGAGTTTTCAATAAACTGCCAGCTTATATACAGGGAGCTTCTATGCCTGAATTTAGAAATGTATTGCACAAGTGGCTGCTCGATAAATGTTTCTACTCTGTAAATGAGTTTTTTTAGAATTAAATAATTGTGAAATTTTATGTATTAATATTGGTTGTGTGTTATTTTATGTAATTGACATTTAATTGTAATGATTAGTATAATTGGATTGTTGACATTGTTATGATTTTATCAAATGACTTTTCATAAGATTATTAATATTTTGACATGTTCTCCTAATTAACTTTCACATGCCAGTCATGGCAAGGTACACTGTAACGAAATTGATTATTTACAAACATCTAATGGACGTGTATTTCTGTGAATAAATGAATTTGAAAATTTGAATTTGGCATCCCAGGTCAACAGTCACGAGCGTAGCGACCCGGGTCTAACGTCACGAGCGTAGCGTCCCGGGTCTAACGTCACGAGCGTAGCGTCCCGGGTCTAACAGTCACAAGCGTAGCATCCCGGGTCTAACAGTCACAAGCGTAGCATCCCGGGTCTAACAGTCACGAGCGTGGCATCCCGGGTCTAACAGTCACGAGCGTAGCATCCCGGGTCTAACAGTCACGAGCGTAGCATCCCGGGTCTAACAGTCACGAGCGTGGCATCCCGGGTCTAACAGTCACGAGCGTAGCATCCCGGAGTCTAACAGTCACGAGCGTAGCGACCCGGGTCTAACAGCGAGCACGAGAGTGAGGTATCTGCGAGACGTGTCCTTGCTAAGTCACGAGGTTGACGTTGCAACTTGCAACAAGACGTGTTCCTAGCTAAGTCAGTAGCGTGACGTCTTGGCGCGACGTGTTCTTTGTCAAGTCACTTGTGTGATGTCACGAGATATGTCCTAGCCAAATGAGGTTGTAAACTAAAGTTCCAAAATACTGAACTGTCCTGTCCATGACATTGACAGTGGGGCGCCACCGTCTATACAGGATCGCTGGTTCCGATTTTTGCCATGTTGGAAACCATATAGTTGAACGATGGTAGCGCCCCCCTGTCATTGAGTTTGGTGGGACAGTTCAGCGAGGGTCATCTATAACGGTGGATTAAATAAGGTTACAATTTTACGATGACATCAAATTTTTACTGCTTTTTTCTGGATTTTTATTGATGTTAAAGCTAAGCGTCCACATGTCGGTATCGTACTCATCGGACGTATCGCACGCAACGGATCGTAGTATTATTTATAGAAACTCATATAAGTGCGTCCACCTGTCCGCATTGCACATCCGATACGATGTGTTTCGTACGATGCGTCTACACGTCCGTTGCGTACGATACCGACAAGTGGACGCTTAGCTTTAAACTTACTTTACAATTTTACGATGACATATCCAATTTTTACTGGTTTTTTCTGGATTTTTATTGATTTTTTATATATTTACAGGGACGTAGAAGACACAGAAGAGCGTATCGCCAAGAAGGCAGCGCTGTTCAGCAGCACTGAACGCGGGCGTGAGTTGTCGGCTGCAAGAGAGTTGCAGCGCCGCCATATTGCCAGGGCGGCCGAGACCAGAGCCGTGGGAGACAAGATCAAGGCTTTGGAAGCTGAAGGAACTAAGCTGGCTGCAGAGTAAGTGTCATATTTGGACAGATATAGCCAAAATTAAAGTTCATCAGGTCATCTATAGTCTGGTCTGCGAGCACGTAGAATTTTGTCCAATGACCCCAAGCTACCCATCCTTATCGTTCGCGGGTAATTATGTTGCTGTCACGCTCGCACACTCACTGCGGGCGCCCGTCGCACAGTCGCGACAGCTATATAATTACGCGCGAGCGATAAGGATGGGTAGCTTGGGGTCATTGGACAAAATTCTACGTGCTCACAGACCGGGCTTTAGTTCACAAGACAGGAGCAGCTGTAGATATCTAAAGATTCAGCGGCGGAATGTGGCTAAGATCAAGATGCTGGAGGCTGGAGACACCAAGCTGGCTGCAGAGTGAGTGTCATATCATTAGTTCATTTAGTAGTCACTATAGGAGCACGACATTCTAAAGGTACAAAGGCGCCATATTGCCAGAGCTGCCGAGACCAGAGCCGTGGGAGACAAGATCAAGGCTGTGGAGGCTGAAGGAATGAGTGTCATAACATCATCCATAGATGTCGGTAGGGCTCTTTCAAATTCCTTCTGGCAAGTTACCACCATCTTGGCAATACCACAGAATAATAATAAGTACTACGTACAGCCACAAGAATACGCGTGCGTGAGTCAATGTTCGCTCGTATGTGAGGCCTTGTCGAATAGTATCCTGTAGGTGGGCCATCGTGTTACTAATACATAGTTTGCAGAAATGCTAAAATCAAATGGCAGTAGACAGGTAGGTAGTTAGCTCGTACAGCTGATAGCCATTGGGGCAGAAAAGTTCTCGAAAGGCAGGCACGGGTCGAAAGGTAGTGAAGGAAATCGTCCAGTAGGTGGACCGACGATCTGGTGAAAGTCGCTGGAAGTACCTGGATGCGGGCAGCACAGGACCGGTTGTTGTGGAATTCCTTGTGGGAGACCTTTGTCCTACAGTGAACGTCATTTGAACATTGAATTTTCGGATAGTTCCAGTTTATTCTGAAACCTATTATTAGCACCGTTTGAAAGAGCTCGTGAAGCACTTTCAGGATCAGTAAGCAGTTTTTCGATATCATGTATAGTTTAGAAATAATCGGGTGAGATCACTTATTGTTTCCACCCTGTATAACCGTCTATGTTTCTCCTAAAACTTTCTTCTTGTCTGATTTGATATCTTACAGAAACTTGTAACGCATAGCGCACTTGTCCTTGACATAAATAACCATCTCTGTCCCTCCCGCAGGCACCCGGACCGCGCGAAAGAGATAGAAGACAGCCTGGAGAGCCTCCGCGAAGGATGGGACAACCTGCAGAAGTTGGCGGACAAGCGCACCGCTCTGTTGGAGGAGGCCATCGCAGAACACAAGTTCGATGAGACTTTGAAGGTTAGTTTAGTTCTAATTATCTTTAGGTTAGGTTCACTGGTGTCATCCGGACATCCTGTCATCCACGTTATCCTGTCATCTTCGTCGACCTGTCATCCACGTCATCCATATCATCCATGTCATCCTGTCATCCATATCATCCTGTCATCCATGTCATCCTGTCATCCATGTCATCCTGTTATCAACGTCATCCTGTCTTCCATATCATCCTGCCATCCACGTCATCCTGTCTTCCATGTCATCCATATCATCCTGTAATCCATGTCATCCACGTCACCCCGTCATCCACATCATCCCATCATCTACGTCATCCTGTCATCCACGTCACCCTGTCATCCACGTCATCCTGTCATCCACTCGGACGCGCCCCAGCAATGTGTGGTCCCGGTCGCGCGGGGTGCGGGGAGTGTGGTCCGAGCAATACGTAAGGCATTACTGTAGTGTGCGTGTGCACTCATGGATCATTAGCGTGGACCGATAACACTCAAACATTAAGGAAACATTGAATTGTTGGTTAGATCCAGTTTATTCTGTGACCTATTTTGATACCATTGGATAGAGCTTGTGAAGCAATTAAAATCAGTAACCAGTTTTACGATATCTTGTATAGTTTAGAAATAATCGAGTGAGGTTACTTATCGTTTCCACCCTGTATAGATGGTGTGCCTCGGAAAAATAAGGTTATCTTATAAACATAATTATCCTCAATGGTGGTAGTTATTTATCTACTCTACTATACCTTCATCATCATCATCCCAGCCATAGGACGTCCACTGCTGAACATAGGCCTCCCCCAATGCTTTCCATGTTGATCGATTGGTAGCGGCCTGCGTCCAGCGCTTCCCTGCTACCTTTACGATTCACCTTGTAGGTGGACGTCCCACGCTGCGTTTTCCGGTACGCGGCCTCCATTCCAGAACCTTGCTGCCCCATCGGCCGTCAGTTCTGCGCACTATGTGCCCTGCCCATTGCCACTTCAGCTTGCTAAACCGTCGGGCTATGTTAGCGACTTTGGTTCGTTTACGGATTTCATTTCTGATTCGATCTCGCAAAGAAACACCAAGCGTAGCCCTCTCCATAGCACGCTGTGCAACTTTGAGCTTCTGTATAAGGCCCATAGTGAGAGGCCACGTTTCCGAGCCATAAGTTATATAACACACATTGGTTGTACACTCTAGTCTTCAGGCAGTCTACTATCGTTTCAGCCAAATAACGTCCACTGCTGGACAAAGGCCTCCCGCAAGGTTTTCCACAATGAACGGTCTTGCGCTGCCCGCATCCAGGCTCTTCCCGCGACCTTTACCAGATCGTCGGTCCACCTAGTAGGAGGCCTGCCCACGCTACGTCTTCCAGCCCGTGGTCGCCACTCGAGAACTTTCTACTATACCTTACGTTATTATTTTATTTCCCAGGAGCTGGAGCTGTGGGTGTCGGAGAGCATCAAGCGCATGGACAGCGCCGCGCCGCCCGAGAGCGTGCCTGACGCGGAGGCCGCCTTGGAGCTGCACCACGAGAGGAAGGTACGTCATTACCATCATCAGGTCAGCAAGCTTTCAAGAAGAGAGTGAATCTTCACCTTAAAGGCCGGCAACGCACCTGTAACGCCCCTGGGTCTGCGGGTGTCTATGGGCGACGGTAATCACTTACCATCAGGTGATCCGTCTGCTCGTTTGCTTCCTATCACAAAAAACAATGAACGTGATATAATGCTTAATTCAATACAACATACATCTGTTTCCGCAATTTATTACACCGATCTTGTCGCGACAAGGAAAAATTTCCGTGCTTTTAAGCGATTTTGTGAAAATATTATTGGCAGGTAGTTGCTAATTGCTCATAAGATAGGCCCCCTGAATTTAATTTTTTGTCCGTGGTGCGTAATCTTTTCTTAAAGGTTTTAAACCTTTGTTTGTTTACCACCTATTTTGTTGCAATTTCTTACAAAACTTACGCGCAGAAAGCAAATCTAGTATGTAAAATCATCGAACTTTTAATGCTCGTAACTCAGTTCAGACTAAGTTTAGAGGTATGTATACACGTCATAGTAAGTTTGGTTTATTACACTATTTTGTAATCAAAAAATAATGTTTGGTCGATGGCCGCGCGAAAAAAAAAGACGCCACCTTCCATACAAAATCTGGCATTGCCATTTATGAAATTATCCACAGTTTCTCGTCACCCGCGCGTTTTCGAAAAATCAAGTAATGTACGCATGTAAAATGTAATTGTAAACGTTCTTCCATTAGTAACATCGTTATGTTTTCTTCCAGGCTGAGATCGACGGGCGTCAGAAAGCCATCCTGTCCCTCCAGAAGGAGGTGGAACATGTTCCGGAGAAGAAGCAGCGCGTGGAACATCTGTCCCGCACGCTGGACGGCGCCTGGCTGCAGCGCAAGCAGTACATAACGCAGGTAACGGCGCTTTTTAAAGCCTATCCTCTAGGCCGAGATCGACGGGCGTCAGAAGGCCATCCTGTCCCTCCAGAAGGAGGTGGAACATGTTCCGGAGAAGAAGCAGCGCGTGGAACATCTGTCCCGCACGCTGGACGGCGCCTGGCTGCAGCGCAAGCAGTACATAACGCATGTAACGGCGCTTTTTAAAGCCTATCTTCTAGGCCGAGGTCGACGGGCGTCAGAAAGCCATCCTGTCCCTCCAGAAGGAAGTGGAACATGTCCCGGAGAAGAAGCAGCGCGTGGAACATCTGTCCCGCACGCTGGACGGCGCCTGGCTGCAGCGCAAGCAATACATCACACAGGTAACGGCGCTTTTTAAAGCCCATCTTCTAGGCCGAGATCGACGGGCGTCAGAAAGCCATCCTGTCCCTCCAGAAGGAGGTGGAACATGTCCCGGAGAATAAGCAGCGCGTGGAACAACTGTCCCGCACGCTGGACGGCGCCTGGCTGCAGCGCAAGCAATACATCACGCAGGTAAGCGCGTTTTAAAAGTATATTTGTAGCAAATAATTGACTTTGTAATGCTTGGTCACATTTTACATGAAATATTTTTAAACAGGTTTTAACACGAAACGCGGGTTTGTAATAATGAAATACGAGTATTACCTGTATTTCGTTTTGATCGGGTTGTACCGGCCATGGTCACAGGCTGACTGGAGCATCGAGTGCGATCCGTAAGATGGGTAGAATTATCTAATTTTACCACCACGTTATTATTTCTTCTCCAAGTACCGTCACGCACTACACTAATTGTGTCTCTATTCTATGTGACCGTCGCGTCAGTGCATTCTTTCCGTTTAGAGAAGATAAAAGATAAAGATATTTATGTACATAAATATGTGTGAAAAACATAAGTATTACAGAGCAATATGAGTTGGTCTTGCAATTTTTCATTCCACTCCGTTGTCGATTCCACTGCGAAGTCAAGCGAGATTGGAAACTATTAATTACTGGATTCAGAAAATATATTGGATGTTTGATTGGAAAGTTTGAAATGGAATTCGGACGCGTCGACGTTCTCACGGAATAGGGACACAATAAGTGTAGTGTGTACCTGGTGAGAAAATAATAACATGAGGGTAGATTAGATTATTCTACCCACCATACGGATCACTTACACGACGCTCCAGTCAGCATGTGACCACGTCCGGTGCAACACATTTTACATGGTCATAAAAATCATTTCATTGCTAACTCATGCATACATACTAAACTTCTACAGGGTGTTAGGTAAATGGGTATATGAGCCGACGCTAGCCCATGTTAACATATGCATATAAATGGTATGGTAAAGTCAGAAAATTGATATCATCATTTATAGTCTTGTGGCGGAGTTTTGGGCTGACACTGTGTAGGTTTGTTGTCGATACGAAAAGAAGAAGAAGAATTTTCTAGTGTCGACCATGTATAAGTAAGATTTTCATGTAAATGTGCCAAGTAAATGTATTTTCTTTCTTTCTTTCTAATTACTTACAACTAATGTTGTTGGTATGCCTCAATAAATTTATTTATTTATAGAAACCAACAGCGATGCATTGAAAATGTTAATTATAAGATTTAGACTGATTGTGTAATATAGGTTTCCCTTTTTATAAAAGTACATTGTTGTTGGAAAAATATGAATAAAGAATGTTAAAAAAATAATTAAAAATAACTAAATAAACTGCAGCGTAAGAAACTCCGACAATATTGTCGGCCTCTTTCACCATACATTGTTTGTATGCGCAGGCGCACCAGCTGCAACTGCTGAAGGAGCAGGCGCGGCAGACGGAAGACTGGCTCGCGGCTAAGGAAGCCTTCCTGAACAACATCGACCTCGGAGAGAACATCGACGGTAAGTAGCATTGTGTGCCAGTTATTACAATAGTAATATAATAAGTCTTTATTTGTGAATCATAGGTAATCACGTAAAATGTTGACATGTTACAGTAGCAATTTGCAGACAACATTAGAAAATGGTGGTTACATAAATTAATTCGATTTATCGTCAAGGAACTCCGATATATTATAAATGCATTTATTTATTATTAGGCATACACAACAAGTAAAAATCACAAATAATAGTAACATATGCTTAGATGTAAATGATCACCCAAAAAAACGTGTACACACATCATGGTTAAAAATGTTAAAATATTGCGTAAACAGTATTATATTATCTTAACAGTATTAAATATAGTAAATTAGTTTTATAACAAAATAATTAGGTAACAATACTTAGTTATGTCAAAGTAATTAATTAAATATGTCCGTAAAGATTTTTTATTTCACGTACCTCAGAGTTTCAGCTAAATGGTGTCCATTGTTGGCTAAAGGTCTTCCCCAATGGTTTCCATCACGATAAGTCCTGCGCTGCTTGCATCCAGGTACTTCCCGCGACCTTCATCAGATCGTCGGTCCACCTAGTGGGAAACCTATCCACGCTACATTTTCCGGCCTGTAGTCGCCACTCAAGATCTTTTTTTAACCCAACTTAGGCATTTGACCAGTAATGGATGCCTTTTGATTGAATACGATTTTATAAGTTCTTTTTTGATGAGTTTGCTAAAGCCCGGTCTGTGAGCACGTAGAATCTTGTCCAATGACCCCAAGCTACCCATCCTTATCGCTCGCGCGTAAACATTGCTGTCGCGACTGTGCGACGGGCGCCCGCAGTGAGTGTGCGAGCGCGACAGCAACATAATTACGCGCGAGCGATAAGGATGGGTAGCTTGGGGTCATTGGACAAAATTCTACTTGCTCGCAGACCAGACTATAGAAGTACTCGTCGATAAATTAATCAATATTCTCTTCTCTTCATCTTTCTCTAGTCCCATCTAAGCAAAGTTTGTTCTATCACTAGTTTTTTCTAAACCCGTCCTTATTCCGACAGCCGTAGAGACCCTGATCCGCAAGCACGCGGAGTTCGCCAAACTGCTGGATTCCCAGCTAGGCCGCGTGGACGAACTGGAGAAATTCGCTCGAGGGATGTTGCAAGACGACCACTATGATAGGGAGTATATTGAGAAGAGGCTGGCGGAGATACTGGCGAGGAGGGACAAACTCAAGGTCAGTTTTACGTGTTGGTCTTGTTCGTGACTTCGTATTTATCGTGGTTAAATTAAAAATTCTTATGTACAGTCACGGAATAAAAAGGTTCGTCAGTTTTCAAATTGATTCCTTCAACGAATCGCGAGCACATATTACCTTTTGAAACTATGTTACAGAATAATCTCGAGTTAGAGAAAATAATCTTTAACTGTTCGTCACTGAAGTCCAAAATTATTCAGATCAAAGTTGTTTGACGATTTATCTTGTCATGAAGATTATAATGATTGATAAACTAAAATCTTCTTGTTGGTTCAACCTGCCATTATTATTTCTGTTAAATAAAAAAAAACTGTTGTCAATTGGTCAATGTCATCATTGCATTGCACAGATGGGATAGAAAAATAAACAAGCAAAACCTTATTCGTTAGCAAACGTCATATTTATTTAAATGTTAGCAGCACTGTTTCTTGCACTGTTATGTTGGCAGGTTTGACTCTTACAGTACCTAGTGCAAGCGAAAACCGACACTAAGGTGACGAACCTTTTTATTTTGCGACTGTACTATCGGCAACAGTGTTAACTATCCATTGCCTGTCATGCCATCTCGTTATATCGCAAAGAATCACCATTTGATGAGAGCGAGAGCAAAAACGGGAATGGATAGTTAACAGTGTGGCCGATGGTTTAATCTAATTTATTTTATACCTTTTTTGACCCTACGACTGGTGTGCTAAAAAAGTCTTTGAAACGTGAGGTTTGGGCACCTGCGAAATGGCAATGCCAGATTTTGTATTTAAGGTGGCGTCTTTTTTTTTCGCGTGGCCATCGACCAAACCTTGTTTTTTGATTACAAAATGATCGCTGACGTCGGTCACCGATGTCAGCCTAAAAGGAAATCAAGCCTTAATGTTATGGGTAAAGCTCGCATCCACCTTCAAACTGAGCCTCATACTCCATCATCTGAAATGCAGACCTAGAGCTTCCCTATTTTGAGTAACAATAGTAAATGCCTTTGTCCCTCAACAGGAGTCCTGCCTAGCCCGCGGCGTGAAGCTGGAACAATCAAGGCAACTGCACCAGTTCTCAAGGGACCTGCAGCACGAACGCGAGTGGATCGCGCTGAAGATGCAGCAGGCGGCTGAACAGAACTACAGGTGAGTTTGTCGTTTATTCATTCATTCATTCGTTCATCTTCACCAAATACTAGAGACCGAAACACGAGTAGGCCGCCGAGCAGAACAACATGTGAGTTGGTCGTACATCCATTCATCTGCATTTGTTTCTAAAGACCTGCTACCAAGATACAGAAGGTGGCCGAGCAAAACTATAGGTGATTTATATTGTAGTTCATTCATTCATTAAGCTTCACCAGTTCTCAAGGGATCTGCAGCACGAGCGCGAGTGGATCGCGCTGAAGATGCAGCAGGCCACCGAGCATAACTACAGTTGAGTTTGTCGTTCATTCATTCATTCGTTCGTTCATCTTCACCTATCACTAGAGACTGAAACATGAGGTGCAGCAAGTAGCCGAGCAGAACTATTGGTGATTTGGCTGTTCATTCATTCATTCGTTCATTAAGCTCCACCAGTTCTCAAGGGATCTGCAGCACGAGCGTGAGTGGATCGCGCTGAAGATGCAGCAGGCGGCTGAGCAGAACTACAGGTAAACTTCATTCATTCGTTCATTCATTCATTCGTTCGTTCATCTTCACCAAATACTAGAGACCGAAACACGAGTAGGCCGTCGAGCAGAATTACAGGTGAACTTCATTCATTCATTCGTTCGTTCATATTTGCAATCACTAGAGACCGAAACGAGGTGCAGCAGGCCGCCGAGCAGAACAACAGATGAGTTGGTCGTACATCCATTCATCTGCATTTGTTTCTAAAGACCTGCAACCAAGATACAGAAGGTGGCCGAGCAAAACTATAGGTGATTTTTATTGTAGTTCATTCATTCATTAAGCTTCACCAGTTCTCAAGGGATCTGCAGCACGAGCGCGAGTGGATCGCGCTGAAGATGCAGCAGGCGGCTGAGCAGAACTACAGGTGAACTTCATTCATTCGTTCATTCATTCATTCGTTCATCTTCACCAAATACTAGAGACCGAAACACGAGTAGGCCGTCGAGCAGAATTACAGGTGAACTTCATTCATTCATTCGTTCGTTCATATTTGCAATCACTAGAGACCGAAACGAGGTGCAGCAGGCCGCCGAGCAGAACAACAGATGAGTTGGTCGTACATCCATTCATCTGCATTTGTTTCTAAAGACCTGCAACCAAGATACAGAAGGTGGCCGAGCAAAACTATAGGTGATTTTTATTGTAGTTCATTCATTCATTAAGCTTCACCAGTTCTCAAGGGATCTGCAGCACGAGCGCGAGTGGATCGCGCTGAAGATGCAGCAGGCGGCTGAGCAGAACTACAGGTGAACTTCATTCATTCGTTCATTCATTCATTCGTTCATCTTCACCAAATACTAGAGACCGAAACACGAGTAGGCCGTCGAGCAGAATTACAGGTGAACTTCATTCAAGTCAAAGTCAAAGTCAAAATTTCTTTATTTGTTTGGACTAATAAATAGTTCTTACAAATCGTCATTTTGCTCTTAAGGAGCCTCTACATGTCTCATAATCTTTTTACCCTACCAGCGCTTCGAGACCAACATTTGGCAAGTGCTGAGAAGAAGCGCCGCAACAAACTCAGTCACCACTGTCTGCCGGTTAATATAAATAAATATAAATAGTAGTAGTAGGTACATTCGATTCAGGAGCAGTTCACTGAATTTACCATGCATTCTTGTATGGTGTATCTTATAAGAATGGGTATACAAGATTGCGTGGTATATTAAACAAAGTAGTGACGTGCTAATATGTAGACTTACATATTAAGATACTAGTAGAAATGACTCGCATACATAAATTTGAATAACATTCATTCGTTCATTCATTCATTCGTTCATCTTCACCAATCACTAGAGACTGAAACATGACCAAAATGTGACGTATTTGCAGAGGGGTGGAGTACGTTACTAGCAGAATGTTTGGGTTACTGTGAAAATAATCGCATCTGATTTATGTACTTTTCCTAAATTAAGTAAAGTTAAATTGTTTTTAATTACTTAAATGTTATTCTGAGCTTTGTTACGTCTTGTTTGAATAGTGTAATTGGTACTACCGTTCTATTCATGAATAAATAAATAAATAAATAAATGAGGTGCAGCAGGCGGCCGAGCAGAACTACAGGTGAACTTCATTCATTCATTCGTTCGTTCATTAAGCTCCACCAGTTCTCAAGGGATCTGCAGCACGAGCGTGAGTGGATCGCCTTGAAGATGCAGCAGGCGGCTGAGCAGAACTACAGGTGAACTTCGTTCATTCATTCATTCGTTCATTCATTCGTTCATCTTCACCAAATACTAGAGACTGAAACATGAGGTGCAGCAAGTAGCCGAGCAGAACTATTGGTGATTTGGCTGTTCATTCATTCATTCGTTCATTAAGCTCCACCAGTTCTCAAGGGACCTGCAGCACGAGCGCGAGTGGATCGCGCTGAAGATGCAGCAGGCCGCCGAGCAGAATTACAGGTGAACTTTGTTCATTCATTCGTTCGTCCACGCGTTAATATTTTCGTTCATTTGTTCAATCTTCCAATCAATAAATTTTTAAAATCTTTCATTAAATTATTAATTTCTTCACTCGTTCTTCCGTTCAATAGAGCAATTCATTCTTATGTCCATTCATTCGTTCAATCAATTACTCGTTCATTTATCCATTTAGACACAAAATAGAGTAGCATATGCAAACAGTCCGGAGTTTTTTTTTATTTAAAATGATTGTTAGATAATATTAATTAATCTAATCGCATTGGGGTCACCTGTAATTGAACTATTTTGTAATAGGGCCCTATGTTTTCCCCTGAGTCTAGTAATGTGTCTCTACCTATTTTTATGTAAATCGCTCAGTTAATAAATATTTGCGTACTTGTGTTCATTGTCATGGCCTGTGTGTACTCACTTGTTTTCTTACAACACTGTTTACTCATTTTGCCGATCTTGCCACAGCCGTTACAAAATAGTACCTTTTTGCTTCTGCAATCTTTCATTGAGTGTCCTTGTTTTCCACAGCTCCAGCAGCAAGTATTTGTGTTGTAATTGTGTATGTATGATGCCGTCTCCTTGTGTTCTTGATTTATGCTTGTTTCGTGGTGATCATTTCGTGGTTTTCTTTCTGTGAAGCTAGTTTGACGTTCTGCTGTGACGTTCTCGTAGTCGTTTGCCAGTTGTATCAATTTGCTTATCGAGTCGACTTCTGATTTCTTGATATAAAACTTGTATTTTGTGTTCATGTTTTCGTAGATTCTATTTAGTTCTTCTTCTTTTGACATTTTTGCGTATCTGCGCATGAGTGTTTGTATTTCAATCAGGTAGTCTGTGAATTTTTGGCGGTAATGTTGCCTATAATTCACTATTTTAGCTAACAGGTCACTGTCACAGCTCACAAATGTCAACGTGAAGAGTTCTATGAATTCGTTCCATGTAGTAAACGAGTTTTTATTAGAGGGATAGCGACGCGCCCGGTTCGCGTCCCGAGACTAGTTTACGTATCCGCGAGAGGGGCGGCGCCCTGTGCGAGGTTTAGCAAGTGTTAGTTTGGATACTTATAAACTAGGGGGGTAGGATGGTCCGCTCACCAAATCGGTAACCGAGGTCAACGAAGTGGGGGTTCGAGTACCAAAGGTAAAAAGGCTTGGGACCTACGTGGCGAGTGGGGAGGAATCCAGGAAGGGTGGCAGCGGGATTGCTACCGCAGGTCGGGATTGAGTAAAGCATGCACTCGGTAAGGATTGGAATGTGTATACAGGCAACGATGGTTCGCTCGTGTCACGGAAACCGCGCGAGCCGAAAGTCCTATCGAGCCAGGTTAGTGGGAACAGTGAGGGTAGCTATTCGCTAGGGACTCTTGCGTAATTAGCCGTAGACGCGCGCGCGATCGTCTGGCTGTTACGATGGCTCCCGAGCGAATGCTAGGCGCCCGCGGTCGCCGCCGTCTCTTATATTAGCTCGGTCCGTGCGGCGTGCGGCCGCGCAGCCGTAGGGTTGTCAAAATCTCCGCGCTCGGTGCTAGGGCTGTCGATGCGTCGCAAGGCGCGTCACAAAGACAAACATAGTAATGCCCGTTTTCACCATCGATACCTAATTTTTAAGTGACCCGTATGGTACATACATAATATGAATTATAAGTCTCACATTTATAACATTTATATAAATTTTGTTGCCCACAGAGACCTGTCAAACCTCCAAAGCAAGATCCAGAAGCAAGCGGCCTTCGAATCAGAACTGGCCGCCAACAAGGGCCGCATCGACGACGTCGCAAACCACGGCGAAGAACTCATCGGTGAGTGCTGACAACCCTAGTAAAGCCCGGTCCGTGAGCACGTAGAATTTTGTCTAATGACCCCAAGCTACCCATCCTTATCGCTCGCGCGTAATTATATTGCTGTCGCGACTGTGCGACGGGCGCCCGCAGTCAGTGTGCGAGCGCGACAGCAACATAATGTACGTGCTCGCAGACCAGATGATCAGAGAGCTCGTTGAGATTTCTCCAGCCCTGACTAAATTAGTTTTTACTCTAAAATTAGCAGGGCAACCTATGGAATCCTGGTTATCTCATCAAAGTACCAAACTTTCCATCCAAATCTGTTGTGGAAAGGCAGCTTTAGCTATGATTATTCTGCAACTTTAAGAGTAGGCGCACACCGTTGATTTTTAGTTGGCCGATAGTTGTGCCCGTTTTTAATTTGTATGAAGAATCGGCCAAATCGAATCGGCGTAGTGTGCGTACTCCCATACATGCCCATACTGATCAACTGCCCGACTAAACTATCGGCCGACGAAAAATCAACGGTGTGCGCCTACTCTAATATCACACAAAAACATAAAATATGATTTGTCATAAACTCTAGTTCTGAGGAGTAAAAGTGATTGGTGTGGTAAATGAAACAATTTTTATAATTATTGGTTATATTCTACAGAAGCGAACCACTACGCCGCTCAAGAAATCACTGAGCAAGTGGAAGAACTGGAGAACCAATGGAGAGAACTGCAGGTATGATTGTCACATTTCATTTTAATAGGAAGCAATTTTTAAGCTCTTCGAGCAGCACTTAGGGCCCTCGTCCGCGGCGACTTTTTGTCGCGCGTTTCGTAATAACATTGCTTTGCGTTAGTCGCATTTGCAACGCACTACAGTTCCTCCGTGGTTGAGGATTCCGGGTGAAGCTCGCTTCCACCTTCGGCCTGATCGTCACTTACCATCAGGCGAGATACAGGCCAAGAGCTTCCTCGTTGTGGATAAAAAAAATGCCAACGCGCTACTAGACTGTATCGATGCAAACGCGCGACCGTGTCATTATGACATCGGGGAGACAACGGAGGGAGGGTTAGGACCATAACAGACGGTGAAACGCAACTGCAACGAAACTGCAACTGCTAGTTACTTTTGAGTTGCATCTAAGTTTCTGCCATAGCGTCCGTTGAGAGACCACACATGACGCGACCAGTTTGAAACTTTCAGTTTCATTCATCAGAATCATCAGAAAGTTGCAGTTTCGTTGCAGTTGCGTTTATGTGGGCGAGGGCACACAGATAGCGACCTTATTGCGATTACGACTGTATCGATGGAACCGCGCGACAGAATCGCTACAAAAAGTCGCCGTGGACGAGGGGCCTAAAACATGAACCGATTGCGTGCTCCCGCGGAAACTAAACTACATTTTAGATAATCATAATCATTTATTGCTTCATAAGTGTACACACGGCCACACTGTTAACTATCAATTTCCGTTTTTGCTCTCGCTCTAATCAAATGGCGATTCTTAGCGATAGAACGAGATGACATGACTGGCAATGGGCAGTTAACACTGTTGCCGATAGTACATAGGTGGTGATCTTAAACTAAAAGTCTCAACTTATGACCATGTTGACTAAATGAAGTGTTTATGTTTGTACAGGCGGCCGTGAAACTCCGCCGTGAGCGGCTCCAACAAGCCTACCAGGCACGCGTGTACCTGCGTGGCCTGGACGACTTCACGGCCTGGCTCGACGACGTCGAGGCACAGCTGCTCAGCGAGGATCACGGTCAGTTGCACCTCTCACTCCTAGACGTGTCCAGGCAGCCGTGAGCTCCGCCGTGAGCGCCTAAAACAAGCCTACCAGGAGCCTGGACGACTTCACGGCCTGACTCGACGACGTCGAGGCACAGCTGCTCAGCGAGGATCACGGTCAGTTGGACCTTAACCACCTCTGTGGTCTAGTGGCAAGACCACCTGCTTCAGGTCCCGGGTTCGATTCCCAGTGGGGGCAGATTTTTCTGTTCTAATCTCTGTTACTGTATTATAATCTCCTGAATTATCATACAGTTCGCTCTCCAACTCAATATTGTGCGTACATGGTCCTTCGAGCCGGATTTTATCCAGTGAACAAGTCTTATCCACTGAACTAATCTACATTTGCATTTTCAATTTTTGTCCATGATTAGCAGAAACGAGTCCCATAATATTCGTTTAGTGGATTAAAAATAAAATTCTATTTTTTCATCCATACTTGTGATTGAGAATGAACTTTTTTATCATCCGCAGGCAAGGACCTAGCGTCAGTGACAGCTCTCCTCAAGCGCCACACGCGCTTAGAACAGCAAGTGGGCAGCAAGAGCGAGACAGCTGCACAGCTCGCCGACACGGCCCGACAACTGGCCGACAGCGGACACTTCATGGCCGACGAGATACTGGACAAGGCCGACAGCGCTGTTAAGAGGTTAGTTGACAGTCCCTATAAAAAATGATGTCAGCATATCAAAGCAAAGCCGATATAACTATTGGGTAGTCGTTACTGTTAACTTCGCTCACGTAACGGCTGGTTCACACATGTCTCCGTTTTACTGTTCCGTTTTATCGTGTACTGTTTTTTTTTCGTCGATGTATGTATTACTGTATACAGAATACTGTGTCATGTGTGAAGTCGCTCATACAACTACATACGCCATCGACGAAAAAAAAACGTACACGATAAAATGGAACAGTAAAACGGAGACATGTGTGAACCGGCCGTAAGATACCATTGTAGCGACATCTATCGACATGCCACTACAGTCATCACCCAATAGATGGCGCTGACCTACGCGCCTACAATCCTGAATGGCGGTATCAAAGTTCTCCGCTTTGACTAAACCGAGATGGTTGATAAATTAGATCTTGGTCTCCGAGCACAGCACGGAAGAAAGAAAGGAAGTGATTCCACCTTAGCTAGCTTCCATATTGTGGTACTAGTAGGGCCCAAAAGAAAAGTAGACATGTAAAGTGCCCTTTTTCACTGTATTTGACGTTCATAAGTGCCAGTGGTTAAATTTGAATAAAATAATTTTGATTTTGTGAAACACACACTAAAATCATACGAAAACTTTTATTCCGCTCGTGTTCCTTTTTTTAAAACTGTATAAAGACTATTCTTTGCAATTCCTTCTTTAATCGCATCCCGTTTCTTCCCTAGATACCGGCAACTACAAGAGCCCATGCAGATCAGGCGTGACAATTTAGAAGACGCTGCGTTGCTGCACCGCTGGGAAAGGGACGCCGACGAAGAACTCAAGTGGTGAGTAATATACATACTCGTAAAGCCCGGTCCGTGAGCACGTAGAATTTTGTCCAATCACCCCAAGCTGCCCATCCTTATCGCTCGCACGTAATGGGGATGTTGCCTGGGTCAAAAAGCAAGAGTTTTAATTAGTCCGTCAGTTAACTTATCAAAAAATACTCTACACGTATTTTTCACTTTTTCAAACTAATGAAAATTTAAAGAGATAAAGCGCCCCAAAGTTCATAAGAAGAGGCCCGTGACGTCAACGCTTGCTTAAAAATGCCGCACGTTGTGACGTCGTGCGCAACTTCAACGCACCATAACTATGTAATTATTTGTTAGATTGACAAATAAAAATATTTATGCGATTTGTCGCGAAACTGATCAACGACGTACTGTCCTGCCTCAATGGCCTCTTGGGATGAAATGGCCGAGTGTAGTGGTGCAGTGCGTTACATTCTAAGTTTTTTCGTTTCATTACAACAATGGTCGAAACGAAGACCCAGGGAAATTATACTTTTGACCTGGACAAGAACTTAACTTCACTTTATTTTCTTCCTATAAGTATTTGACATTTAAAGTTTTTATTTTCCGATAGCCAAACGTTTCTCAAATGTAAAGAGAGTGCTATTAGAATTAAATTACGCTTCAATTTGTTATAATGAGCCTTCATTTTGGCAAACAACAGTAATGGACATAACAAGGAAATTAGAAAAACGACTTTTCATTAAGTTTTTCTACGGTATTATTTGTAGTTTCTGCTATTGTAATAGCAAAAACAAATAAAACTTTTGATGAACTTTCCCATAAAAATAGTTTTATACAGATAGATATAAAAAAACATGTGTTCGCCTGCCTGGACACAGAAAATTTACTGTTTCGGCGAAATACCCTTGAAAGAGCTCATTATGCCGATTCTGGATCAATATATCACTGTTGAGAAAAAGTAGAGTTAACAGAATACTGATATCGCTAGCTGATATATGATATATGTTCAGCAATTTTGCGGAGTTATTGAGTTAATACAAATGAATAGGCCATCTTCATAGAAACGCACCGAGCGCGGTTTGTATGTGAGCGCGCGTCAATACGTATGCGGCGCGCACGCACACACTGACAAAATTCGGCGCAACACCCCGCTAATCCACGCTAAATGATGACCTACTCATTTGCATTTACTCTGGTTACAGATAAAATAACCTGGATGTAAAGAAAATATTAGCTATTTTCTTTACATCCAGGTTATTTTATCTTTACTCTGATTTAAATATTGCACACACTAAGTCAGGGTATCTCAATTGTTTTTCTGCCCTAACAGGCTGAAGGAGCGCGAGGCGGCTGTGCTATCGGAGGAATACGGCAACGCCTTAGCCGAGTCGCAGGCGCTTCTCAAGAAACACCTCGCGCTGGAGGCAGAAATTATCGCCAGGTGTGTATACAAATTTATATTTTGCTAGCTTCTTCCAGTGGGAAGCTTTGCTAGCTTCTTGTGGGAGTGTGATCTTTGGAAACTTGAACGTGATACAATGCTTAATTCAATACAACATACATCTTTTTCCGCAATTTATTACACCGATCTTGTCGCGACAAGGAAAAATTTCCGTGCTTTTAAGCGATTTTGTGAAAAATATTATTGGCAGGTAGTTGCTAATTGCTCATAAGATAGGCCCCCTTAATTTAATTTATTGTCCGTGGTGCATAATCTTTTCTTAAAGGTTTTAAACCTTTGTTTGTCACCTGTCATCCGCTTTGCGATGGAGGGAAGTCGAACCTTAATTTCGAACTCCTCCTATGTTCTTCTGATTAATTTCGTTGCGGGTCCAATGACAGTTTAACTTTCCCCCGGGACAAACTTGACCTTCATTGGTTGGGTTTTTGTGGCGGTCAAGCTGTAGATCCTGGCTACACAGGAGTTGCAGTGGTGGGAACGAGAGGTGGGAATAGTCCCGTTAGCTTCTTCCAGTGGCGTAACTACTAAGGGGCTAACCCCTTTTTTACGTCGGGAAATGCTTTTCGCATACCCATTGGTCGATGGGGACGGCCACTGGGTTATGTGGGACTCACCCCGCCTACGCACTAAAGGCGGAGCCTACCCACTAAAACCCGACGGTTTCCACCAGAGCCCAAACGGAGCCGCGAGTTACTGTCCTAGTTGGACATTCGTCCGCAGCTCCGCCTTAGGCTAGAGGTTGGCTCACGAGCGAGCCTCTCTGGCTCCGAGGAGTCCGAGGGAACACCAAGGGGCTAGCCCCTTAGCTAGCCTAGGCGTCGCAGTGCCCTAGGGCAGCGGTTCCCGAATGGTGGTCCGCGGAACCCTGGGGTTCCGTGGAAAGGCCGCAAGGGTTCCGTAAAAAATATTATCCCACGTTTCATGACCGACGTTGTTCGCTCGCACAGACTTGTTTACGCACAAGGGAGGGGCAGGGCGTGCGGGCGGAGTAGTACGGGGGTTCCGCTATGAAAAGTATAATCAATTAGGGTTCCTTGGCAAAAAAAATATGGCAAACCCTGCCCTAGGGCCCTCAAGCTCAGAGATCTCTCGAATCTTTACCAGAAAATCTTAATCAAACTGAACTTTATACAAAATTTCTCCCATTTTCAAAATAAATAGAGAAAAAATTTGAAAATTATACCTAGGAAATTGCCCTAAATTCTTTCTGTAGGTTGTGCGCGTGACGCGTGCACATATTTTTTTTTTTCTACCAAACGCACTCATTTTCTTTGTCCTGTACCTACTGTTACAAATGTTATAACTTTGTGTTAATAAATTTCTTAAAGGTTTTAAACCTTTGTTTATCACCTGTCATCCGCTTTGCAATGGAGGGAAGTCGAACCTTTATTTCGAACTCCTCCTATGTTCTTCTGATTAATTTCGTTGCGGGTCCAATGACAGTTTAACTTTCCCCCGGGACAAACTTGACCTTCATTGGTTGGGTTTTTTGTGGCGGTCAAGCTGTAGATCCTGGCTACACAGGAGTTGCAGTGGTGGGAACGAGAGGTGGGAATAGTCCCGTTTGTGTTAATAAAGTTTTTTTATTTCAAAAATAAAATAGCGATAAAATCTCACATTACTCGTAGTATAATTAAAGGTCAATATTTACCTGAGTTCTTTGGCTACTATGTATGTTAACACATCGTCATCATATTTATTATCCAACAGAGAATCAACAGTGAAAGGCGTGTGCAACCGCGCGGCACAACTATGTCGGCGCGGACACTTCGCGTCTCAAGCGCTTGACAACTCCTCCAAAGCGCTGCTGGCCGCGCTGCAGACGCTACTTCACGCTGCTGCTACCAGGACACAGAGGATTAACGAAAGATGCGAACTGCTGCAAGTAAGTTGACCGGGAAAGATAGAATGTCCCTTTTGGGTTCAACTGCACCCCTCATAGGCCAGACTGCTCCCCTCCTAGACTAGACTACTGTCCTTCCCTTTGGGCTAAACTGCTCCCCTGGCCTCAAATGTCCTCTCCTTGTTCCCCCTGATCCAAACTGGCACTTTCATATTCCCGCTAGCATAAACTGCGCTCTCCTTGTTCAAGGAAGTAAATTAAACCCTTTAGCCAGACTACCCCACTAGGCTAGACTGCACCCCTCCTGGGCTAAACTGCACCCCTTCCGAGCTAGAGTGCTTCCCCTGGGTTAAACTACTCCCCCTGTCCCAAACTGGTACCTCCTTGTTTCCCCTGCCCACTCCTTGTCAAACTGCCCCCTCTTCCCGGGTTCAAGAGCTGGGTATGTCCAAGCCACTGTGTCTCAAGCGCTTGACAACTCCTCTAAAGCGCTGCTGGCCGCACTACAGACGCTACTCCACGCTGCTGCTACCAGGACACAGAGGATTAACGAAAGATGCGAACTGCTGCAAGTAAGTTGACCGGGAAAGATAGAATGTCCCTTTTGGGTTCAACTGCACCCCTTATAGGCCAGACTGCTCCCCTCCCCCTCTAGACTAGACTCCCCCCCCTTATACTGTCCTTCCCTTTGGGCTAAACTGCTCCCCTGGCTTCAAATGTCCTCTCCTTGTTCCCCCTGATCCAAACTGGCACTTTCATATTCCCGCTGGCCCAAACGGCGCTCTCCTTGTTCAAGGAAGTAAATTAAACCCTTGAGTCAGACTACTCCCCTAGGCTAGACTGCACCCCTCCTGGGCTAAATTGCACCCCTTCCAAGCTAAAGTGCCTCCCCTGGGCTAAACTGCACCCCTTCTGAGCTAGAGTGCCTCCCCTGGGCTAAACTGCACCCCTTCCGAGCTAGAGTGCCTCCCCTGGGCTAAACTGCACCCCTTCCGAGCTAGAGTGCCTCCCCTGGGCTAAACTGCACCCCTTCCGAGCTAGAGTGCCTCCCCTGGGATAAACTGCACCCCTTCCGAGCTAGAGTGCCTCCCCTGGGATAAACTGCACCCCTTCCGAGCTAGAGTGCTTCCCCTGGGTTAAACTGCTCCCCCTGTCCCAAACTGGCCCCTCCTTGTTTCCCCTGCCCACTCCTTGTCAAACTGCCCCCTCTTCCCGGGTCCAAGAGCCGGGTATGTCCAGGCCACTTTGCGTCTCAAGCGCTTGACAACTCGTCTAAAGCGCTGCTGGCCGCGCTGCAGACGCTACTCCACGCTGCTGCTACCAGGACACAGAGGATTAATGAGAGATGCGAGCTGTTGCAAGTAAGTAGATCTATCCCACTTCCCCTTGAGTCAGACTGGGCTATAATGTACCTCTTCTGGGTTCGACTACCCTCTCCATGGCCAAACTGCTCCTTCTGGCCCAAAATTGGCCCTCCTTGACATGGTACAAACTGGCCGCTCCTTATCCTTCATTCAAACTCCTCTTCCCGAGTCCAAAAGCTGGCTACGTCCATGGAAAACCACTTCGTGACGCAGTGGATTAGCGAAAGATGCGAGCTGCTGCAAGTATGTGCTGTGATAGCCTGCCAACCTTGGCTAGAATGTCTCCTTTTGTATGACTGTATCCTTCATAGGCCAGACTGCTCCCCTTCCCCTCTAGACTAGACTACCCCCCCCCCCCTTANCTGGCCGCGCTGCAGACGCTACTCCACGCTGCTGCTACCAGGACACAAAGGATTAACGAAAGATGCGAGCTGTTGCAAGTAATTGTTGTAAAAAGTTGGGTAGTACTACCCTCCCCCCCTTGGGTCAAATTGCCTCCCTGGGCTACGGGACGATTCCCACCTCCCGTTCCCACCGCTGCAACTCCTGTGTAGCCAGGATCTACAGCTTGACCGCCAATAAAAACCCAACCAGTGACGGTCAAGTTTGCCCCTCTGGGCGAGACTGCCCTGTCTCTTGGACTACTCTGGCCTCTCCCCTGGGATAAGCTGCTCCCCCTCTTTCAAATTCTTTATTTAGTATGTGGGCCTTTTCCAGGACGTCCCAATATAGCTTGCTTTACCACCAGTTCGGGACGAAGAAGTGGCGGAAGAAACAATCAGACTAAATTATAAATATCCTGCGAACTGCCTAAGGCGGGAATCGAACCCACGACCTTTTGCTTGCCGGGCGACTGCTCTTCCATCTGAGCTACTTAGACACTGGATGAACCAATCGAAATTTTCAAGTTCAATACGCTGTTGCGGCCGCGTTTGTTTCATTAATGTTGGGTAGTACTACCCTCAAATAGCAGGGTAGACTAGCCCCCTTGGCTAGACTATCCCCCATGGCCCAAAAGCTAGATAAGCCCATGGAAAGGCGTGTACAACCGCACTAAGATACTCATCATACAGTGCCTTTCATCTTCTGGAAATATCTAAGATATAAAGAAAACTTCTAAATAAGTACCTTTGTTCCACAGCTGACATCAGAAATATCAGAAGCAGCTGCCTGGCTGGCTGAACGGCGAGGAGCTTTGGTCTCCCCAGACGTGGGTCGCGACGAGGAATCTGTTTTGGCACTGGCCAGGCGACTGGACGCACTGCAAAGAGAACTACAGGCATTTGACTCAAATGTATCGAAGCTGGAACGCGGCGCAGCTGCCTTAGCGGTAAGTGGTCTAGAAAACAAAAACCTGAATCGCGGTGACGAAGTTTTTCGCCCGCCCTTTATATACCCCTGGGGTATCCCAAGTCTTTAGAAGGTGTTCTTCCTTGTTGCGCCTTCAAAGAGGGAAGAAAGGAAGGGATTCCAGCGCTAAGCGTGGTCACCCATCCTCTTCTAACCAGTATTAAGGGTTCCCTAAGGTAAGTCAGAGGTTTCCTTCAAAGTGGGAAGAAGGGAAGGGTATGCATCGTGTATAGCGCGGTCACCCATCCTCTTCTAACCAGTATCAAGGGTTCCCTAAGGTAAGTTAGAGACTTCCTGACTCCACTGGTACTGATGCCTTGATACCTGGTCACCCATCCACTAAGTGAAACATTATTTTGAACTTAATTGCCTTGCAATAATAAGGTTCAACATCAATCAACATTTTTAACCTTTGCTATCAGCACTAAACAAGTATTTCTTCTCCAGACCCGCGAGCCATCCGACCGGGCGTTGGTAGAAGAGCGCCTGTCCGAGCTGAAGGCCAGCTATGAAGAAATGAAGCTGCTGTCAGCCAAGCGGCAGCAGCGCTTGCAGCAGAGCTTGAAATACTTCAAGTGAGTGTGACCTGCTATCCATTATTACCTTGATTTGATTGATAACTATTGAAACCACGGCCTGATGATGCATTGTGTCTTTTTTTCTCCACCTTACTCTTAGCTTATTAGTCCCTGAAGGAATTCTCTAGCTATATTACCACATCTCCAGGCCTGTGGCCTAAGTTCGTGAACACGCATGAATGTCTGTGTATCGCTACATATTTACTAAAAAAAAACTCGAGGGAAAGGGGGACACTTATCAACTTTTATCATTAATTTTATCGTTATAGTTCATTCAGCGTATAAAAGTGATTGTGATACTTCTATATAGTGAGGCGCTCCTTTTAAACCTAATTGATATTTTTTAGAATCGAGAATATTTTCTTAAAAAATCTAATCTACTTTTTATTTCCTTTCTGATCAAAATTATATCTACGAATTTTCATTATCTGGATATGGAATAAACGTTGGTACACAATAAATCACAAATAATTAAAACATTATGCATTTTATTGTATAAAAACAACAAATAACAATAACAAACAACTCGTGGAGAAATCGCATAAATTCAATCAGCAATCGAGATAAGTGGTCAAAAATCTCAACTTGGAAAGCGATTCGGATAATAAATCCCAATGTCCTATCCTTCTCAGGTTCGTCCAAGAGTGCGAGGAAGTCCAGGAATGGATCAGCGAGCAGATGTCTGCGGCCGCCAGCGAGGAGTACGGGCTGGATGTAGAACATGTGGAGACTCTGCAGCAGGCCTTCGACAACTTCCTCGCGCAACTGCACGGTCAGTATACTGCTGTACTGTATTATAGTGGACTGTACTGTATTATAGGAGACTGTACTGGTACATAGTAGACTAAAATGAACCATAGTGGACTGACAGGATACTTAAGTGGACCATAGTAGACCATTATGTACCGTAGAAGATCGCATTGAATTGTAGGAGACTGATAAGATTCCTGGCGCAACTGAACGGTCAGTATGCTGCTGTAATGGGTTGTACTGGAAGATAGGGGACTGTACTGAACTACAGGATTCTGTACTGACTTCCTGGCACAGATGCACGGTCAGTACGCTGCTAAGGGACTATACTGTAGCATAGAGGACTGTACTGGACTATAGGAGACTGTACAGGACCATAGGGGGCTGTACTGCACCATAGGAGCCTGTACTGACTTCCGCAGCTGTAGAGGATTGTACTGTGTCTGTGTCACAGGGGTGCGTTCTAGTCCTCAAAGAGACTAAAATTAATTATAGCGGACGGTAGAGAACCATAGCGGACGGTACTGTAGCAAAGGAGACTTTGGTGTAGCAAGCAACCCTGTGGTGAGCAATAAATACTACAATAGTACTGGACCATTGTGGACAGATACTGCAGTCTGCAGTACTTCGTACTGAATAACATACCACACATCACAATTTATTTATCATAAAATATTAATTCCACAGCCAACGAAGGCCGCATAGAGGCGGTGTGTGAGAGTGGCAACGCCCTTTTGGAAGAAAACGCGCCTGAAGCAGACAAGGTCAAGCAACGCGTGGAGGATACAAGAGGACTATGGGAGGACTTGAAGGAACTGGCACTCGCTAGGCAGGAGGTAAGTTGGTCAATATTTAAGTATTTTGAGATAGCCTATAGAACGTCATAGTGTAAAATCCGGTCGCCGTACAGATGTAATTACGTCCAATGACCCCATACCTACCCATCCTTATCACTCGCACGTAATTATATTGTTGTCGCGTCTGTGTGGCGGGCAGCCGCAGTGAGTGTGCGAGCGCGACAGTAATATAATTACACGCGAGCGATAAGGATGGGGTCATGGGACGAAATTCTATCTGCTCGGCGACCGGACTTTAGTCGCCTCTTGAAAAAAACAGCAGAAGCAGAAAAGGTCAAGCAATGCGTGGAGGACACCAGAGGACTATGGGAGGACCTGAAGGAATTAGCACTTGCTAGGCAGGAGGTAAGTTAGTCGACATATAAGTAACCTACAGTACGTCACAGTGTATGTGCCCTCATAGAAGAGAACGCGCCGGAGGCTGACAAGGTCAAGCAACGCGTGGAGGACACCAGAGGACTATGGGAGGACCTGAAGGAACTGGCACTCGCTAGGCAGGAGGTGAGTAAATAAACACGTTTTTTGCTTGAGATGGCCTTCCTTACTTCCTCTTTAGCCATATTCGACAAATCATTATAGTGTAGGTAGTCGCTCTCTAATAAAAGACTGCTCAAAGATAGCCCCGTTCACCATCCCTGTGTAGTGTCAAGTAGGCTACTCATTACTTAAAGTCACGAGTAGCAAGGAAACTATGACACTAACAAAACTTTGATCACTTGAGTTTGAACGTCTAAATCAAGAAGTTACTTCTTAGAACTTTACTCGAAGATTGTGAAAGAAGCCCTTACGCCATTACACTCGTAATACATGATACATTCTTTCTTTCTTTGACATTATTGTTGTTAAGAATAAAAATTGACACTTGAAAATTTTGGTCCTTCGAGCCAAATTTGTACCATTGACCATTTTTTTTATCCACAACGAGGAAGCTCTTGGCCGTATCTCACCTGATGGTAAGTGACGATCAGGCCGAAGGTGGAAGCGAGCTTCACCCGGAATCCTCAACCAAGAACTGGCTATCTTACCTCTAACTTAGGTAAGATGGTGGTAGCTAGCCAGGCGGACTTAGAACAAGCCCTACCACCAACCAAACCGAACAGAAAAATCTGCCCCCACTGGGAATCGAACCCGGACCTCTGCGTCTGAAGCAGGTGGTCTTACCACTAGACCACAGATGCGGTTGTTATACATACATGTACTTCCATAGTCCCTCAATTCATCCGGCCTCTGTATTTCATCTATCTTGTTTACCTTCCCAGGCCCTAGCAGGCGCTCGCCAAGTCCACGAGTTCGACCGCTCCGCAGACGAGACGGCAGCCTGGGTGGCGGAGAAGGAAGCATTGTTGCCAGACGCAGGCGCGCGGTCACGGACTGAACTGCACGCGCAGAAGCGACGTCTTACTGCACTGCACGCTGATTTGGACGCTATACGGGCGAGACATGCTGGACTGAAGGAAGAGGCTGCTAGGTAAGTGGATATTAAGTGAGAGAAAGATGCTGGAAAGACAGAATAGGAAAGAGTGAGAAAGGGAGATAGTTGCACGCTCAGAAGTGACGCCTTACAGCGCTGCATGCTGATTTGGACGCTATACAGGCGAGACACGCTGGACTAAAGGAAGAAGCCGCCAGGTAAAACACTCGTGTACTGTATATTGCTTTAGCACGTCACACGCGTCAAGGAGCGAGTAATGCGAGCACGCCTTTCAAACGAGCACGCTGGTATCAGGAGAGAGAAGAGAGAGTGACTTATTGCATTGCATGCGGATTTGGACGCTATACGGGCGAGACACGCTGGTTTAAAGGAAGAGGCTGCTAGGTAAATAAATATTAAGTATGTGAGAGAGAGATAGAGAGAGAGAGACGAGCACGTGAGAGAGAGAGTGACTGCACGGGCAGAAACGACTCTCTACTGCGTTGCATGCGGATTTGGACGCTATACGGGCGAGACATGCTGGATTGAAGCAGGAAGCCGCAAGGTAAAACACACGTCCACGCCTTTCAAACAAACTCGCTGGCCTTAGGAAAAAGAGACAGAGAGAGCTGCACTCGCAGAAGCGAAGTCTCACTGCGTTGCACGCTGATTTGGACGCTATACGGGCGAGACACGCTGGACTAAAGGAAGAGGCTGCAAGGTAAGTGGATACTGAGTAAGAAAGAGAGAAGGAGACTTGAGGGAGAGAGAAAGAGAGAGCTGTATGTACAGAAGCGACGCCTTACTGCACTGCACGCTGACTTGGACGCTATACGGGCGAGACACGCTGGTTTAAAGGAAGAGGCTGCTAGGTAAATGAATATTAAGTGTGTGTGAGAGAGAGAGAATAGGATAGAGAGAGAAAGAGAAATAAGAGTAGGACGCTCAGAAGTGACGCCTTACCGCGTTGCTAGCTGATTTGGACTAGCGTCCAAATTACGAGCGAGACACGCTAAAGCCTGGTCCGTGAGCACGTAGAATCCCGTCCAATGACCCCAAGCTGCCCATCGCGTCGCACAGTCGCGACAGCAATATAATTACGCGCGAGCGAGAAGGATGGGTAGCTTGGGGTTATTGGATGGGATTCTACGTGCTCACGGACCAGACTTTAGTCTTAAAAACTATGCTGCTAGGTAAGTGAAATTGACGGTAGTTCAAGCAAGACAGTCAAAATAGCGCGAGACGCATGCACTGCACGTCGCGCTGGCTGCACGAGCACGTCTCCTGAATTCAAGGACATGTTTGTGTGACGAGACGGCAGCCTGGGTGGCGGAGAAGGAAGCATTGTTACCGGACGCAGGCGCGCGGTCTAGGACAGAACTGCACGCGCAGAAGCGACGCCTTACTGCACTGCACGCTGATTTGGATGCTATAAGAGCACGACATGCTGGTTTAAAGGAAGAAGCTGCAAGCTAAAACACTCGTGTACTGTATATTGCTTTAGCACGTCACACGCGTCAAGGAGCGAGTAATGCGAGCACACCCTTCAAACGAGCACGCTGGTATCAGGAGAGAGAAGAGAGAGTGACTTACTGCATTGAATGCGGATTTGGACGCTATAAGAGCGAGACACGCTGGATTAAAGGAGGAAGCTGCTAGGTAAGTTATTAAGTGAGTGAGCTAGAGAGAGAGAATAGGGGATAGAGAGTGAGGGAGAGAGAAAAATAGCTGCACGCGTAAAAGAGACGTCTTACTGCGCTGCATGTGGACTTGGACGCTATAAGAGCAAGACATGCTGGTCTTAAGGAAGAGGCTGCTAGGTGAGTGAATATTAAGTGAGAGAAAGATGCTAGAAAGACAGAATAGGAAAGAGTGAGAAAGGGAGATAGTTGCACGCACAGAAGCGACGTCTTACAGCGCTGCACGCTGATTTGGACGCTATACGGGCGAGACACGCTGGACTAAAGGAAGAAGCTGCTAGGTAAATGGATATTAAGATAAGATAAGAAGATAAGCCAGGTAAAACACACGTGTACTGTATAGTGCCTTAGCACGTCACGCGCGTCAATGAGCACCCTAGTAAAGCGAGCACGCCTTTCAAACGAGCACGCTGGTATCAGGAGAGAGAAGAGAGAGTGACTTACTGCATTGAATGCGGATTTGGACGCTATAAGAGCGAGACACGCTGGATTAAAGGAGGAAGCTGCTAGGTAAGTTATTAAGTGAGTGAGCTAGAGAGAGAGAATAGGGGATAGAGAGTGAGGGAGAGAGAAAAATAGCTGCACGCGTAAAAGAGACGTCTTACTGCGCTGCATGTGGACTTGGACGCTATAAGAGCGAGACACGCTGGGCTGAAGGAAGAAGCTGCTAGGTAAGTGGATATTAAGTGAGAGAGAGATGCTGGAAAGGCAGTACAGGAAAGAGTGAGAAAGGGAGATAGTTGCACGCGCAGAAGCGACGTCTTACTGCGCTGCACGCGGATTTGGATGCTATACGAGCACGACATGCTGGATTGAAGGCGGAGGCTGCTAGGTAAGTGGATATTTAGTGTGTGTGAGAGAGATAGAGAAATAAGACTAGAACACTCAGAAGTGACGCCTTACCGCGTTGCTAACTGATTTGGACTAGCGTTCAAATTACGGGCGAGACACGCTAGTCTTAAAAACTATGCTGCTAGGTAAGTGAAATTGACGGTAGTTCAAGCAAGACAGTCAAAATAGCGCGAGACGCATGCACTGCACGTCGTGCTGGCTGCACGAGCACGTCTCCTGAATTCAAGGACATGTAAGTGGCGAGACAGTAGCCTGGGTGGCGGAGAAGGAAGCATTGTTGCCAGACGCAGGCGCGCGGTCACGGACCGAGTTGCACGCGCAGAAGCGACGTCTTACTGCACTGCACGCTGACTTGGACGCTATAAGGGCGAGACACGCTGGTTTAAAGGAAGAGGCTGCTAGGTAAGTGGATATTTAGTAAGAGTAGGATAGAGAGAGAGAGAAAGAGAAATATGTTTGTGCAGAAGCGACGCCTTACCGCACTGCACGCTGATTTGAATGCTATACGGGCTAGACACGCTGGACTAAAGGAAGAGGCTGCTAGGTAAGTGGATATTTAGTAAGAGTAGGATAGAGAGAGAGAGAAAGAGAAATATGTTTGTGCAGAAGCGACGCCTTACCGCACTGCACGCTGATTTGGACGCTATACGGACTAGACACGCAGGGCTCAAGGAAGAAGCTGCAAGGTTAGTTACTAAGCGAATGAGCTAAAGAAAGAGAAGAGTGGATACTGAGTAAGAAAGAGAGAAGGAGACTTGAGGGAGAGAAAGAGAGATAGCTGCATGCACAGAAGCGACGCCTTACTGCACTGCACGCTGATTTGGACGCTATACGGGCGAGGCACGCTGGATTGAAGGAGGAGGCTGCTAGGTAAGTTATTAAGTGAGTGAGCTAGAGAGAGAGAATAGGGGATAGAGAGTGAGGGAGAGAGAAAAATAGCTGCACGCGTAAAAGAGACGTCTTACTGCGCTGCACGCTGATTTGGACGCTATACGGGCGAGACACGCTGGATTGAAGGAAGAAGCTGCAAGGTGAGTGGATATTAAGTGAGAGAGAGATGCTGGAAAGGCAGTACAGGAAAGAGTGAGAATGGGAGAGAGCTGGACGCGCAAAAACGACGTCTTACTGCGCTGCATGCTGATTTCGACGTAATAAGAGCATGACATGCTGGTCTTAAGGAAGAGGCTGCTAGGTAAGTGGATATTTAGTGTGTGTGTGAGAGAGAGAACAAGAGAAATAAGAGTAGGACGCGCAGAAGCGACGCCTTACCACGTTGCTAGCTGATTTGGACTAGCGTCCAAATTACGGGCGAGACACGCTAAAGCCTGGTCCGTGAGCACGTAGAATCCCGTCCAATGACCCCAAGCTGCCCATCGCGTCGCACAGTCGCGACAGCAATATAATTACGCGCGAGCGAGAAGGATGGGTAGCTTGGGGTCATTGGATGGGATTCTACGTGCTCACGGACCAGGCTTTAGTCTTAAAAACTATGCTGCTAGGTAAGTGAAATTGACGGTAGTTCAAGCAAGACAGTCAAAATAGCGCGAGACGCGTGCACTGCACGTCGTGCTGGCTGCACGAGCACGTCTCCTGAATTCAAGGACATGTGTCAGACGAGACAGCAGCCTGGGTGGCGGAGAAGGAAGCACTGTTACCGGACGCAGGCGCGCGGTCAAGGACTGAACTGCACGCGCAGAAGCGACGCCTTACTGCGCTGCACGCTGATTTGGACGCCATACGGGCGAGACACGCTGGACTAAAGGAAGAAGCTGCAAGGTGAGTGGATATTAAGTGAGAGAAAGATGCTGGAAAGGCAGTACAGGAAAGAGTGAGAAAGGGAGAGAGCTGGACGCGCAAAAACGACGTCTTACTGCGCTGCATGCGGATTTGGACGTTATAAGAGCACGACATGCTGGGCTCAAGGAAGAAGCTGCTAGGTAAGTGGATATTAAGTATGTGTGTGTGTGTGAGAGAGAGAGAGAGACGAGCAGGTGAAAGAGAGAGAGACGAGCAGGTGAAAGAGAGAGAGGGAGAGAGAAATAGCTGCATGCTCAGAAGCGACGCCTTACTGCTCTGCACGCTGATTTGGACGCTATAAGGGCTAGACACGCTGGATTGAAGGAGGAAGCTGCTAGGTAAAACACTCGTGTACTGGATATTGCTCTAGCATGTCACACGCGTCAAGGAGCGAGTAATGCGAGCACACCCTTCAAACGAGCACGCTGGTATCAGGAGAGAGAAGAGAGAGTGACTTATTGCATTGCATGCGGATTTAGACGCTATACGGGCGAGACTCGCTGGATTAAAGGAGGAAGCTGCTAGGTAAGTTATTAAGTGAGTGAGCTAGAGAGAGAAAATAGGATAAAGGGAGATAGATAGGTAAGTGAATATCGAGTGAGAGAGAGATGCTGGAAAGACAGAACAGGAAAGAGTGAGAAAGAGAGAGAGCTGTATGTACAGAAGCAACGCCTTACTGCGCTGCACGTGGATTTGGACGCTACACGGGCGAGACACGCTGGTCTAAAGGAAGAGGCTGCAAGGTAAGTGGACACTGAGCGAGAAAGTGAGCAAAAGAGAGAGAGAGAGGGAGAGAGAGAGCTGAGAGAAAACTTGGAAGCCATACGCGCAAGGCAAGACACTCAAGGATGAAGCTGCTAGGTGAGCGAAATGACGGTAGTTCAAGCAAAACAGTCAAAACAGCGCGTGGTCAAACTAGCTCAATTTTATCAAGCGTATCAAGCTTCATGAGGCAGCTGCCAGGTAAAAAATAGTGACACGCGTGCACTGCACGTCGCGCTGGCTACACGAGCACGTCTCTTGAATTCAAGGACATGTGTCTGACGAGACGGCAGCCTGGGTGGCGGAGAAGGAAGCACTGTTGCCGGACGCAGGCGCGCGGTCGAGGACCGAACTGCACGCGCAGAAGCGACGCCTTACTGCACTGCACGCTGATTTGGACGCTATACGGGCGAGACACACTGGATTAAAGGAAGAGGCTGCTAGGTAAATAAATATTAAGTATGTGTGAGAGAAAGAGAAATAAGAGTAGGACGCTCAGAAGTGACGCCTTACCGCGTTGCTAGCTGATTTGGACTAGCGTCCAAATTACGGGCGAGACACGCTAAAGCCTGGTCCGTGAGCACGTACAATCCCGTCCAATGACCCCAAGCTGCCCATCGCGTCGCACAGTCGCGACAGCAATATAATTACGCGCGAGCGATAAGGATGGGTAGCTTGGGGTCATTGGACGGGATTCTACGTGCTCACGGACCAGGCTTTAGTCTTAAAAACTATGCTGCTAGGTAAGTGAACGTAGTTCAAGCAAAATAGTCAAAATAGCGCGAGACGCGTGCACTGCACGTCGCGCTGGCTGCACGAGCACGTCTCCTGAATTCAAGGACATGTGTCTGACGAGACAGCAGCCTGGGTGGCGGAGAAGGAAGCATTGTTGCCGGACGCAGGCGCGCGGTCACGGACTGAACTGCACGCGCAGAAGCGACGCCTTACCGCGTTGCACGCTGATTTGGACGCTATAAGGGCTAGACACGCTGGACTGAAGGAAGAGGCTGCTAGGTAAGTGGATATTAAGTATGTGTGAGAGAGAGAGAGAATAGGATAGAGAGAGAGAAAGAGAAATAAGAGTAGGACGCTCAGAAGCGACGCCTTACCGCGTTGCTAGCTGATTTGGACTAGCGTCCAAATTACGGGCGAGACACGCTAGTCTTAAAAACTATGCTGCTAGGTAAGTGAAATTGACGGTAGTTCAAGCAAGACAGTCAAAATAGCGCGAGACGCGTGCACTGCACGTCGTGCTGGCTGCACGAGCACGTCTCCTGAATTCAAGGACATGTGTCAGACGAGACAGCAGCCTGGGTGGCGGAGAAGGAAGCACTGTTACCGGACGCAGGCGCGCGGTCAAGGACTGAACTGCACGCGCAGAAGCGACGTCTTACTGCACTGCACGCGGATTTGGACGCTATAAAGGCGAGACACGCTGGACTGAAGGAAGAAGCTGCAAGGTGAGTAGATACTAAGCGAGAAAGAGAGATCAGGAGAGAGAAGGAGAGAACTGCACTCGCAGAAGCGACGTCTTACTGCGCTGCACGCTGATTTGGACGCTATAAGGGCGAGACATGCTGGACTAAAGGAAGAAGCTGTAAGGTAAGTGAACACGTTGGTTAAACGACCTAGCTGATCAAAAAAGTTGATCAAATCGTGATAGAAGAAAGAGGATCAAGAAACTGCACGCGTAGAAGAGATATCTTACTGCACTGCACGCTGATTTGGACGCTATACGGGCGAGACACGCTGGATTGAAGAAGGAAGCCGGCAGGTAATACATACGTCCACTACACGTTGTCATAGCACGTCGTGCTGGTCGCATGCTAAACTCCCCGATCAAAGGAGTACTCCAGTCAAATGAGTGCGCCTTTCAAACGAGCTCGCTGGCCTAAGGAGAAAGAGACAGAGAAAACTGCACGCGCAGAAGCGACGTCTTACTGCACTGCACGCTCATTTGGACGCTATACGGGCGAGACACGCTGGTCTTAAGGAAGAAGCTGCTAAGTAAGTGGATATTAAGTGAGAAAGAGATGCTGGAAAGGCAGTACAGGAAAGAGTGAGAAAAGGAGAGAGCTGGACGCGCAAAAACGACATCTTACTGCGCTGCACGCTGATTTGGACGCTATAAGGGCGAGACACGCTGGGCTTAAGGAAGAGGCTGCTAGGTAAGATGACGGACTAAAGCAGCGGTTACACAGGCGTCTAGTACATGGAGCCTTAAGGATACGTCACCAGACACATTAGACGACGGATTCAGCTGACTTAAATGCAAATCGACTATAGCATTAGGGCTTAGTTAGGAGGCAAATTTTATAGTTTTGTACTGGTCGTAGAGTGGTGATTTTATACCCAGCTGAACCGGATGCATTGCGCAAATGATAGGTCCTCGCCCACGGCGACTTTTTGTAGCGATGCTGTTATTCCGACTAAGCAAATTAGGTAGATGTTATTTAAATTTTAATTAATAATAAATTGACTTGTGTAAACATTTGCATGCTGGTTCGTATCTGGCGAATGTGTCCTGCTCCATTTCATTATGTAACATCTAATGTACCACATTCTGCAAATAAAAATTTGAATTTGAATTTGCAGTCGCGCTGTTAGTAGCGCGTTGGCATCACTTATGTAGTGCGTTGCAAATGCGACTTACGCGCGTTAGTAGCGATGCTGTCGCGCGTTTCGTAAACGCTGTGAAAAATTTCGCCGTGGGCGAGGGTCCGAAGAGAAACCAGTAAATATTTATGAATGACTAGCGGCCGCCCGCGACTTCGTACGCGTGGATCCCGTTTTACCCCCTTCTTCTATCTTACGCGGTTTAGATTTTTTCATACAAATGTTTTTTCCCGCTAACTCCTGTTCCAGTGGGAATTTTGCTATATACTGTTGTAACTAAGCTTTAAGTTGACTAACATACCTGCATGCAAAATTTTAAGCGTCTAACTTAAGCGGTTTAGATTTTTTCATACAAAAGTTATTTCCCGCTTACTCCCGTTCCCGTGGGAACTTTGCAATATCCTGTTGTAACTAAGCTTTAAGTTGACTGAGATACCTGTATGCCAAATTTCAAGCGTCTAACTTAAGTGGTTTAGATTTTTTCATACAAATGTTTTTTCCCGCTAACTCCCGTTCCCGTGGGAATTTTGCAATATCCTGTTGTAACTAAGCTTTAAGTTTACTAAAATACCTGCATGCCAAATTTCTAGCGTCTAACTTAAGCGGTTGAGATTTTTCACACAAAAGGATTTTCCCGCTAATTCCCGTTCCCGTGGGAATTCCTAAGTATACTATAACCTGCCCAGGAGTATGAAGAATAATTGTGCTAAGTTTCGTTAAAATCCGTCGAGTAGTTTTTGTTTCTATAAGGAACATACAGACAGACAGACAGAAAGACAGACAGACAGACAAAAATTTTACTGATTGCATTTTTGGCATCAGTATCGATCACTAATCACCCCCTGATAGTTATTTTGAAAATATATTTAATGTACAGAATTGACCTCTTTACAGATTTATTATAAGTATATAGATTCGATAATACGATTCCAGAACTTAACACACTCTTAAAAATCAATTTGTGTTACAACCATGCATATTCTTAATTTTGAACTTGAACTCACTTACATTTATGTTTTTGACACTATTTCTGTCTACCCGCAGACTGGGCACAGCATTCCCCGACGCCAAGGAGCACGTGACAGCCAAGCTAGAAGACGTTTCGGAAGCGCTAGAGGCGCTTGCAGCGAGAGCAGACCACGCGGGCACACAGGTCGAGCTGGCGGAACAACTGCAGGCTTACTTCGGGACCTACCAGGAACTGCTGTGAGTATTGAAAGAAGAAAGGAGTGCAGGTGTTGAGGATGCGCGTAAGAAAAAAGAAAGCGCTCTTACCGCATCGGTGCGCGCCCATCTGAACTTAGAACAAGTGTAACCCCTCGTGTGATTCGTCTGTTAATCATCTCTTCAGTGAAAGAGATAGAAATGGACTCTATCTGAACGACTTTTTTGATTGACATATATTTCCGCGTGCTATTGTAATTGTGCTGCTTTCACAAGCAGCTATCTACGTATGTAGTCACTTACGGCTGTAACAACACAGCTGAAACGCCAGACTGTAAGGCCGAGTTGCACTACCTTATTTTAACCGTAACAATAACCGGTGCTTTTTGTTTGGAGTTTGACAGATGTTTGACGTTTGTCAAAGTTAAAGTAAGATGGTGCAACCCAGCCTAAGTGTGGTATCTTGATATGGGCATATTTTCTACAAAAATGTTGGCAGACGTGCTGTCGGCTACTTTAAAAAAAAGCGAAACCCGTGTTTCTCTATATTGCCATGTTATATCCTTTTCTAAATGTGTGTCTAACCAACCCAACTTTCCAGTGCGTGGACCAACGAGATGATCGCGCGCGTGACGGCCGCGGAACTGGCGCGCGACGTGGCCGGAGCGGAGAGACTGCTGGCGAGGCACAAGGACATGCGAGCGGAGATCGACGCCAAAGAGGATGACTTCCAGAGGCACTACCACGATGGTGAGTCTTAAGTGGTTGCAATAGGAGCTGTTTTACGTCAAACATTAAGTCTATTGTGCTATCGACTGTATCCTACTAAATGCGTGCGAGTGTAATCGATCAAAAATGTAATCTTTTGACACCGCGTCAAACGCAGGGTGATGCATAGAGGTATTTTAATGACGATGAAAGTTGAGCAAGCGTCTTGTGTAATATGTGTAAATTGGCAGCAAAATTTTACACTACTTTACCACGACAGTGAGTCAAATTAATCCATAGTTGTATTAGATGTAATTTTGCATCAACAAAAACACGCCTACAAATCCAATGATGTGAGCATACAGTGATTGTACTCAACTAAAGAGGGCTATCGTTTAAGCGATCACCAGTTGGCGCCACTGTAGAGTAAGGTCACTGTCACTTGTTAGTGGCGAAGACAGTAGCGCCTACTGGTGAGCGCTAAAGCGGTAGGAGAACTTACTTATTAGGTGGCGCCACTGTAGAGTTGGGTCATGTTAATCGCCAGTGGTGCCAATTACTCTTAAGCACAAAAACGACAGCCCTTATTGCATTTTTTCTTTTTCCAGGCGAGAAACTAATCCACGACGGCCACTTCATGTCGGCGGAGATCGAGGAACGAATGAGCGTCCTACGCAGCCGCCGCGCGCAGTTAGAAGCCGCCTGGGAACGACGCAGCACCGTCTACGCACAGCATTTGGACGCATTGCTGTTCAGACGGGATGCCGACGCTCTGAGTGGCTGGATAGAGAGCAGGTATGTACAGAGAGAGAGAGAGTAGGTATAGAGAAAGAGAGAGAAAGAGACGCGCGCCGTTAGAGGCCGCCTGGGAGAGACGCAGCACCGTCTACGCACAGCATCTGGACGCTTTGCTGTTCAGAAGAGACGCTGACGCTCTGAGTGGCTGGATAGAGAGCAGGTACGTACAGAGAGAGAGAGAGACAACGGTACATATGGAGAGAGAGAAAGAGACGCGCGCAGTTAGAGGCCGCGTCGGAGCGAGCACTGTCTACGCACAGCATCTGGACGCATTGCTGTTCAGAAGAGACGCTGACGCTCTGAGTGGCTGGATAGAGAGCAGGTACGTACAGAGAGAGAGAGAGCTGGTAGACATAGAGAGAGAGCAGGTATAGTCTGGTCTCTGAGCACGTAGAATTTTGTCCAATGACCCCAAGCTACCCATCCTTATCGCTCGCGCGTAATTGTATTGCTGTCGCGCTCGCACACTCACTGCGGGCGCCCGTCGCACAGTCGCGACAGCAATATAATTACGCGCGAGCGATAAGGATGGGTAGCTTGGGGTCATTGGACAAAATTCTACGTGCTCACAGACCGGGCTTTAGACATAGAGAGAAAGAGACGCGCGCAGTTAGAAGCCGCCTGGGAGAGACGCAGCACCGTCTACGCACAGCATCTGGACGCTTTGCTGTTCAGGCGGGATGCCGACGCTCTGAGTGGCTGGATAGAGAGCAGGTACATACAGAGAGAAAGAAAGAGAGAGAGAGTGACATGGACTGGGAGTTTTGCAGCACTTAGCCGGCTTAGCAGACCAGCACAGGATTTTACTCAGTGTCCCAAAAACTCTTGATGAAATTCGGCAACGTGGCAGTCACAACTCACTACTAATAAACAGGGACTTTTTTGCCACACCTTGTCCACCTGTATATCGTGATAACTCTATTACTTTACGAGTTTGGGAATTAAATGCTGAAATAAATTATATGTAGCTAATTTAGCCTAGAGGAAGAGAGAGGGGACATTTTTAAGTAGGATGCTTTTAAATAATATCACAATCTTATCTTTATTAAAATTCCTTTATTTGAATCCGTCCATGATTAGAATAGAATGTCTTTAATGAAAAATTTTAGATGAAAATACAAAATACAAATGAACAAAGATAAAACACAGCGAAAGGAAAGGTATTTCAGTACTGGTCCATCTTGTCCCGAATAAGTAGTAGGGTTAAAGTAACCCTGGGACATGTAAAAGCCCTTTTTACCTGACTGCGCCAGAAGGAGAATTATGTTTTTCGGGTGTATGTATGTATGTATATATGTATATTTCTTTGGCACGGCCTACAGCCTAAACGGCTTAACCGATTTTAGCGTGAGAGGTGTCGTTAGATTCGTCTTAATCGTGAGTGACACTGGCTATAATAAAATTGAAAAAAATCAAAATGGCGGATTTAAGGCGCCATAATGTCTTCCAAAAAAAAATTTCACAGTAACTAAATGACTTTTGTCTTCCCCCAGGGTGCCACTAGTCCGCGACGGCAAGTACGGCGAGAGCGTGGCGCAGGTGGAGGAGCTTATCAGCCGCCACCGCGACCTGGAAGAAACCATCGAGTCGCAGCGGGACAAGTTTAACGCGCTCAAACGTATCACGCTGGTAAGTCCTTCCTGCTTCCTTCTTGCTGTGTCTTAACTAGATCCACTGGGTTTTGTTCCCCAGTCGACGAAGCACATGACGTCGTGCCTTGCGTGCCCAAACAACAGCACGCAGGAAGATTTAATGAAGGCTGCTGACAACGCCACTCTTGTGGCGGAGTTTTGGGCTGACGCTGTGTAGGTTTGTTGTCGACACGACAAGAAGAAGAACTGGGTCTATATTGTGTGAACTAGAAGGACCAAAAAATGTTGAGGACAGTGAGGGATCAGAGGTAAAGGAGTGAAAAATATAAGAAAATATCCAAGTAAATTATTCGCGTTTAATTTCGAGACGTTGCTTACAAGACAGCTATCAAAAAACAGGTTTATTCTTAAAAAAATTAAATAAAAAAAGTATAAAAGGCAAAGAGGTTCGGTTTGCCACATAACACTTGAGCCGCCACCGCGATTTGGAGGACTATCGAGTCGCAGCGGGACAAGTTTAACGCGCTCAAACGCATCACGCTGGTAAGTTCATGTCGTGACGCAACTAGATACTCGCAGAACACACCACACAAGACAAGTAAAGAAAAAAAAGAAATATACAAAAGATACGGCACAATTAAGGTGGTCTTTTCGCTATAAATCAAGGGTCCTAACTGGGTCCATATTGTGTAAACTTAAACTCTTGAGCCGCCACCGCGACTTAGAAGAAACCATCGAGTCGCAGCGGGACAAGTTTAACGCCCTCAAACGCATCACGCTGGTGAGTCTATACATTTGACGTAACAGGTCATTTAGACCCAAGGCGGAGCGATGCGGAGACGAGAGATGTGTAAGTTGTACGAGCTGTCAGTTGTCAATCTATTGCTATCTATGAAACACCGAATCGAGCCGCCGCCGCTGTTAAATTCTATAGAAAAACAATTGCGCCCGACACTTTTCCGCTTGATCCATTTCCACCGAATTGTAGCGGAGTGAAGATGTGAAAATAGTGAAGTCTGATTGGTTGTTAAAAATATTTCTCTGCTCCGCTTCGCCTTGGTGGAAACCGGGCCTTACAATGTCCGTGTAAGTTTCTATAACATCAACCATAGCCACTAGTGGCTATTTCCAGTAGTTAGTGGCCACCACTGCTATGTATATAGTCTCATGATGGAGTGACGATTTTAAGTAGATGGTGATCCTAACTACGCAATTTTCTTTAGTTAATCAGGTACTTTCTGTTCCGTAAATTCTCAAGTGCTAATCACGAGTGACCTGTGTGTGTGTGTGTGAATGTACACTGTGAAATGCAATAAAGATTTGAGTATTGAGTATTGACCGACCATAGTATAGTAAGCTATAAGCTTTGAACTTTTAGTGCCATGCATTTTTAATACATCGGTGTCTATGAACATGCAACTACTGAACGGATTGCGCTGAAAGGCATGCAGGAAATTATTATGACGATGCCATTTTCCAAAATTCATCCCACAAGAGGATGAAAGGGGTCCAAATTACATTATTTATTCTGTTGTTCCTACACACTTAAATTAGCTGTGAGACTCTGTAATTGGCTAGAGTTATATAATGTACTACTCTGTAACATGTAAATTGTCGACCAAGCTGTTGAGTTTCCAAATAAATAAATAAAAGTTTAATGCATATAAAATTATAATTAACCGTTTCTTATCCCTCGTCCAGGTGGAGCAAGCCTTCGCAGCGATGCGCGACGAGGAAGAAGCGGCCAGACGACGCTCGGCAGAAAGGCAGGAGGCTGAAAGGATGCAGCAGTACAGACGCCGCGAGCTACAGAGGATCGCTGAGGAGAGAAGACAGGAGGCCACGCCGCCTGCACAGCCGCCTAGAGAGGTAAGAAGTCAGCTAGTATAGTAGGAAGCCAGACAGAATGATTGGAAGCTAGCTAGAGAGGTAGGAAGACGTCAGGCTGGTAGTAAGACAGCCAGAATGATAGAAAGCTAGCTAGAGAGGTAGGAAGACGTCAGGCTGGTAGTAAGACAGCCAGAATGATAGGAAGCTAGCTAGAGAGGTAGGAAGACGTCAGGCTGGTAGTAAGACAGCCAGAATGATAGGAAGCTAGCTAGAGAGGTAGGAAGACGTCAGGCTGGTAGTAAGACAGCCAGAATGATAGGAAGCTAGCTAGAGAGGTAGGACGACGTCAGGCTGGTAGTAAGACAGCCAGAATGATAGGAAGCTAGCTAGAGAGGTAGGAAGACAGTCAGAACGGTAGTAAGACAGCCAGAATGATAGGGAGATAGAAAGAGGGGTAGGAAGTCAACCAGAGAGGTGTGAAGCTGTTCAGAGAGGTAGAAAGCAGGCCAGAGATGTATAAATATCCTTGGACATTTTACACTGCGCTTCTACTCCCAAACTGAGCAAAGCTGGCCAGAGTGGTATAGATGACCCAAGCTGAACTGTCCCACCAAACTCAATGACAGGGGGGCGCTACCATCGTTCAACTATATGGTTTCCAACATGGCAAAAATCGGAACCAGCGATCCGGTATTGACGGTGGCGCCCCGCTGTCAATGTCATGGATAGGACAGTTCAGTATTTTGGAACTATATGATGTTGAACAAAGAGGTACGAAGCTAGCTAGAGAGGTAGGCAGCTGGTACAGTGGCGACAGGAGGCTGGTCTAGTAGAGACAGGAGGCTGAAAGGCTACAGCAGTAGAGACGCCGCGAGTTACAGAGAATCGCTGAAGGGCGAAGGCAGGAGGCCACGCCACCCGCGCAACTACCTCGAGAGGTAGGAAATCAGCTAGAATAGTAGGAAGCCAGACAGAATAATAGGAAGTTAGCAAGAGAGGTAGGGAGCAGGCCAGAGAGGTAGGATGTCAGCCAGAGAGTTAGGGAGCAGATTCTCTAGCCTGTCATGTCCCATTTCCGCTCATGTCGTCAGAATGGCCATTTTATGAGAGAGAGAAAAAACGGAAATGGGTAACTGGAACTGTGGCTCATAGTACATACCTAAATTACAAAATTATCTTTCCAAACAACAATAACATTTTCTTCCCAGGTGGAGCGCGTGCTGGGCCAGTCTACGGAGACCTTGGAAGAAGCGTCGCCGGCCACGTTAGAACGCCTGCCCAAGCACGACGCAGCCGTCAAGCGAGCCGAGAGCATGAGTGTAAGTATCTTACTATCTCTCTCACACACATAGAAACCCTAACACGCTTAGAAATCTTACTAAAGCCTGGTCCGTGAGCACGTAGAATTTTGTCCAATGACCCCAAGCTACCCATCCTTATCGCTCGCGAGTAATTATATTGCTGTCGCGACTGTGCGACGGGCGCCCGCAGTGAGTGTGCGAGCTTTATTTATTTATTTATTCTAGAAGGCTGCTTGAAGGCTTACAGAAAATCCAACGCGCCAACAAGTTATCTACTATCTCTCACATACACACCCAAAGCTCTGAAAACCAAACTCTAAAGCTGAGTTGCACCATTAACATTTATTTCTCATTAGAATCATAACATAACCACATAAAGGAACCCTAACACATACCCTAAGGATCCTTTGCTATGAATAAATATTTTGATTTTGAATTTGAATTTGCCATGGCAGTTCAATTCTGTGAGACCACTTCAGTACTGGGTCCTGCAGAAAGCACTGTGTTGCTGTTACGGGAGTTTGCAAAAAATATGCCGGTGCTGCCAGTGGGAACACTTTATTAAATAAGGCCTTGTAGTTAAACTGGATCCTGTCACGCAAATATCAATCTATCACGTACATTATCCTTTGTTTACGTTACGTTTTACTCCCTCATTGTCTTTCAATTCTCGTTTATCCTTTTTTCTATAAATGATATTGAAGTCAAATGCATAATCAGTCCTAAAACATTTTTTCATCATCGAACTAACTACTAACAGCTTATGATCAATCCCCAAATAAAAATTAATGCAATATTATTTATTTACCGCAGGTGGTGAAGACTCCCAAGCGAACGCCGTCGTTTACAACGCGGCGTCGCACACAAAGCTTCCGCCGCCACCGCCGGCCTGAGGAGCTGCCGCCGGTTGAGATCGAAGGTAAGATTAAATCAAATATTACACCCCCCTTCAATATAACCCCAGAAACGAATTCAAACCCTCCATCTAAAGCTGCCGGGCTAGGATACACGCCGTGATTAACACCCGTATTCACAAACGATGCTTGTTTAAGTGAAGCAGCAAATCGAACGCTCAGCGTTGAATACAGCTCTTTGATTGGTTCGTGTGTCACCCTGTGCGTCCACGCGCACTGTGAGACCTCATAGTAATGTTTGTGAATACGGGCGTAAATCATAAATAAATAAAATAAATAAATAAATAACTTTATTTCAGTACCAATGTTTCTTATAACTAAAAACAAAGGTTGACTCATTCTTTTAAGTGCATTTGCACCTGTGTCAGAAGGAGCCACTCTTCCGTAACTACATAATGATTGCTACTAACAATTGATACATGCTAAAGTTTAAATCATATCGGTGAATTTAGGCAACAAATGTATGGGCTTATTGCGTAAAATCAATAAAATGGCGCGATAAAAGCTAATCACGGCGCGCATCCTAGGAAAAGCTATATTTTTCCATATAGTGCAGGATAATAACGATTTTGTTTACCTAGAATTAGAAAACTCGTTTTTCCGTCTAGTACTTCAAAACTTATTTTCCCATCTACTGGTGAAAAACACTTCGATAACGTTTTTATAATGCGAACAGCTAAGGGCTAGAGTGAATAGACATTTACTGGGCAGATATGTATCATCCTGGACTGCATCTCACTTGTGCGATTGCGGTCAAATACCTGCCTTGTTATGCATAAAAAAACCTTGATTTTTAGGGTATTGGTTTGTTTGTCGTCAGTATGTACTACCAACAAATTAACCTTGTGATTTCAATTCCTCGAACGGTTTTAAAGAATTTGTTACCAAATTGCTGTATACATATTTTGAGCTTATTTCGATATTGCATTTCCTCAATTCACCCGCAGGTTTCTTGGAGCGCAAGCAAGAGGCCGGTTGCGGCGGCAAGCGAGCCACCGTCAGATCCTGGCGTGGTTACTACTCGGTGCTGTGTGGACAATTACTGTGCTTCTTCAGGGATGAACTGGACTTCGCGAGTTCTAAGGCCGCCGCCCCTCCCGTGGCTATACTTAACGTGAGTGTTACACGCTACGGTACGCTACAGCGCGCTACAGTATGACACAGTACGTTACAGCGCGCTACAGTACGCCACAGTAAGCTACAATGCGCTACACCGCGCTACAGTGCGCCTCAGTATACTACAGTACGTTACAATGTGCTACAGTACGCTACAATTAGTGACCGACCGAATATTCGTTTTCGTTTTCGTTTTCGGCCATTTTCGGCCAAAAAATGGACATTCGGCCATATTTTCGTTTTCGGCCAAAAACCAGCCGAAGCTTCGGCCAAACCGAATATCAGATAGGTATACGTGAACAAGATGGTGACGTTTATCGTTCCGATATCTTCGCGAGTGAATCTGGTGCACTCATGGTTCCAATCAGACTTGAACGGACGCGGTATTGTCACACTCTTTTGAAGTTGTGAAGTGAGGTTACGTTTTAAACGGTGTCCAGCGAGAATTTTCCAACTTCAAAATTGAATACAAATAAAACCAAAGAGTTTTCATTAAGTTTACTTGTTTCAAAATAGAGTCTAATGCGGATTTGAAATACGCCATGAGTCACTGATCGGGAGCCTACAGAGCGTTCGTAGTTGAGCAATAAGTATTTGAAATGTATTGTCGAATGATCGATGAATGTCGGATACCACAACTGCAACTGCATCCCGGACAACTACGGAACTCTATTTCAGCAAGAAAGTGTCTCACCACACACGGAGAGGACCTCGATGGAGACACTGAGGACTATTTCTTTTTTTTCAAATAAATGATCAGCAAGTACAGGGACATATCCTAGCCGCCTTGGTCACCAGATCTCACACCGTGCGACTTTCTCTTGTGGGAATATCTCAAGTCAAAAGTTGACAGCAAACTATCCTTAAATAATTCAGGTTCTGTAAGAAAAAATCCGCCGTGAAGTTGCAGGAAAATTATTAGCACGATTTGCTTTCGCATAGTTGCGAATGTAAGGGTCCGGCTGTGAGAGTGCCTATAGTAAAACGGGCATCATTTAAACGACATTGCTATCCGCATTGTTAATTAGTAATAAATAATAAAAAGTCATAAGATTTATTTGTATTCATTTTTGAAGTTGAAAAATTCTCACTGGACACCCTTTATCTCTACTTCACTTCCCAGTATTTCAATACACACCGGAAATAATATTCTACTAAGAATTCATAATATTTTTTTTGTGTTTTAATGCCGGTTTTATTTAATCAACCTTTATCAAAATCAACTGTCAAACGTCATTATGTTTTTGGTCAAAACATTAATGGTTTTCAAGGTTATTACATAGGTAATTTCATATTGTTTACAAGATATTATTTGATCACAGATTGAAATTTGAGAGTTGAAGGTCATTTTCGTTTTCGTTTTCGTTTTCGGCCGAAAATGAGACTGCAGCCGAAGCTTCGTTTTCGTTTCCGTTTTCGGCTGAAAATCCATATTCGGTCGGACACTAGCTACAATGCGCTACAACGCGCTACAGTATGCTACAGTACGCTACAATGTCCTACTATTTATCTACAGTACGGCTCCGTCCGTTTCAAGAGCCCAATTTGCCTTGATGATACCGTTTTTAACGGGTAGGACCCGCCCTTCTGGCGGGGAGACACCCACAGAGCGTAAATAATGATTGCCTCACTAACACAACGGGACAACATATGGGCTGGTGCTGAGAAGAAGTGGCGGAAGAAACTATAATAATAACTAAATATAATGCAGGAAAACAAAGTTTATTAATAGTAAAGGAGCTTTAATAAAAATGTCCTCTTTCTCCTCAGGCCACCTGTTCACCGGCTGGCGATTACACAAAACGCGCGCACGTATTCCGTCTGGCCTGCGCGGACGGCGCCGAGTATCTCTTTGCGGCTGCCACCCGCGACCTGATGAGAGACTGGGTGGCCAAGCTCGCCTTCCATGCTCAACTACCGCCGGAGTTGCAGCTGACTCCGTACTCGCCTAATACAAGTCCTCAGGATGAGAATAATGTGGAATTGAGGAAGAGGCTGCAAAAGTAAGTAATAGTTCAGTCATTGACCAATAGATGGCGTTGTTCATAGTCGAAATTTCACTTATTATAAGTCCGCAAGATGAAAATAATGTGGAACTCAGGAAGAGACTGCAAAAGTGAGTAAACCTTTTTAAGCCGCGCATTGAATGACAACTGACGCTCTGCTAGCGTAAGTAAGTAAAAGCAGCCAAACGTGTAATTTGGTACATTATTTGACCAATAGTGGCGTTGATCGTCGTAGTTGAATCGCGATATTAGAGTATTTTTTCGGCACCATAAGTAGGAAGACACTGCAGAAGTAGGTATACCATGTCACTTGTAATGCTAAACACACCATATGGCATATACTACCACTCTATCGCCACCCGTCACTTGATGCTTGACTGGGTGGCCAAGCTGGCCTTCCATGCTCAACTACCGCCGGAGTTGCAGCTGACTCCGTACTCGCCTAATACAAGTCCTCAGGATGAGAATAATGTGGAGTTAAGAAAGAGGCTGCAAAAGTGAGTAAAATTACATTTTAGTTCCTTTATTGACCAATAGATAGCGCTGTAATATAAAGCAGATGATGAAACGGCGTAACTTAGTTCGTTAATTGACCAATAGATGGCATTGATCGTCGTAGTTGAACCGCGATATTAGAGTATTTTTGGCAGCATAAGTAGAATAGAGAGACACTGCAGAAGTAGTTATACCATGTCCTTGGTATTGCTAAAGCTTTTTCAACACACCATGTGGCATATACTACCACTCTCTCGCCACCTGTGATATCATGTGAGGTGAGACCTTGGGTGGCCAAGATGGCCTTCCATGCTCAACTACCGCCGGAGTTGCAGCTGACTCCGTACTCGCCGAATACAAGTCCTCAGGATGAGAATAATGTGGAATTGAGAAAGAGGTTGCAAAAGTAAGTAATAGTTCAGTCATTGACCAATAGATGGCGTTGTTCATAGTCGAAGTGCTCAACTACCGCCGGAGTTACAGCTGACTCCGTACTCGCCTAATACAAGTCCTCAGGATGAGAATAATGTGGAACTCAGGAAAAGGCTGCAAAAGTGAGTAAAAGCAGCTAGCTAAATTGTATTTTAGTTAATGTATTGATCAATAGATGGCGTTGTAAGTTAAAGCAGATGATGCGACGGCGTAATTTAGTTCGTTCATTGACCAATAGATGGCATTGATCGTCGTAGTTGAACCGCGATATTAGAGTATTTTTGGCAGCATAAGTAGAATAGACACCATGTGACTGATGGCGTTGTGCACTGCAATAAAAATAGGCGATGGCATAACTTAGTTCGTTCATTAAACTTAGTCCATATATTGACCAACAGATGGCTTTGAGCTTAGTTAAACCAGGCCTGTTCATCTCCGCGAGTTTACATCGAAAACAAAACACGCACGATGGCCCACCTACAGGATACTATTCGACAAGGCCTCACATACGAGCGAACATTGACTCACGCATGCGTATTCTTGTGTATGATGGAAGAAAATAAAGAAAATGGTGTACTAAATACTGTGCAGTATTTAACTGCCTAAATAATAATAAAAACACAGAATGTACTTTTTTAAGTTGCCTCAAGACACTGAGAGGTAAATAAGTAGTTAATATTATTCATGATAATTCATGCTAAATCATGTATTTCCTCCGCCATTTTCCGCAGTTTGGCACCTCACGTCACATCATTTTACCGAAGTCAGCCCTATAGCTTCGGCGCAGTGCCGATCACTGACGTTTGTCAACAAAATGGTGCATGACTCTTGAGACAGGCTAAATTACACCATATTGTAAATGACATTGAGCATACATTTTTTTAAATACCTTCGTGAACTAAAACTTCTGTACGTAGTACTTATTATTATTCTGTGGTTAAACAGTGAGATCAAAATATAAATTAAAACTTGTTTTCTTATTTAAAACAGACGTAGATTTTTGTATGCAGAACAAGACAGGTATTTGATCGCAATCGTATCCGATTTTAAGCGAGATGCAGTCTAGGATGGTGCATTATCTGTCCTGTAAGATCCTGGAAACACAGATTGCAACGGTGGAAACTAGTAGTGAGAATAGTCCCGTTTCAATACTAACCATCCTCTATCCCCAGGAATGCCGGCTCTTCGTCATCATCAGCGGCGTCGTCTCCCGAACCAGCGAGGCAGTCTCGCTCGCAGGCCGAGATTCTTCAACAACACCGCTCGCAACAACGCTCCTCCGCCACGCCAGAACGGAGCGAGAGAAATATTGGTGAGTTAGAACCACTTTAGAGAGGAAATTGATGTTTCTGAAAAGGAATGAGAAAGAATAATCCGTAAAATGAAGTCGCTAATATAGCCCGGCAGACTAGCATAGCAAGTCAAAACCCTACGAAACGAGAGGAATATCGGTGAGTTGGAACTTTGAAGAAACAGAGACTTGTTTGGTGACTGTACTTAGTGTTTCTTTACTAGCAACAATTAGAATGATGCAAGCACAGAGTTGCTTGTGATCTTACTCACACGTGCACCAACATAACGGAGTGAGAAGAATATTGATGAGTTAGAACCACAGACACGAGAAAAAAGCTATGCTTGGTGTGTCTTTACAAGAAGAAACCGACTTCTAGTGAAAGTCCCGCAATAACAAATGACGTTCTACTAGTTCATAGTGAGAGACCCGCATTAAAAAAGAAATGACGCTCTGTCGGTTGAGAGAAAGACTGCTCAGGTAAGTAAAAGCAGGCGACAGCGTAACTTAATTCGCTCATTGGCTAATAGATGGCGTTGTGCGCAGTTAAACCGCAATATTAAAATATCTTAGCTTATACTATGGAAAGAACTATGCTCCGTGTTTCTTTGTATTTTATTTTCTATGTTACCTACATAATACATTACATCGCTAAAACCGTGAATAAAACATTAAATATTACTTGCAGAATCGACGGTGCTGCCATCATTGCCGCCTCGGCAGCCCCCGCAAGATGACGGAGCCGATATAGTTTTGAGGTAAGAATACTCAATTTAAAATGGAAATTACGCCCGTATTCACAAACATTACTATGAGGTCTCGCAGTGCGCGTGGACGCACAGGGTAACACACGAACCAATCACAGAGCTCGTCAACGCTGTGCGTTCGATTTGCTGCTTCACTTAAGCAAGTATATTTTGTGAATACAGGCGTTAGTCTTGTGATTCCAGCAAACTCCACTCTTGCTGTGGATGTCTTAAGATATCTCACGGGACATTGACATATTATGACGCAGACAGAGCAGTCGAACCTTAACTTTAAACTCCTCCTATGTTCTTCTGAATTATTTCGTTGCGGGTCCAATGACAGTTGAACTTTCCCCCGGGACAAACTTGACTTTCACTGGTTGGGTTATGGCGGTCAAGCTGTAGATCCTGGCTACACAGGAGTTGCAGCGGTGGGAACGAGAGGCGGGAAAAGTCCCGTTAAAAAAAGTTAGCATTGAAATTTGTCGCTAGCGAGTGCGTCAAAAAATCTATGAAGATTTTGAAGACGCTGTACGATCTGTCATACAATTATTATTATTTTTAACGCAGTCGCTAAAGCCTGGTCCGTGAGCACGTAGAATCCCGTCCAATGACCCCAAGCTACCCATCCTTATCGCTCGCGCGTAATTATATTGCTGTCGCGACTGTGCGACGCGCGCCCGCAGTGAGTGTGCGAGCGGGACAGCAACATAGTTGTGTAAATAAACGTGCGAGCGACAAGGATGGGCAGCTTGGGGTCATTGGACGGGATTCTACGTGCTCACGGACCAGGCTTTAGATGGCTTCTCAAAATAAACTGAGTCCTAAATACCCATTTCACTTTTCTTCGCTTGTCCTGCTCATCGCTATTCTTAACTCACATTATATTTACTACTTTATGACAACAAACTACAGTTCAAAATGTATTATTTACAGAAATTCTGAACAAACCAGCTCGTGGGGTAGATCACGGTTTTCAAACGGGCGCGACATCAACGCAGAGTTCATAAAATCACAGAAAGAAGGTATGTTTTAGAACACATATACACTATCTCCCTCTTACTTATAGTATATGAAAAAGGCAGCACTATGAAAGGGACAACTTCAAAAACTCTTGAGAGTTGACAATTTTAATTAGTACGGTCTCTTTCATATTTTATTGGTTTGAAAAGGACAACACTATTATGATTTTTCTTATTTCAACTGCACTGGCACGAATGAAACGCTGAATGGATGCAATGGCACGATGAATGATGATTTTTACTGGAAAAAAGGTTACTAGGTTCATGAACGAATGGATTTATCATCCACTTACTCAATATTGTAGTTGTAAGCTTTTTAAATGCAAGTTTTAGCAATGAAATCGAATTCTAGTCGCACGCACTCTAAAAGAGTGAATGGGAACGAATGAGAGCGTAGTTATAATCTTAAATGAATAAAAAAAAATTAGGTATTCAATATCTATTCCATATTTCGCAATAATACGTTTTAGCCTTTAACAATTTAGAATATTGGTTTGATAGTTATTTACGATGTCAATTCAGCTGATTGATAGAAGATAGAAGAATGAATGAATGAATGTTGTTGCACCTTCATTCACTAAAGTGAAAGACATTAAATTTAAGATACTGGTTTAAATGTATGTGCATGAAATGTGGTGTTTTAGCATTGTCCATGTCGTTTGTCTGCTTATCAATGCTCGATCCATTTTTACATATATTTGTGTCTTTCCCTCCAAATACATAAATTAAAAATTATAGCAAATCTCAAAATAGAAGGCGCTCCACCGCTACCTCTATCGGGCCCACCTGATCGCGCGAACGTTCCCGAGCGCGCGCCGAATCTGCCCGAACGCGCGCCGAACATACCCGAGCGGGGACCGACAGTACCCGAGCGAGGTCCGATGTTACCCGAGCGAGGACCGATGCTACCCGAGCGTGGGCCGATGATACCCGAGCGAGGGCCGATGATAGCCGAGAGGACTCACGACAGAAACCCAGAAAAGCAATCCGTGCACGCTCTAGTGAATAGTTATCAGCAAAGAATGACGGGCAGCTATCAAGGCCCCCCTCGGGATGTGAACCGCAACTCATCGTGGTCGCTGGAGCGCCAGAACAACAACTGGCAGAGCGTTGAGACGACGTCGCATTTCTACACGGCCAGCGAGCTCGGTTAGTCTGTAGTTGGTGTGGATGACGTAGTTCGGTATTAACTTTTAGAAAAGACAGTGAAATGTGAATTTATCAAAAACTGTGCCCGCGACTTCGTACGCGTGAAAATAGTTTGAATGTTTCCCGTTTTTGAAACGTTTTTCTTTACTGCTCCGCCCCTATTGGTTATAGGGTGATGTCATATACCCTACTGAAGCGTTCCTCGGTAAATGGGCTATCGAACACAAAAATACATTTTTCAAACTGTTCCCGTTAACGTCGTTAAATAAATGGATGAAGACGTTTCAAAGTAGTACATATTCACATTTTACTGTCTTTCGATTTTTTCTGCAGGACTAACATTTTTTTTTAAGTAGTGAACCTTGTATTAAAATAATCTGAATTGAAAATGTAGAATTATGTAGATATTGGCTTACCTACTATTCCTATTTTTAAATAAGTATTTCTGTTCTTATTATTTTTTAAGTTTTTAGTTTTTTTTCTTGTATAAATCTTTTCAAACTTTTTTTGCTTGTATTTTTTATTTCTTTTCATTTGGCTGTAAATTTTCTTAGATTTATTTTAGTTTACTTTTTATTTTTATGAATTATTTACTTTTTATTTATTAGAAATAAAGTTTTCTTAGATTGCCAATTACTTTGAAGTGTGCCATTCAGTATTACCAGAGTAAATACAAATGAGTAGGTCATCTTCATAGAAACGCACCGAGCGCGGTTTGTATGCGGCGCGCACGCACACACTGACAAAATTTAGCGGGGATTAGCGGTGAGGCGCTATACAAACTGCGCTCGGGCGTTTCTATGAAGATGACCTACTCATTTGTATTTACTTTGGTATTACGCTTTACTTTGGTATTACGCTACCAACCGGGCAATATGGAAATCATTGGGGGAGACCCATGTTCAGCAGTGGACGTCCTGTGGCTGAAATGATGATGATGATGATGATGATGATGATTCAGTATTACACATTTGTGTATTAATTTTCTTTTTCTTCTCATCTCTAATACTTTTTTGTCCTGAAGCTGTTGGTTAATTTTTTTCAATGTCTACTTCAATTTAATTGACTATCGTTTAAAGAGGGTGCTGTGATAGACTTCTGTAATAATATTTTATGAATATTTACAACCTTAGAAGTAAATAAAGCCCGGTCCGTGAGCACCTAGAATTTTGTCCAATGACCCCTAGCTGCCCATCCTTATCGCTCGCGCGTAATTATATTGCTGTCGCGACTGTGCGACGGGCGCCCGCAGTGAGTGTGCGAGCGCGATAGCAACATAATTACGCGCGAGCGATAAGGATGGGTAACTTGGGGTCATTGGACAAAATTCTACGTGCTCACGGACCAGACTATAGCTGATAAAAATGTCGCTAGATATGTCAAGCGAGGAAGATGTCGATTTTTCGATGTTGCTCGTCTTAAAAAGTCTTTTCTTTATGTTTGTCGTGTATTTTGATGGCCCTACGAGAGAGCCTACGCTCAAAAATGTGTATTTCCGACGTTCTTAACATATCTAGTGATACGTACCGTGATAATTAATATCCCTAGTGCTTATACAATGTTTATTTTGTAATTTGAACATGCATCCAGGATCAAGCCATCTCTTGTATGTGCTCCACCGGGTCAAATGTACGCTTTATATGTATATTTTTATGTATTTTGTGTATTATGCGCTTCGTTCTGTGTTTGGTACTTGTTTGTGTTGTGTTCTTTTGGTTTTTATTCGCTTATTTATATTTCTTGTATTGTGTATTTAGTCCTTTTATATTGTCTCTTTTTATTTTTTCTATAAATTATTTTGATATCAGCATTATGGTCTAGAAATAATTATTATGAATCACTCCAATCTTTGCGTGAATTAATGGGTGCGTATGGCGGAAAATATAAATTGTAAGCGCTTATAAGCAAAATGCCGAACGCAAAGCGGTAAGCACTGTCACTGCTTAAAAAATTAATGAAACATTGAAGTTAGCAAATGTTAGCAAACGTGTCCTCGCTGAAAATTGCCGTAGCGATCGCCATTTTGCTTATAAGCGCTTTTTTCCGCCAAACACACCCATTGAATTTTATTTTTAGACCAAAAATGTTATACATTTTAAGCTTTGCTTAGTTTGGGACTAGATGGCGCTGTGTATGAGTTTATGATTATTATATTAAGCTGTGGTTTAGATTTTAGATGCTTCTTGTAGAGGTTTGGTCGCTTGGGTTGTTGAAATGGCGTACTTTTGTTGGATGTTGTATTTCTTGTTGCTTGTGGATTGGATTTTTGTAAATAGTGTTATTATACTGTAGTTAGTCAAATTATTCCTTTACTCGTATTCATAAAAAATAAATCTGTTCAATTGTTTAAAACTTTATATCTGAAGTTTAACTCAGGGACAAACATTTTTTGAAGACTGATTTAATTTTTATGAATAAGAAGTATATTTTTATGCGTTTTGCAGAATATTTCTCAAAATTCGATTCAGTTTAAAGTTTAGATAAAGGGTTTTTTGTGCATGTTAATATTTAAACAATAACAGGACAGAATCTATGGCTGAGATTGAATCGTACCTATTTGAGAGTTGTTCTGTAACACGAAAGTGTTTTCTTGATAGTTCCGCTGCGTGGTGATAAATTTGTCACTTTTCTTTTAATTGACAGGCATAGTGCTTAACTAAGTAGGTTCCAGCAATAGTGGAGCGATGATGAAGGAATTGTTTGGTACGTCAAACGTGAGCGAGGCTTTTGATGTGCTGCTTCAGAGATATTATGTTTATACTGCGACCACTCTGTTACGTCACAAGTCTCCCAGTGACAGTGCTGTTACGTCACTTCTCACCCCGTGACAGTTCTATTACGTCACTTGTCACCCCTCCCGCACCGCTCCTACCTCAGAAACCTACTCAATGAAGGCTATCGTTTTTATACTTAACAGTTGGCACCCCTGGCGATTGACAGGACCTTACTCTACGGTGGCGACATCTTGAGTGCAAATGCGATAGTCCTCCTACCACTTTCGCGCTCACAAGTTGGCGCCACTGTCTTCGCGACTAGAAAGTGACAGGACCTTACTCTACAGTGGCGCTAACTGGTGAGAGCCCTCATTAAGCGCTATGCCTGTAGCAACATCTTCCATCTCACTCTTCGCCTACTCCACGTCACGTGACAATCGCCACGCCCCCAGTAAGGCAGTAGTAATCAACTTTGAACCTTATCTCCTCAGCATACGGTGGGAACAGCAGCACACGCCCGGCTTCCGTCGCCGGCAGCGGAGGATCGCCCGCGCTTGACCAGAGACCCGCTTCTAGGTATGTAAAATCAAAATCAAAAAAGTCCTCATTATTTGCACTATTTTAGTACAATCGACAAATTTTGTTCACTAGGAGCCTTTACATCGTTTATCTATTTCTTTTTGTGCATCATCAGTGCGCGCCGCGATAAGCGGTTATTGCATCATTATATTATTACAAGCTTTTTATTACTTTCACATGTCTGGTGTCTGTCGTCAAATCTTGCAACTTAAAATTGACCCACTTCCCGGTTTCCTATTGAGCTGAAATTTTGCATACATGTGTAAGTCCGATGACAATGCAATATTATGGTACCATTGAGCTGGTCTGATGATGGAGTCGGAAGGTGGCCATAGGAACTCCTAAACAAAACGGCGGAAACTCATCGAGTTTGGGTTCGTTGGATTTGTCTTTTCGAGCACTTTAGTGTTAGATAACGTCCAGGGTCCTGAGATTAAGATATAACTAAAAAGTGTAAAATAAAATTATAATAAAAATAAACTTTTTTAAAAACAAGCTTTTATTCTGAATTTCGAAAGCTTGTAGCGCAAACAGAGAAAAAGAGGAATAAATTCCATGCGCGATACAAACTTTCGAAATTCAGAATAAAAGCTTGTTTTTAAAAAAGTTATTTTTATTATTGATTTTACGCATTACATTTTGACGTCTAAAATCATCGATAAGTTTATATCACGGCGCGCATTTTAGCCCGGCAGGTCATTTAGTTTCCACTACAAGAGCAAGACCCTGTAATTTATCAGAGCAAAATGGCGCATTGGCCTACACTTCCCACGCTAGCGGAACGGGTTGAGGAGGCCTGATGTTCCACTATTTTATCTTATAGCTTTGGCCGTGTGGTTCGAACAGAATATAATATTTTTTTATTGGAAAACACAACAGATTACGTCATTTAGATGAATCCTACTAATATTATAAATGCGAAAGTTTGTGTGGATGTTTGTTACTTTTTCTCGCAAAAACTACTGGCCGGATTTTCATGAAACTTTGCAGTATTATTGTTTATAACTCAGAATAACATACAGGCTATAATTTATGACGATCTGTGACAAACTAAATTTCACGCGGGTGAACCCGCGGGCAAAAGCTATTACTAACAATGGTGTTGAACAAGAAAGTGATCCTTTAAGGTTCAGTCAAACCAACGCGATCACATGCGATCAGCCGGCGTGTTTCCACGGCATGCATGCTAGAATATGACCACTACAACTCAGTCGTACTCATCTAAAGAACATAAATAGTTTTTAATGGCACTTCTTAGCACTAACATGTTGTCCCGGTAGGGCAAGCTATATTTGGGAAGTGTTTAAGTGCCCTCAGAAGGGTAATTTGAATAACCATCTGCTATTCTAGGCCAGTAGAGTCCTAAGACTTAAACTAAGAAAATTATATAAACACTTCGTTTCCATCAGGTCATCCGGTGAATCCGAATTGTCGGTGAGCGGCGTCACAAAAGAAAAGAAAGACAAAAAGGGCGTCTTCGGAGGCCTGTTCAGCAGGAAGAAGCGGCCTCAGAGCCACATGTAGGCCTCTACGCGTAGACTAGTCAAGAGCAGTTACAACAATACGAAAAGGTGAATAGGTATGTTTCATCAAGCTTGAATTAATAATAAAAATATTCTCTATTTTCAACTAAAGCCTGGTCCGTGAGCACGTAGAATTTTGTCCAATGACCCCAAGCTACCCATCCTTATCGCTCGCGCGTAATTATATTGCTATCGCGACTGTGTAACTTAGGGTCATTGGACAAAATTCTACGTGCTCACAGACCAGACTATAGTTACACTACTTAATAGCAATAAATATATTGAATATGACAAAAAGCGTGTCACGTTTAATTAAAAAAAAAATGTAACACAGTTCAAAAAATTGTAAAACAATTCAAAAAATTGTAAACAGCTGTTTGTTACAAAACTGTCAATTATGTAATCGAGCCTTAACTGTTGTAGCTGCTTCTGACTAGAGTATATTAACGTAGCGTGTATATACTATTGTATTGGTATATAATATACAGTAATTCATTTATATACGGCCGTATACAGGTCGATAAGTTGTTGAAATTCGTGCCTTTGCTTATATGTATACAAATATACATTCGTGGGATGTAGATATCATATGAAAATGAAAGTCTGTACTGTACTGTGTTAGCAAAATAATAATTTAGAAATCCATTTTGACTGAAATCAAATTTAAAGACTAAAAAAACATTCCTTCAACGTTTTTTTCTGCATTCCACGGCTTTTATTGTTGTGTATCTTTTTTGGTACGCGTATACGTACACTGTATTGTGTATACACCGTGTNTATTTGTTTATTTTCGAAAACATAATAATTATAACTTGTCAGATAGTTTACAGTACAATTTTGACAACCTTACTTAGATTTTCGATAGAAATGGCCGAAAAATTACCATTTTCATTGAAATTAACTGTCACAAATGTGAGAACTTGGAAATTGGGACCAACAATTTAATTGCAAACAATAAACAATTGTTTGTTATAGAATAATTTTTTGTTTGACCGTTAAATTGTTTGTAAAACAAATGGTGCTGTTTTACGTGTTTTTAATCTTTTTAACTTTTAAATTAAATTAAAATTTCTGAACATTAAAACAAGAATTTATTCTATAACAATGTTTTAAATTAATGTTATGGTAGTAACAGACATTGTTTTTTGTTTTAAATCATGTTTTAAATATTTATATGGCTGTTAACGTCATTTTTAAAAGTATTAAAGCAATAAATACATCGGCGAGACAATAATAATGTGTTATATCTAGTTTTTAATGTAAGTAATTAAGTATAATTATTTCATATTTAACCTTTTTCTTTAAAGGCTCTGTATAGTCGCCAGTAATTCAACCTACAACAGAACAAAAAAAAAAAAGAGAAAATATCTTTTAAAATGAGATATAACAAATTAAATCCAAGTAAATGCTGAGCGAATTTTCGACATTATTCGTTGAACTTAAGATTGAAAATCAAGTAACGTAATTTTGTCGTTGGTTGATGTACTGGCGAAAATTCGACAGCCAAAAATATTCTTTGGTCAGTCGAATCGTAATCAGCAGACTTTGTATTGAGCATAATTTAAGTTAACTTCGCTTTAAGAATAAAATCAATCGGCCATTTGTCCTTTAATATTTTTATTAATTTCTAAGTCGCTTGCCGCACCGTCGGGAGTTTGTTGAAAGTTTTTGCAACTGAGGGTAGTTTTAACACTGCTAATTCAAGACCTATCATTGTTGACATAAAGTTCAGAATGCTTTGATCTGAACAACAACCACTCAAGAACCTTGGGCTTATAAACAGCGCCATCTAGTCCCAAACTAAGCAAAGCTTAAAATGTATAACATTTTTCTGGAAACTTATATAGGTATGTTTGGCGGAAAAAATAGCGACCCATACGTCAGTTTTCGACGAGGGCACGTTTGCTAACTTCAATAGTGACGTGTTTCCTTCATCTAAATATATATAACTCAAAGGTGACTGACTGACTGACTGATATAATGATCTATCAACACACAGCCCAAACCACTGGACGGATTGGGCTGATATTTGGCAAGCAGGCAGATGTTATGACGTAGGCATCCGCTAAGAAAGGATTTTACGAAACTCCACCCCTAACGGGGTAAAACGGGATCCACGCGTACGAAGTCGCGGGCGGCCGCTAGTTTTTTTATGAGTGACAACGCTTACCGCTTACCGATCGCCATTTTGCGTATAAGCGCTTGCACTTTTTTCCGCCATTAATGCTTATTAGTGGTACAAAAGACCCCTCAGTTGTCTTCATAGACCCTCCGCAAAGTACAACAGGCCGTAGGCCCCCGCCCTTAGTAGTCGTTGATTTTATCAAGTTTATTACATTGTTATACTATTTTGTCCCCGGCGGTGCGGTGTCTTATGCGCGCGAGTTGATTATGGTCGTTCTTTTCTATTGTTTTTTTTAATTCAACTGTTTTTGTTAAAATCAGGAATTTTGACAAGTTTTTTTTTGTAATGTATTAGTGATAAGACCTTTAATGTACACTTAGTAGGCAAATAAACAATTTGAATTTGAATTTGAATTAATTTTAGAAATGTTTTTGCAAAGAGGGCTGTCGTTTTTATACTTCAAAGTTGCCACCACTGACGAGTGAGTTACTGGTACAGTCCTCTCAACTTAAGCTGAGAATTGCATTTGTGTGAGTGCACACCGATAGTGTAGAGTGGCAATCGGCTTGAGGCGCGGCGCGTCCCGCGCATGGTTTAAACCGGTTTATACTAGATTATAGCAAGCGGCCTGAGGCGCGGCGCGTCCGCCACGCGTCACTTCCCTGCCGCTCACATACTTCACTTCACCCCCGGTACTGGTAGCAGATAGACGTGTAATTTTATGTAATTGTGTTCCAAATATTAGTGAAATGGCTCCTACTGTAAGTGAATTTCCTGTACGATAGCCATTAAGCAGGCAAGTGAAAGAAATTTTATGCTAATTGAATACGTACATTTTAAAGGTGTGAACGAAAAGTTTTTAGTCTGTTTTTATTTTGTAATTTTATAAATTTATTTGTCTTTTTGTTGTATTTTGTAAGGCTGACTGGACGCCCTCTCTATAAACGGTGCTCGCAGAATATCAGCGTCGAAGTACTTCGTGCCTTGGCAATTGGCATATGCTGAGCGAGGACCTGTTTTTATTTATTTATTTATTTAAAAGGATGTGTCAAGTGTCGTTACATCGGCCCGATTGGTAGCTAGTGTTTTATGGAGTTCCTTTTAATAAAACATTAATTTTATTTGAATGTGTTTTACTAACTGTACTTTTGGCGATCACTCACACAAATGCAATTCTCAGCTTAAGTTGATAGGACTGTAGCGCCGTTTTATTTGAACTGTCAAAACTGATATCCCCATTTTTTAAATGGCAACATTTAGGTATTTTTAATGGCAACCCTTACCTTTTTTGTCTGTCCCAGATTAAGCAAAGCTTGTACTATGGGTACGTACCAGATACATACATAAATACTTTTATTGAGAATGACCGTAACAACTTGACGCTTAATTCGTAATCTGTGCATATTCTTACGTAAGATGTACTGGGACGTACGTAAATGTACTGGGACGTCCCACAATCATGTTAATGTAGTTCGTACTGCTTCTCAATTATTATTATTGAATATATTTTTGTGTAATTAATTCATTTGTTTCATTTTCTCAATTTTGTCACCGTGACAGTTTACCTTTCTCCTAAATTCAATTTTGTCACCGTGACAGTATATATGTCAACGTGAAATTGTGAACTCTGTCAGTTTATAATATAACGCGTTAGATTGTAAACTAACAGTCGGTTAGGTTAGGTTAGATTGTAATTTAACTACGTCAGATTATAATCTGACGGAATTCACAATTTTACGGTGACATATATTTCTCTTTTACACTTTTATAAAGAGTAAAAGAGAGAACATACAACCCGATCGAGTTAACTGCGCACCACGTTGAATGCGAATCTCACTCGCGTTACCCTCCGTACCAGAGTCGATGTGACGTCACGGCAGCCAGGTGTGCGTTAACTCGGCCGGATTGTAGTACTAATTCCGAATTCCAATTTATGGAGAGAAATACTATCATGGTGACAACGAGACTACTGTCACGGTGATAAAGAGACTACTGTCACGGTGACAAAGAGACTACTGTCACGGTGACAAGGAGACTACTGTCACGATGACAAAGAGACTACTGTCATGGTGACAAAGAGACATATTGTCACGGTGACAAATGTCGCGCCTTAAAAAACTAATGTAAGATTTAGAAGGGACTTACTATTTCCATGTAGTAAAATTACAAATAAATTCAGTTTTGCTTTATTAAACTAAAAAACTGATATTAAATACTTAACTAATTATTTATTAATATTATGCACCAATAAATAAAACTAAAAAATAATATACACCGACAAATTAATAAAACTACATTATTTTATGTATCTACTAGCTGACCCGGCGAACTTCGTACCGCCTTAGCGTAGAGATTTTCTTAATATTTTTTTCCGTAAGAACCATCCTTGGACTTCCACAAACATTTAAAAAAAAGAATTATCGAAATCGGTTCAGCCGTTCACACGTGATGCCGTGACAACGCGAAACGGGTTTCATTTTTATATATATAGATTAAGGTGTTCATTCTAGTTCTATTTATAAATAAAAGATGGCGCTGCCAAACTTTTAGAATGCGGTAGCAAGTTACGTCATCGAAATACAGTTTTGGGTATTAGAAGAGTAACTATCTGATTTTAAAATAAATTAAGCACACAAGTATAATAAAAAAAAATACAACAATATAGATGAAAACTCGGTGATTTCATCATCATCATATCAGCCATAGGACGTCCACTTCTGAACATAGGCCTTCCCCAATTCCATAATGATCTGTTGGTAGCAGCCTACATACAGCGCCTTCCTGCTACTTTACGAGGCCATCGGTCCACCTTGCGGCGGCCTACATCCAGCGCCATCCTGCTACTTTACGAGNTTACAACCCAATCGAGTTAACTGCGCACCACGTTGAATGCGAATCTCCCTCGCATTACCGTCCGTACCAGAGTCGATGTGACGTCACGGCAGCCAGGTGTGCGTTAACTCGGCCGGATTGTAGTACTAATTCTGAATTCCAATTTATGGAGAGAAATATATCATGGTGACAAAGAGACTACTGTCACGGTGACAAAGAGACTACTGTTACGGTTACAAAAAGACATACTGTCACGGTGACAAAGAGACGTACTATCACGGTTACAAAAAGACATACTGTCACGGTGACAAAAAGACATACTGTCACGGTGACAAAGAGACGTACTATAGTTCCAAAATACTGGACTGTCCTGTCGATGACATTGACAGTGGGGCGCCACCGTCTATACCGGATCACTGGTTCAGATTTTTGCCATGTTGGAAACCATATAGTTGAACGATGGTAGCGCCCCCCTGTCATTGAGTTTGGTGGGACAGTTCAGCGTGGGTCATCTATATCACGGTTACAAAAAGACATACTGTCACTGTGACAAAGAGACATACTATCACGGTGACAATGAGACTATAGATGACCCACGCTGAACTGTCACACCTAACTCAATGACAGGGGGCGCTACCATCGTTCAACTATATGGTTTCCAACATGGCAAAAATCGGAACCAGCGATCCGGTATTGACGGTGGCGCCCCACTGTCAATGTCATGGATAGGACAGTTCAGTACTTTGGAACTATACTTACTGTTGGAGCTATTGCCATGCAGTAAAATTACAAACAAATTCAGTTTTGCTTTATTAAACTACAAAATTGATGTTAAATACTTAACTAATTATTTATTTCAATATTATGCTCCAATAAATAAAACTAAATATAATATACACCGACAAATAAAACTACATTAATTTATGTTTCTATTAAGGTGTTCATTCTAGTTCTATTTATAAATAAAAGATGGCGCTGCCAAACTTTTAGAACGCGGTGGCGAGTTACGTCACAGAAATACAGTTTTGGTATTAGAAGAGTAACTATCTGATTTTAATAAATTAAGCACACAAGTATAATAAAAAAATTATACAACATTACAACAATATAGAAATTGTGATGACGTTATGAAAACTCGGTGATTTCATCATCATCATATCAGCCATAGGACGTCCACTGCTGAATATAGGCCTTCCCCAATGATTTCCACAATGATCTGTTGGTAGCAGCCTACATCCAGCACCTTCCTGCTACTTTACGAGGTCATCGGTCCACCTTGTGGGTGGACGTCCTACGCTGCGTTAACCAGTGATTTATGATAACGTTATTGTTAAGAAAAGAAACTACTGCCCCAATACGGCTGTAGAACGGATACGCAAGTTAAAAAAAAATCCTTGTTTTTAGACCTTAACACAAGGCAATAAAGTTTGAAATAATGTGGTTACTATACTACCATTGAGCGATTGAGGGTTAAGAATCACTCATAGATTGAAGCACTCCAGCATAGAAAGGGTTGAGAACAGCTGGATTGTAGTTAGCTCCGTACCGCTGTACCACCAAAATGTTTCCCCTCTGGAAAGCATTCTCTAGCGACGCTCTGACCGATGCTGCTTGAGCCAAATCCCTATTAAAATTTGTGCCTACCCTATTCTTTACAAAATAACTCAAGTCTGGCTGAGGATTGTCCGAAATACGCNATATACGGGGCCGGATCACACCCTCATAGTGCGTAGACCGTTTCGACCGCAAAATATGTTTCAACGCTTCAATCTTCTTGTGCAATATAACCTTTTTCGTGTGTATCTTGTCTATGGTCGCCTTTATTTTTTCAACGGTCTCCTTAGCTACGACTGCCGGATCTTTGTGAGGTTCGTAGTGGACGTTTGTGTGCGTTTTTATTACGTGGTCGTGTGGAATGTGTGGAAGAAAATGCTCGTGGTGGTGGTGTTCAAACTCGTAGGGCGAACGTCGGTATCTAAAAATCTTTTTTAACTTCTTTATTTTGTTGTTCGAAAGTACCTTTTTGCTGTGAATAGCGTCTAGAGCAGAACGGAAACGTTCTCTGTTGATGTTGTAGTGGATACTAGGTTTTCCTTTAATGTATTTGCTAAGATCCTGCAAAGGATTTGTTTGAAGCTTGTTTATAACTTGTGGTTTATCATCTAATGACCGTTTTTGGATATTTTTAGGGTGCAAATCGTTTTTAACATCATAGACATCATTATTAGGCGCAGATTCGTCTGAAATTTCAACGAGAGGATTAGAATTAACCCAAATTTTGTGCTTCGCGTAATATTTCAAAACCTTCACCAACGGATCTACCGAATCTGTGACGGAGCGTTTCTGAACGGATTTGACAGGTGTCAGAATTGGCGCGAAAACGCGTTTGTTGTCTGTGGCGAGCAGCAGTTCCGGTTCTAGGGATGGGAGCGGAGTGTCGTCACTCAATCTTCGTGGTACTCGGCCTGACGTATCAAGTGACGCGTCTGTTTCGGAGGAATCTGCGGAAGTGAAAAATAACTCAGTTCAATGAGGGTTTTCGTGAATGAAAGATCCGCTAGATGGCGGGACGTGGATGTGGGGTCTGACTGCTGCGTGATTGGTGGATTTTGACATATCTGTCAATGTCATGTCAAAAATAACCAATCATGCAGCATTTGGACTTCGCATCTACGTATTGCCATCTGGCGGATTTTTCATTCGCGAAAACCCTCATTAATACCAATTAGAAACTGCTCAATATTGAGTACAAAATTTTCCAGTGCATAACTGTAGCCAAATTACATCGAATTACTGTTTCCGATGACTGCTAATTACTACATTTCGACAACCTATTACTCAAATTAAAGTTGTATTACAGTTTGTTAACAACTGTTAAATAATACCTACCTAAATATAATAGAAAGAAAGAAAGAAAGAAAAATTATTTATTTGACAACTAAAAAGCACAAAAAACAACGAGGCGGAGAAAAAATATTATGATTAGTATTGATTGATTAGCTTTCGATTCCTGCTTAAGTGTTCCTAACTTATTTTGTAGTAGACATCGTTTCAGCCAAATGACGTTCACAACTGGAGAAAGGCCTCCTTCAAGGATTTTCTTTTTCCACAACGATTGTTCGCTTTGCCCGCATCCAGGTACTTCCTACCTTCATCAGATCGTCGGTCTACCTAGTTAGCTATTAGATCGATGGCAATAGGTACCTACTATTAGTTTGGGACCTAGTACGCATTCTCTCTCCTAGAGTTTGAACATGGCAAACATGAGCCTGTTTATCTATTTACCTCCGATTTTTGGCTTTTTGTTTATATGAATTCGAACATGAGCTTTGATAATATTAAATTTATTTATAAAGTTCGCAGGAAGGCGTTGGATGCAGGCCGCTACCAACCGCGCCATGTGGAAGATCATTGGAGGAGGCCTATGTTCAGCAGTGGACGTCCTGTGGCTGAAATGATGATGATTTATTGAAATACGCACCACTTAAATTATACACCCTAGCGATTTGCCTGAGCGCCCGCGGCGGGATCGGCAGGGCACACCTTTGGGTCGCGGGCTCGCTAGAGTTTACTCGGAGACATTCCAGTATGGCGTTCTTCACTTCAGCCGATATGTTTGGCAGAAAGTTCGGCAGAGGCAGGGCGAGTGAGGGCAGACGTGTTGTTTCTGGAATTGTGATACTTACCTTTACTGAAAGTTGAGAACTTGAGACGCTTGGACAGTCGCTTTGGCGGTGTTGATTCACAAATCAATAAAAAAGCACTTTTACACGTCCCAGTATTAACCCTACCACTGCTTCAGGACAATAAATGGGCCAGTGCTGAAGAGAAGCAGTGCAAGAAACTAAGTATAGTCAGCGCAATACAAATAGACATTCAGAAGTTATCTGATATTTTTTTACTTTGATTAAAACAAAAAGAGAAGGTACGACACTAGCGTATCTTCACTGGTTGGCTTTATTGGCGCTCAAGTTGTAGATCCTGGCTACACAGGAGTTGCAGCGGTGGGAACGAGTTGTGGGAATAGTCCCGTAGCGTATCGCAAGTGTGCTGTCTAAATTAGGTGCATGCTTACTTTCGGACTCGCTGACTACTTTATCTAGCTTGCACGAAACTTGGGAGCTCTTTGCTCTGTCTCGCTCACCGGAGACCTATGTTAGACCTATGTAGCCCAGTAGGGAGGTTCTGTCGTGCAATCGTTTGTCGAGCCTAAGTAATGTCGCGCTAGGGTTTGTCGCGCCAAAGTACTGTCGTGCTTTCGTTTGTCGCCCCATCGTTCTGTCGCGCTAACGTTCGTCGAGCTAATGTGCAGTCGCGCCATTGATTGTCGGCATAACGTACTGTCGCCACTACGTTTGTAGCACCTTTGTTTATCGCAACTATGATATACACTCCTATTTTAGGGTATCTTCCCCAATGACATACCATAAATCTTCCTTTTTTATTTTGATCTTAGCTTTCTTATAAATTACTTTACTAACCTGGTGGTCTAGCAGTGGTGGTGTGATCTTCGGGATTAGGGTCGTAGCCTGTGAGATGCGCCAGCTTGTCCAGATACCACGCCAGACGCAGTAACAATTCGTTCTCTTCCATGCTGTCATCCTGTAAGCAGATGGTAAGGTTTGGAGAACGTCAGATGTTTTCTGGGATAAGTAGTCAGTAGTAGCTAGTGCTCAATTAAGCCTCGAACAAGATAAAACGATTGAACTTTTGGCAAAGATTTTTAACGAAATCTCCTAACACATGATATTATGTAGGTATATTTATTTTGTACCTAGTTTATTTATTTATTTATTAATATTAAGGAAACAAACAATTTTGATACACAGACAAATAATCACACAAAAAGGAATGAGAATAAATTATTTATTGAAAGGACAATGACCAAAAGTGGTCCAAATGTCCACCAATAATGAGACCTATATTGGCTTATAGTCCATTAAATAGAGATTAACTTTCAGTATGGGACGAAAAAAAAAAAGCTGTCAGTAAAAAGTTTTGACTGTTTGAAAAATTGTAGTAGTTTACGCGCTAATCTCAGGAACTACTGGTCCGATTTAAAAAAATATTTTTGTTATGGATAGCCCATTTATCAAGGATGGTTTTACAATAAATAACATCACCCTACAACCAATAGGGGCGGAGCAGTAAAGACAACTATTTTCTACTAAACTATTTTCACGCATACAAAGTCGTAGGCACAGCTAGTATAATATATAATATTTAATAAAATTCATCTATAGCCCCGCGCCACATGCGACATGACATAACATACGTAGATTAGTCCAAAATGTGCAATGGATAGAATGATATCAAGAACATTTTTCGGATGAAAAGGTAAAAAACAGACTTTTCATTCAGTCATAACTTTTTACTGACAGCATATTTTTGATTGCGGTTTGGTTATAATGAATCAGTATTTACTAGACTATTTTACTACATAGGTCTCGTTAGTGGTGGACATTTGGACCACACTCCATACATTTTTGGTCATTGTCCTTTCCATTCATTGATATTATTTTGAGGCAACAATATTTTGGTAGACTATTGAGGTAACCAAATTCTTGTGTAACTACCTAACACAAGAATTTGATTAACAAACCCCGTTATTTGAGTTATTAAAATAATACTCAACACAATAAATACCAATGAGAGCTATCGTTTTGGCTCCTGTCAATCGCTAGTGGCTATGATCACAGAAATGGCTATGATGCAAGATAGAGGACTATAGCAGTTGCATTTACCAAGTTCACGCCAATATAGACTAAGGTCATACCACTGGTTAGTCGTGCCAGCTGTTGATAGTCCTTTGAATCTACTAACCTTGCTGTACTTAGCAGTGAAGGCCACGTCCTGCAACCGACGCGTGGTCCACAGCTCTAGCTCAGCATGGATAACTTACTGTACAGTGGCGCCAAATGTTAGCAAATTCTTTGCACTTAGCAGTGAACGCCAGCAAATGACAGGACCTTCTCTAGGGGCGCTAGCTGGTAGCAAATAACCTGGTTTTCCAACCTTGCTGTACTTAGCAGTGAACGCCACCTGCAGGCGACGCGTGGCCTATAACGCCAGCTCAGCATACCTGCCTTACTCTACAGTAGCTCCAACTGGTAGCAAAATGATATCCTCATTTGATTCTGCTAACCTTGCTATACTTAGCAGTGAACGCCAGCGAGTGACAGGACCTTACTTTACAGTGGCGCCAACTATCATACGATAGTCTCAATTTGCATCTGATAGCCTTGCTGTACTTAGCAGTGAACGCAACATCCTACAGACGCTGTCTTCCACAAGTGAGTAACTGGACCTTATTCTACAAGGGCAATACTATAGTCCTCATTTCCCGACCTTGCTGTACTTAGCAGTGAAAGCCACGTCCTGCAACCGACGCGTGGTCCACAGCGCCAGCTCGGCGAGCCGCCGCACGTGCTCGCTCGACTCGGTGGCTCGACGGCAGGTGGTCACCAAGGCGCGGACGCCGGTGAAATCGCCGATGGATAACGGTGCTGTTAGCTCGGGCGGGAGGTCCTAGGGTTGATGACATATTTTATATCAATCAATAGCTTATGGGGACAGCCGATGGGGCAGAAAGGTTCTGGAATGGAGGCCGCGTACCGGAAAACGCAGCGTGGGACGCCCACCTACAAGGTGGACCGACAACATCGTAAAGGTATCAGGGAAGCGCTGGACGCAGGCCAGGGGGATGGGGGAGGCCTATGTTCAGCAGTGGCCGTCCTATGGCTGAAATGATTATGATTATGACATGGATGTAATTAGGCAGTGACTACTATACGTTAGAGTCTTTAATATCCGCTATCTAAATCTACACTTTCACTAGGCAAGTTAAACTTCACTAACCGGGACACCATCGGCGAGGTGCCTTTATTAACACTGAATAAGCTTTGAGACCGCACTATGTCTGCCACTTCACTAACACTAGCACTGACGTCAATAGTCCAACGATTTTGAAACGTCCAGTGGCAAAAATCAAAAACTAACAACAAATTATTGATAGTAGCGCCCCATACGACATCTGTGTACTGATGATTAGTGTTTTGAAAGGTAGATTTAATTTGTTTTTTTTTTACTAAAGAGATTCATTGTAGAAATTCGCTAATTGAAGTGTTAGTTGACGAATGACAATATCTAACTGATAGCATTAGTAATTTAAGGCGATAGGTAAACAGACAGACATGGCGTGATTTACACAAAGGGTGCGTGGTTCGATTCCCAGTCGTATCCAGTCCAAATCGAGCAAATTCCAATAATCTCTAATATTATTAGGGGAACCTGTTGTACTTAGGCCAGTTTTTCGAATTTTGATTTTTTGAAAAATCATGGTGATAGTTAAACTTGTCTAGTGCAGTTATATTTAAAGATCATTTAATTAACTACATAATTAATTCATAAAATTGTGTATAATTTTAAAAATTTGGGCATACCTACTAGCTGGTAGAAAAAAAAAAGGAAAACTGTCCTAGGTACAACAAACCAGATGTACCTTGGACCGTGTACGTTGTACCTATTTAAATTTAAATAAATGCTTATATTCGCTTCAATTTGTTAATTTTCTGTTAAATTATTATTTGAAATACCAATTATTACAGTTATTAGCAACAATATCTAAGCAAAAGTATTTTTTAAAAAAGATCCTCATCCATATTTTTTGTATTAATTATTTTTCACAATTTTTTGGCAACAAATCACTTAAGTTTAAGCCGGCTCTCCAGTCCATGTTTAGCCTTACACAATCAACAAAAATATGACAATATTCAACATTTTATCTAGAAAATTTAGTTGAATGTTGATATGTTATGTCGTGTAGGACAAAATACGCGCTGGAGTGGCTTTAACTTGCAATGTAGTTTTTTTTTATTTTTTATCATTTAACATAAATTCTAGCAAAATATCCATTAAAACCGCTTTATCAACGTAAATAATCTTAAAAAAGTCATATGAAGATACATTAAACGTAAATTTAAAAAACATTAGAAATTATAAAAAAATATATCAAAAACAGACTTTAAATTGCTATTTTGAGGTCTTCGGGGCATTTGCTTCTATAACAGTATAATTTTTTTTTATTACAATAAAATTCTCATTTAAACGTAATGAAAAACAGTGACCAAGGTACATCGCTAGTTGGGTGGTCAAGGTACAACATTACGACTACTTCACTTAATAAGCATAATAAACCCACTTCCATTTGAGCTTAGAATCTGAANAGACTATCCATCTAGGTTTTATTAATCTAAGCAATATAGGTTAATATTCAAAAGAAAGAATGGGTAATGTACCTACGTGGGTATTATTATAGGTAGGTACTATTGCCCATTAATTCTTTTATATTTTTTGGAAATAAGAGAGTAACGTTAAGTAATCCCAATACTTTTGATATTGAATTTGTGAAGAGGCGACCATAAAGGTGGACTGACGGGCGACCTCATTTACAGGAAGGCGCTGGATGCAGGCTACCAATCGGTCAGAATGGAAATCATTGAGGAAGACCTATATTCACCAGTGGACGTCCTGCTTTGGCTGAAATGATAATGATCCTTGTTAATCTTGCTATATTTAGCAGTGAACGTCAGCGAGTGATAGGACTTTACAGTGGCGCCAACTGGTAGCAAATATGACAGCACATAAGATTTTTTGTGACGTCAAACGTCAGCGATACTTCAGATGTGCTTCAGACTTGTATATGTATGTATGCTCGGTCAAATCAATGTCACCCGTCCCGTGCCGCTCCGACTCCCCTGCGAATGCGATATTACTCCTGCCACTTCAGCACTCACCAGTTAGCGCCACTATTACAGTCATAGCGAGTGACAGGACCTACTCTAGGGGCGCCAGCTGGGATCAAAAACCATAGTCCCCTTTGAATCTACCGACCTTGCTGTACTTAGCAGTGAATGCTACGTCCTGCAGCCGACGCGTGGTCCACAGCGCCAGCTCGGCGAGCCGCCGCACGTGCTCGCTCGACTCGGTGGCTCGACGGCAGGTGGTTACCCAGGCGCGGACGCTGGCCACGGCGCCGGTGGATAGATCCTTACTCTAGTAGTGACATCGTGGTGACAGCATATCGTCGCTTGCCTCTCTAACTGACGTATCTGACATTTTTTTCGAAACTGAGTTCTCTACACCACCTTAATCACAGATATTGACCTTAATCAATTTTGCAAGACGAATCGATCTGTCTAATGGCCTGAAAAATGTCAGTTAGAATAGAATAGAATAGAATGTATTTATTGCTTTTTCTTATTATTTTTTTTTTATTATTTATTGTTACGTCAGTTAGAGAGGCAAGCGACGATATGCGATAGTCACTCCTGTCACTTTAGCGGTTGGCGCCATTCTTAGCTACTAGAAAGTGGTAGGGCCTTACTCTACAATGACGACATCTTAGTGAGTGCAAATGTGATGCTCCTTCTTACGCTTTCACGTTTAATGCAACTTTAGCAGCCATGGCTGTCTCGCGATAAACGACAAAAATTTCATACTATTTGAAAACGCAGGAGGGCTGTCCTTCCGTGCAGCTTCCATACCTCAAGTACTGGACTCAGTTATTCGCTAGAGCTATAATGTACAGGATCTACAGCGGCGTCAACTAGTGAATACTAGCTACTAGAGACTAGCAGTGAATGCCAGCAAGTGACAGCTGGACCTTAGCGCTAGCTGGTAAGACAAATACTATAGCCCTCATGTCCCGACCTTGCTGTACTTAGCAGTGAAAGCCACGTCCTGCAACCGACGCGTGGTCCACAGCGCCAGCTCGGCGAGCCGCCGCACGTGCTCGCTCGACTCGGTGGCTCGACGGCAGGTGGTCACCCAGGCGCGGACGCTGGTGAAATCGCCAATGGATAACGGCGATGTTAACTCGGGCGGGAGGTCCTAGGGTTGATGACATATTTTATATCAATCAATAGCTTATGGGGACAGCCGATGGGGCAGAAAGGTTCTGGAATGGAGGCCGCGTACCGGAAAACGCAGCGTGGGACGCCCACCTACAAGGTGGACCGACAACATCGTAAAGGTATCAGGGAAGCGGTGGACGCAGGCCGTCCTATGGCTGAAATGATGATGATTATGACATGGATGTAATTAGGCAGTGACTACTATACGTTAGAGTCTTTAATATCCGCTATCTAAATCTACACTTTCACTAGGCAAGTTAAACTTCACTAACCGGGAGTCCGGGACACCATCGGCGAGGTGCCTTTATTAACACTGAATAAGCTTTGAGACCGCACTATGCTGCTACTTCACTAACACTAGCACTGACGTCAATAGTCCAACGATTATGAAACGTCCAGTGGCAAAAATCAAAAACTAACAAACCAGTATTGATGGTAGCGCCCTACGAGACATCTATACAGTGTGTCCGGGCATGTAGTGATCAAACTTTAAGGGCAAAATCTAGAGACAATTTTATCGATAAAAATACTTCAAATTTGGGGCTTGACCCATTTATCGCAAAATTACAAGGATTTAAGTTTTTAATTTTTAGTTTTCACCTCTTCCTTCAAAAACTAGTGAAAGCGTGGGTAGCTTAACATTAATAAGCAATTATTTTATATCATGCGATAGCCAATAAAATTATCTTTTAGTAGAAGTCGAAAACAGACACAAGTTTCATACATTTTATGGGAGTAAGAATGGATTTAATTAGAAAAATATATGATTTTTTTCTCTTCTTTTTCAGTTATTTTCCAACCAGTGCCGGATTAAGCCAGCGCGGGGCCTGTAGCAAATTTCTATCAAGGGGCCCTTGGTTTGCTTTAGGTTCTCAAGTTTAGGGTATTAAATGAAACAAAACTGTTATCTACAAATGAACTTTTCTTGATTTAATGTGGGCAAATTTAGAGATAACACTTTCAATATCAACTTCTTTAAGGAAATCATGTTCTACGAGTATATTCAACAAAGTGGGAGCCTGCGGGTGACGAGCTATTGGACATAGAGAGGGTTATTAATTATACGTACATTTTCTACTTTGTCGAAGATAAGCACGAGAACGGTTTGTCCAAAACATATGAATTTGGTCTTATTCAATGCAGAATGAAGTGCTCTTTAACCGTCCTGAAGACCACTTTTCGATACGGTAAGTCCTTTACGCGGTATAACCGGAAAACCGAAAAAACGCCCCTTTCGGAGGCCCCCACCACTTAAGCACAACTTCGTCGAAGTCGAAAACCTAGTAGAGTCTTAATGGGCAACCAATGAAGCCATTAAAGCAATAAAATCTTTTGTAGGAATTATTTCCGATTTAAAATCTAATTCTACTGGCCTAGAAATTTGGAACGGCAAGTTTATTTTTGTTTCTTGTATTAAAGTTATGCAAATCGCTCTTTTTCGTGAATTGCTCTATATTTTTCGAACATAATATAAAAGGTTTTCATAAATGAACTGTGAAACTACTGTCAGTATGTTAATTGATTTGGAGAACAGCCTAGGTGGCGAATTAGTGCAGTTTGCAGAGCTACTGAAAACAGATTTCTTGACTTACTTGATCTTAAAACAGATGTGGCTACTGTTACTGACAGCAAGAATTGGTTGTTTGATTTAAATAATTATTATTGTGTTGAATAGCTCATAAATTGAGAAAGGCTATAGGATACATACATTCACTCTACGACTAATAGAGGCGAAGCAGTAAAGAAAAATGTTGCAAGCACGGGAAATAGTATTTAAACTATTTTCACGCGTATGAAGTTGATTTTGTGGCATCGAACATTGGACCAGGCATACGGCTAAGCAATACAGTCGTACAGGAGGGTACAAGGAAGAGGGGGAACCATAGTAGATAACACAGTGTCGTTCAGGAGAGTGCAAGGAAGAGGTGCAGCAACCGCAGTTAAGGATCGGCTGGGACGAACAAGGATAGGCGAATCCAACTCGCGAGCCCTGACAGGGATACGCTGGTTAAGGTGGCCCTTTATAAGGCTTGGGAGCCTGCGGGTGACGAGCTATTGGACGTAGAGAGGGTTATTAACTAAACGTACATTTTCTACTTTGTCGAAGATAAGCACGTGAACGGTTTGTCCAAAACATAATGAATTAAATATCCATTAAAACCGCTTTATCAACGTAAATAATCTTAAAAAAGTCATATGAAGATACATTAAACGTAAATTTAAAAAACATTAGAAATTATAAAAAAATATATCAAAAACAGACTTTAAATTGCTATTTTGAGGTCTTCGGGGCATTTGCTTCTATAACAGTATAATTTTTTTTTATTACAATAAAATTCTCATTTAAACGTAATGAAAAACAGTGACCAAGGTACATCGCTAGTTGGGTGGTCAAGGTACAACATTACGACTACTTCACTTAATAAGCATAATAAACCCACTTCCATTTGAGCTTAGAATCTGAAACTCATATCGTCCAGTAGCTAGATATATAAAGATTATGTTCTAACTATAACCGTTTTGTCAAACATGCAACATTTTTCATAAATTGACATGAAGTAAACCTCCAAAATCTCACTGCGTCAGTGTAAAATATTAAATTACCATTTTTTCTTGTACTTGCACGGCGTCGGCGAATCTTAGCTAACTTCACGTTAATGTTGACAAATAACGTATGTAATACCCTAGACAACTTTTCATAAAACCGCATAATTTAAAAAATATATACAATTGTTTTAGGTACAACTCTGTCCAAGGTTCAACAGGTTCCCCTATATTGTATTTGAATGGAAATATTGAAACAGAAACAAAATAACAAGGCCTAAAGTAGAAATCATAAACAATTAATGCATGTTCCTTACCGAGGTCAAGTTGAGCCGGCTGCAGTTTTCCAGCACCTCGATGTACCGCTCGATGGACAGACGCAGGCCGTCCACGTATACGCTACCATTGTGAAGGGCATCCTGCACCTAAGTTAAAAGAAGAAGGAAATAATTTTATTTGGCAACAAGACATTACAATTGAAAAAAAAACGAAACGATAAAATTGCTAAATCCACTCAGTAACCATAAAACATGAAAAACAATTGCAGAGGCGATAGATAAGTTTAAAATGCTTCGTTTTTCAAGATGAAAAAAAAATTATGAATACAATCTTAAAAGAAAGATGACTACTAATTATTATTGGTTATAATTTATGACATGCAACTCATTATTAATAATTAACAATGTAGTTAAGTAGCTTGAATAGAAACATATTCTTTCATGCATAACGTGTAAATTAATAATTAATAACTACTTCACTGAAGTAAAGTTCCTCAACGTGACAAGGTAATTAATCATTTTTACACTTGATCGAAGATGATGATATTCTATGACACCTAACGATATACAACTACCTTCATAATTTAAAACATAGTACTACTAAACTAACTGTATTAAATAATTTAATTTTATAGGTATAGCCTGACCAGGAACATATGTTTCCAACACAAGAAAAACCAGGTCGTTAAAGTATGTTTTTTCTGCATTTTATTATTAGTATTTGAGCTATTCTATAAAACGAATGTAAATTTATTAGTCTACGACTATTAGTTCCGAGGTAATTGTTGAACAAAGATACCCCTTCCCAGCCTGTTCCATAGCGCTGCTAACATGCGAAAATGCACTGCCTGAAAGAATCACACAACCTATTCCGACGTACTATGGAACCGACTGAGAAGATACCCCTTCTTCTTTCTTCTTCTTAGTTCAACAATTACGTCGAAACTAATAGACGTAGAGTAATAAATTTACATTCGTTTTGTAGAATAGCTCAAATACTAATAATAAAATGCAAAAAAAACATACTTTAACGACCTGGTTTTTCTTGTGTTGGAAAATAACTGAAAAAGAAGAGAAAAAAATCATGTATTTTTCTAATTAAATCCATTCTTATTCCCATAAAATGTATGAAACTTGTGTCTGTTTTCTACTTCTACTAAAAGATAATTTTATTGACTATCGCATGATATAAAATATTTGCTTATTAATGTTAAGCTACCCACGCTTTCACTTGTTTTTGAAGGAAAAGGTGAAACTAAAAATTAAAAACTTAAATCCTTGTAATTTTGCGATAAATGGGTCAAGCCCCAAATTTGAAGTATTTTTATCGATAAAATTGTAACTAGATTTCGCCCTTAAAGTTTGATCACTACATGCCCAGACACTCTGTATATTCTGATGATTAGCGTTTTGAAAGGTAGATTTAATTTGATTTATTGCTAAAGAGATTCATTGTAGAAATTCGCTAATTTTGTTAAGTGCAACGAAGAAGACTTTGAAGACGCATTAGTAATTTAAAGCGACAAGTAAACAGACAGACATGGCGTGATTTACACATAGAATGCGTGGTTCGATTCCCAGTCATATTAATTTAGTCCAAATTGTGGATATTCCAATAATCTCTAACGTCTTACAGTGTATTTGAATGGAAATAAAGAAACAGAAACAAAATATAAAGGCCCTGACACTAAAGTAGAAATCATAAACAATTGAAATGAGTAAACTCGCATGTTCCTTACCGAGGTCAAGTTGAGCCGGCTGCAGTTTTCCAGCACCTCGATGTACCGCTCGATGGACAGACGCAGGCCGTCCACGTATACGCTACCATTGTGAAGGGCATCCTGCACCTAGAAGTTAGAAGAAGGAAATAATATTTTTTTTATTTGGCAACAAAAGACATTACACTTAAAAAAAGAAAAAATATATTTAAAAAACTAATAAAGTTGCCAAAAAGGTCAACCACTCAGTACCATCTTGACAGTGTTGTAACTGCCAAGACACAAATTTTTATTGGGTGTCTTTTATGCAGGGGCTTACAAAAATTAAAACAAAATAACAGAATGAAAAGAAAAAAGATACATAGGTAATTCTTTATGTATCTAACAGTCTTTACAAAAGTAAGAGAAATGAGACACGAGTGTGGACGTTGCGATGCGTTGCGGCTAACGCTAACTTTCTAAAAAATGGTGTAGGTAAATATTATTGTTACTTTTTTGTGAAGAAAATATTTATTTACTTGCGATTATTCGTCGTCCGTCGGCCGTTTGGTGTAGTGGTTCAGAACGGACTACTATGCCGAGAGGTCCCGGGTTCGATTCCCGGCCGGGCAGAAATTGAAATGATGAATTTTAATTTCTGTGACGGGTCTGGGTGTGACTATGTATAATATTTATGTATTTAAAAAAAAAAGTATATAAGTAGTATATCCGTTAAGCTAGCACCCATAACACAACCATTAAGTTGCTTACTTTAGGGCTGGCGCTGTGTGAAATTGTCCAAAGATTTATTTATTTATTTATTTATTTATTCCTTGAAACACGAAAGCAACGAAAGTCAATCGCAGTGGCGATAGAAAGTTCAATTATGCTTTTTTTTTAAAGAAGAAAAAAGTTAATTTATGAATTCACAATCTGTTGAGAGAGATGACTAACTAATTATTAGTTTTATTACAAGACAAGCAACTTATTATTAATAACAATGTAAGTAGCTTGAATAGAAACACATTCTTTCATGCATAACGTAAAATAAATTAATAACTACCTAATTGGAGTCAAGTTAATCGAGGTGACTAGGTAATTAACGTTTTTTACGCTTGATCGAAGATGATGATATTCTAGGAATAACAATATACAACTACCTTCATATTTAAGATATAGTACTAATAAACTAACTTTATTATATAATTTAATTTTATACTTACTTTTCGCACCATGTAGGACTCGTAATTATTAAACGAATCCGCATATTTGCTCTTCTCTTCGCCGCGGTCTTTAATTCTATTATTTTTATTCAAGTCGTAAACTTGCATATCTTTAGCATTATGAACACTATTCCCGTTTATATTATCGTACGACTCATTATTTAGATTTTCTTTGGCTTCATGTTTTTCGAAACGTTCGAAATAAAATTTCCTAACTTCCGGCAAATCGATTGTCCACGCGGTCACTTGAAAACCGATCACAGTGAAAAATACCAACGCGTACACAGCACTAGCGGCTGTCATTTTGCCCGCGCAAATTTTGACAGTTTTTCANGGTCTTTTCAAAATGGCGGCCTTGACATCCGAATATTTTGGCGCGCTTTTATTGAATACGTGGATATCAAGTGGGGCCGTGTAAGTTACTGCGTTGGGAAATATGAAACAGGCAATCGGATGTTGGTTTTTTGCGTAATTATGCGTTTCCCGCGGCCCATTGTCTCAGGGTGAGCGCGTCGAACATCAATACTGGCAAATCAATTAATAATTCTATACAAAGGTACTACAACACACATCATCACACTCAATGATTGTATAATCACTTTCGCGATCATGATGCGTGAAGGTAAAACTACCTAGGTCTCTACTTAACTAAAATATTATTTTTCCAATGATAATTCAGTCTTGTATACAATATTTATAAAAGAAGGCTCAATTGTCTACCTCTGGGATTCAAACCTATGAAGGCATTGTAGTTTCGAACGCACGGTTAAAGAATCTTAAAATAATGCATGCCTCATCATTTTATTCCACAATACTTCAATAATTTTAAAACCTAGAGACGATCAAAATATATTTCTATAAATTGACCCGGCCAAGAATTAAACCCGGGACGCCTTCCAAAATCGAAAACTCCACTGCACCATTGTTTGTTATAAAAGTAGGGTAGTACATTTAACATTCGATGTAAATTCCATTTTGCCACGTCACAAAAGAACATTTTTATCAACAGCAAAAAATGTGTATGAATTTATCGAATTGAAATTATTATCATCAAAAGGTTACACTACTAACCTACACTACATACAGGAAATAATTTAACATAGGCACAGTCCGATTCAAACTTAGGCGCGTGCAGCTCGAATATTTGCGAGTGCTATGCGCGCAGGTTTCTTCGCCTAACTTTACAAACATTATTATGAGGTCTCACAGTGCGCGTGGACGCACAGGGTGACACACGAACCAATCACAGAGCCCTAATCAACGCTGTGCGTTCGATTGGCTGCTTTACTTAGGCAAGCATCGTTTGTGAATATCGGCGTTATATGTGTACTGCTATGTACTGCGCAGCGACTCGTGCGATGTTCCGAGCCGCCATAATATTGAATCGGATTGTACACTAGCAAAAACAAACTTATATTTTTTTACCAATATCCTCGTAGCAAATTGAATTACACGATTTAGTTATACACCTGCTTTTTCACGAATACTTAATAAAAGCAGGATTCAAGACGCCGTCCGGGCCCAAAGTCCAAATCTAGGTCAAACCCACGCGACATTCGATTCATATTATTTTTATGCACTTTCAAATTAATATTGAATCGGACTGTACACTAGAAAAAAGCTAATATTTTCTTACCAATATCCTCGTAGCAAATTGAATTACACTCTTTATTTAATACACTTACTTTTTCACGGATTCCATGGAGAAGAACAATTCAAGACTCCATCGAGTCCAAAATCCAAATCTAGGTCAAACCCACGCGAGTCGCTTCACATTATTTTGATNCACATGTTGATGCACTTTCAAGATTATTAATCATTTTTGTATATTGATCACTTCACTACACTTTACAACACAAAATAACACCCTATTTGTACATACATTAAATGAATTAAAGGAATAAAATAGAACAACCATTACTTTCAATTCAAAACTAACTACCCTCCACAAAACTTTAAAATATCGTCCAATGACTTTTTTTTTCCTAATTTTTCTGGCATTGGAATTTAACGTTACATGCTCGCAATTTATTCCTTGGGCAGTAGGTACAACTTGACCAAAAATAATGTTTACTATGATGAAAAGCGAAAAAAAAATTTTTTTAGGGAAAGATGTGTAGAAAGTGGGAAACATTTTTAGTCCCCAAAACGTTTTTTCGTAGCATAGGTTATTTACTTTATTTTATTAGGAACAGGCAACAATTCAAAAGATTTATGGGTTTTTAACTTTAAAATTATATAAAATAATTGCTATTCAATAATGTAATAGCACACATATTATAATACTAGTACAGATGCATCATCCCATACTCGAAACACAGATAATATAATACTAGTGTAATAGTAATACAAATTAGATTCTTAAACCCTTCTTTCTCACTGCAAGGCTACAGGATTAGAAATCTAATTCTGCTTCTATTACATGCGAGATTGGACGAAGATAATATGCAAAACGTTATTATAACATGCGTAATACTTACTACAGTTATGTTATCGATCAATCCTTGAAGCGACTTTTCATTTAATGAGCACGTATTTAAACATGCATAATTATACAGGGTGACAGGTAAAGCGATACATTCCTTGAAAGGGGTTAAAGTAGAGCTTATTTCCAGTCATTTAAGTCATATGACACCATGTCCGAAACTTGTTCATTTCCAAGTTATTCAAGATTTAAGTATTTTTAAAAAAATCTCCAGTTTTTATGTTAAAATGTACCCTTGTAATGAAGAATACGAAATAATGTTAACTTTTTTGTTGTATTCGTATAGCTAAATAACAAGATTGACATTTTAAATTAAAATTTGCAAGAAAGAATCGTCATTACTCAAGTAAAAGCTAAAAAACCATGTATTATTTTGCAAAATAAAATTGTTTTAGGTAATTAAACGAAGAATTTCCAAGAAACAATGTATGGAATGTTGTGTACAAATTACAGAATTTAGTTCCTTGATTCATTAGCTATTCAAAAAGGTACAGGTGTTTAACAAACACTACTTAATTATTTTTTTATTTGAATTTAAACGTCTAGTGAGATACTTTCATAANAGACGTTTAAATTCAAATAAAAAAATAATTATGTAGTGTTTGTTAAACACCTGTACCTTTTTGAATAGCTAATGAATCAAGGAACTAAATTCTGTAATTTGTACACAACATTCCATACATTGTTTCTTGGAAATTCTTCGTTTAATTACCTAAAACAATTTTTTTTTGCAAAATAATACATGGTTTTTTAGCTTTTACTTGAGTAATGACGATTCTTTCTTGCAAATTTTAATTTAAAATGTCAATCTTGTTATTTAGCTATACGAATACAACAAAAAAGTTAACATTATTTCGTATTCTTCATTACAAGGGTACATTTTAACATAAAAACTGGAGATTTTTTTAAAAATACTTAAATCTTGAATAACTTGGAAATGAACAAGTTTCGGACATGGTGTCATATGACTTAAATGACTGGAAATAAGCTCTACTTTAACCCCTTTCAAGGAATGTATCGCTTTACCTGTCACCCTGTATGTATTATGTTACGTGTTAAACTAGGTTTTTATGAGTGAAAATCTTACAATGTAACTTAAATTACATAGTAACGTTATCATTTTAATTAAGGTCTTTATCAATTATGTTTCGTGCACGCTACGCTTAGTTTGTTGTAAGGCGATAATTTTGTCTATTACGTTTTCTCACATAAATAAACAACCTTAAATAAAAATTATTTTTAATATTACAGTTATAAAAATATGTAGGCCTAGGCCCTAACGTAGTCCAGCGATAAGTTAGTGGGAAATAATTTCCCATGTGAGAGATTTTTATTTTATTACAGTAGCCACAAATATGTTTTACTAAAATAAACTGCCCTCAAGCGAGAAGTGAACCTACCGTCTGACTAAAGTATGTATCCCCACTGGTGACAACCGGGATTATTTTTCCCATTTATCCTCAGTGGAGACAAGTGACAATGCCAGTGGTGCCACTCTGCCCTAAAATACAAAATTAAAAGACGTGTGTAGCAGTGTAAGTATTTTATTATAATAATAATCATTACAATATAGTAATACCTAAGTGACTTACTCTAGCGTTTGTGAAGCATTAAGGCAAAGCCTCCCTTGCTGACATTATAATAAACATTTTAATGTATTAAATAAAATAAATTAAATGCGAACATAACAATAATTATTTTAACATTTCTTTTAAAAATTAATTGGCCACATTTTTATTTTAAGCAAACATTATAATTTACTGCTTTGACACAGATCTATCTGGACCAGGAAGGGCAAATCAGAATATTTAGGCAGGGTCCTTGCTTAGTCACTTAACCCTTTATACGGCAATGGGAATATAATTCCCACCATATTTTGAACTTTAATCCCTTGTCTTAAGGTCCACAAACAATGAAAAATTTAGACCGTTAAAGGCTTAAGGACAAACTAAGGGGATTTGGATGTACCATTACCAGTGGCCTAAAGCACGTATTTTGATCTCGCTGACGTTCAGAAGTCGTCCCATTGAAAAACAGTTCTAAATCCGTATTCACGAGGGTCATTTTCGATAGAACGATTACTCGATAGGATCGCAACTCAGCGATTTGTTGTTGTTGATGTTTTGTTACGTGAATAAGGCTACAGGTAGGGCGTCAGCCTTCCCGAAATGGCAATGCCAGATTTGCAATTTCATACAAAACTTGCGCGCAAAATGCAAATCTAGTATCATCTAGTAAAATCATCAAACTTCTAATGCTTGTAACTCAGTTCAGACTGAGTTTAGAGGTATACATGTCATAGTAAGTTTGGTTTATTACACTATTTTGTAATCAAAAAACAATTTGGTCTTGGTTTGGTCGATGGCCGCGCGAAAAAAAGAAAGACGCCAATTTCCGGCATCGACAAAACCTGGAGCGAGATCAAGCGAAAAGCTCAAGACCGAACGAGATGGAGGACTGTTGTGGACGCCCTCTGCCCCATCTAGTGGACATAGGACCATAAGTCAAGTAAGTCAATTTCGGGCATTGTCTTTTGAAAGAGCCCTAAGTATTGTGGTCAGCAAGGGAGACGCAGTGAAGTGGAGATATAGTGATAGTTTGTTTGTTCATCCCATGCGCGGACGGCCCATACCACGGCCCGGCATCTGGGGCGGCGCCTCGCCTTTGGCGTTCTTGATCGTCTCGTCCACGGATAGGATCTGGAAATACAAGTGTAGGTTAGAAACATAGCGTTATACGTGGGAACTATATTCCCACTGCCTGACTGACCTAGTATTGTAAAACAACTCCAAGACTCGATCTTGGAGTCTTATTTAATAGAACTGGAGGTATTTTTGAAGACTCGAATTTTATAAATAAAAAACTTAGAGCTTAAGTCCTTCAGAATTTTGAGTCTTTTGTAAAAGACTCGTATCCTGCCAAAAAGAACTCAAAGACTGAGTCATTTTAAAATAACTCATGACTTAATCCTCTAAAGCCATAGCTGTAATTTGAAATTAGTTCCAAATGACTCAGAAGACTCGAAAAAACTAACGACTAACGAGTCCTAGTCTTGAAAATAGACTCAAGTCTCGAAATGAAGACTAAAAGACTCGAGTTTCTTACAACTCTTAACCTATATTTGCGCTGCGACCTCGCAAGCAACGATGGCATTGATAGCGAGAACTATATGTATCATATACGGCGGGGACTAATTTATTTCTGCAAATAGGCTTTAAAAAAGCACTTTTACACGTTCCAGTATTACCCTACCACTGCTTCAGGACAATAAATGCGCCAATATAGTGCGGCGACTATGTTAATTATACTGCTGGCACTATATTCTCATGCGCATACCCAGGACGCTACCAACCGGGCAACATGGAAATCATTGGGGGAGGCCTATGTTCAGCAATGGACGTCCTGTGGCTGAAATGATGATGTTCTTCTGCAGTGGAGACTGAATATGATGATTTAAAGCGTATACAGTTTTTAGCCCAATGGGAAAGTCTGATTACGGGGGGGGGGGAGCCAGTCTGAGTCTGATCACAGAATAATAATAAGTACTACGTACAGAAGTTTTACTTCGCGAAGGTATTTAAAAAAATGTATGCTCAATGTCATTAACAATATGGAATGGTGTAATTTAGCCTGTCTCAAGAGTCAAGCACCATTTTGTTGACAAACGTCAGTGATCGGCGCTGCGCCGAAGCTATAGGGCTGACTTCGGTAAAATGATGTGACGTGAGGTGCCATACTGCAGAAAATGGCGGAGGAAATACATGATTTAGCATGAATTATTATGAATAATATTAACTACTTATTTATCTCTCAGTGTCTTGAGGCAACTTAAAAAAGTACATTCTGTGTTTTTATTATTATTTAGGCAGTAAAATACTACACAGTATTTAGTACACCATTTTCTTTAGTTTCTTCCATCATACACAAGAATACGCGTGCGTGAGTCAATGTTCGCTCGTATGTGAGGCCTTGTCGAATAGTATCCTGTAGGTGGGCCATCGTGCGTGTTTTGTTTTCGATGTAAACTCGCGGAGATGAACAGGCCTGGTCTGATCAAGGGGGAGGAGGGAGAGGTAATCACGGACGCATAGTTAGGGATGTAGGAGTTAACAATTTCCCCCTGCAACTTCACCCATGGGTAATTTAATAATGGTTCAGGTCCTGGTGCTTTCCGCGACTTTGGGGCCGTCCATAAATTACGTCATCGATTTTTTCAGATTTTAGCCCCCCCCCTACAATCATCCTATCGTCATTTCTTAATGACCCCCCNAGCCTCAAAGTAAATATTTTGTTTTGACGTGCATTGACATAGGGTTGCATCAAATCTAAATTTACTGGCAAATATCATCTAGTTTTTTTTTAATTCAGCTTTGAACTTTTCCGAAAAGTTAAAAATGGACTGAACATTTAAGTTTACATGGCTATAAATTTTTTTTTAAAAGAGATAGCGAACTTCGGATTTTATCAAAACTTCTCTAGTCTATCCCCATTCAAACGGTATACTAATCTTGTTTAAATAATAACAACAACTTCACAAATTCCCTAAATTAGTGCATTGACTCTATTCGGACTGATTTGCGAAATTTGTATTTATAGCCCCTTTTTGTGTGAATAACACGTTAAATACCTACTAGAGATGAAACGGATATCCGGTAACTATCCGGTAGGCCGGATATCCGGCCTAAATTTACTATCCGGCCGGATACCGGATAGTAACGCACTATCCGGCCGGATACCGGATATTAAAAAACTACGACATTTTCCTATTAATAAAATGAAATACATTAATCTTTGAGGTAAATATCAATGAAATGGCTTATAATAATGACGGCTTTTATTTAAGGTTCAAAAAGTTCCAAAAAAGCTATATTAAGGCCTTTTAAAAAACTAATTTATTTTTCTGGCCTAATCACTCTAATGACGAATACATAAATAGTAAACATCTGTTAATATCGAAATATGCCAAATAAAAAAGGCGATCTTTTTTTCACTGATGGTCTGGTGACATACATGATGCATGCAGTTCAGTCAGATTACGCAGCAAGTAAACTAATTAAATTTTCGCTATTCAATCACACACTAGCTATAGCAACAGAAATCACCCGAATGAGGGTTTTCGCCAATGAAAGATGGCTAGGCTAGATGGCGGGACGTGGATGTGGGGTCTGACTGCTGCGTGATTGGTGGATTTTGACATATCTGTCAATGTCATGTCAAAAATAACCAATCATGCAGCATTTGGACCTCGCGTCTACGTATTGCCATCTGGCGGATTTTACATTCGCGAAAACCCTCATTGATCTGCCCCCTAGACAAGTGACAAAATCTGACATTCTATNAATATATGGACGGCCCCTTTCACTAGATCGTCGGTCCACCGAGTAGATGATTACCTGCGCGGCGGCCTCGCAGGCGGCGGTGATGGCGTTGATCTTGACGACGGCCGGCTCCCACACGCACGCCTCGAAGTTGTCAGAAATATCTTCCTTCTGGATGTCCACGCCGTACCACACCTCGCCTGGAACAATATGGGAGCTTTTATTTATACATACTTTAATGCCATAAAGTTGGTACATAAGTCCAATTCTCTGCCAGTTAACCTTTGAGCTAAACAGAAAAAAAACATGGTAATTTATTTCTTTATGCATCATGAATTGCGGACCGGACGCTATTGAGATGATGTTTGACCTTCAACTAAGACGATATCGATGATTTTATAGGCAGTCGAAGGGCGTGTTCAAAACGCTTCATTAAAACGCGCCCTTTGAAATTGTGTGTTTCTATGCAACGAATCATACCAAGCGCTGAACGCTTGGCTTTTTGAACTTATTTTTTTACATCGACATTTGAACTTCGTTCCCACAGACCAAGGCACCACCGCAGCCGATAACGTTTCGACACAAAGGCAATCGTATAGGCAGACTACAGAAACATTGGCCCAAATCCACTTGTCCACGTGGTGTATCCAGAAAATATTGGCACCAACATTGGGCCATCTTCACGAGACAAAAGGAGCGTTTAAACAAATGACATTCGCAGAAACTTCTAGTTTTTTCAAGTTTGTTTTTTCTCATCGTCGACGCGCGTTCGAAACAAAAGACGATCGTCGATTTTTGTTTTTTCAAGGTCACAGCTTCTGAGCCGTGGCTTCTGCATGCGGTCACCCATCCTAAAAGTGACCAAAACGAAAGTTTCACGTCCAATTGGGGCTGAAATGGAATGTTTCCTGACCTTGGTGGGGCTTCTGTCGCAGCTTGGTGGCCATATTAATGACGTCAGATCGACCATATTAATGACAACTATCGCTCTACATTCTCTAGCTACCAGTTGGAGGGTTTCCCGACCTTGGAGATTCCCACACAGTCCTATTTACTATATGAGCGGAGGAAACACTGCTCTATTGCTGGCTACAAGAAGGTTTAGAATCCCACACGATTCTATTTACTAGACGAGGTGCTGGAAAGACTGCTCTCTATTCTTACCTACAGAAGGTTCTAGAATTACCCCACACGATGCTTGTAGCTAGAAGATTTTCCTCCACCATGTTTGTGACGTCAGACCAGACAACCATCCTAAAACTAGCTTCAAGTTCTTTTGTTCCAATTCTTCAGACACTAAGGTAGCTTGATGGCGTTTATAGGAAACTAGACCCTAGTGCTTAAAAACTAAGGGCCTAAAGGACACTCTTCCTATATCTGAGAAGACCCCCTAAAACACTTTTCTATCATCACACTCGACCACTACGTAAAATTCAGAAATTATTCCTTTTTGCCTTTTTTTACCGAGATTTGATCTTGGTTCCTCTCGGATATGGAGCGCATTCTTTACCAATGCGCCACCGCAGCTATTAATTATCACTCCGAAACAATCGACTATCCTGCGAGTTCATTCACCGTCGACGCGCGTTCCAAACAAATGACAATCGCAGAAACTTCTAGTTTTTTCAAGTTTATTTTTTTTTCTCATCGTCGACGGGCGTTCGAAACAAAAGACGATCCCAAGAATAAGTTTGTTTTTTCTTTCGCGCGTTCGAAACAAATGACGATCGTCGATTGTCTTCTAGAATTTTCGTTTTTTCAAGGACGTCACGCGGTCACCCATCCTAAAAGTGACACATACGAAAGTAACACCTAAAATGGGGGGTTTCCTGACCTTGATGGTGCTTCTGTCGCAGCTTATTGAGCAGGTTGGTGGCGTCGAAGCCGGCGTTGTCGCACAGCTGGCGCGGGATGGCCTCGAAGGCGCGCGCGATGCCCGCCAGAAGCAGCTGTTCTTTGCTGGCGCGAGCGGAGGAAACACTGCTCTATTGCTAGCTACATAAGGTTTAGATTTCCCCACACCAGTCCTACTTACCCACACGAGTCCCATTTACTATGGAGCGTAGGAGATACAGCTCTTATTGTTGGCTACAGAAGGTTTAGAATCCCACACGATTCTATTACTAGACGAGGTGCTGGAAAGACTGCTTCTATTCCTACCTAGAGAAGATTGCCCCAGAATCCTATCTAGACAGTTTTCCTCTACCATGTTTGTGACCTCAGACCAGGCAACCATCCTAAACCTAGCCTCAAGTTCTTTTGTTCCAATTCTTCGCTGACGTTTATACTGGACCCTAGTGTTTAAATACTAAGGCCTAAAGACACTCTTCCTATATCTGAGAAGACCCCTAAACACTTTTGATCATTACACTCGACCACTACGAAAATAACAGAAAATTTTGCTTTTTGCATTTTATACCGAGATTTGATCTTGGTTCCTCTCGGATATGGAGCGCATTCTTTACCAATGCGCCACCGCAGCTATTAACATTCACTCCGAAACAATCGACTATCCTGCGAGTTCATTCACCGTCGACGCGCGTTCTAAACAAATGACAATCTCGTATAGAAACATTGGCCCAAAAGTTGGTTCCAAATGCCACTCGGCCAACGTGTATCTAGAAAACATTGGCGCCAACGTTGGGCCATCTTCACGAGGCAAAAAGAGCATTCGAAACAAATGACAATCGCAGAAGCTTCTAGCTTTTTCAAGTTTGTTTTTTTCTCATCGTCGATATGCGTTCGAAACAAATGACGATCGTCGATTGTTTCTTCTAGAATTTTCATTTTTTCAAGGACGTCACGCGGTCACCCATCCTAAAAGTGACACATACGAAAGGAACACCTAAAATGGAGGGTTTCCCGACCTTGGTGGTGCTTCTGTCGCAGCTTGTTAAGCAGGTTGGTGGCGTCGAAGCCGGCGTTGTCGCACAGCTGGCGCGGGATGGCCTCGAAGGCGCGCGCGATGACCGTTAGAAGCAGCTGCTCCTTGCTGGCGCGAAAACACTGCTCTATTGCTAGCTACAGAAGGTCTAGAATACCACACCAGTCCTGGTACCCAAACTACAGAGTCTCATTTACTATATGAGCGGAGGAGACACTGCTCTATTGTTAGCTTGAGAAGGTTGAGATTCCTACACCAGTCCTACTACCCCACACGGTCCCATTTACTATATGAGCGGAGGAAGCACTGCTCTATTGCTAGCTATAGAAGGTTTAAAATCCCATACGGTTCTATTACTAGACGAGGTGCTGGAAATACTGCTTCTATTTCTAACTACAGAAGGTTCAACTACCCCCATGATGCTATTATAGCAAGACGATTTTCCTCTACCATATGTTTGTGACGTCAGAATAGGGAACCATTCTGAACCTAGGGCCTCTTTTCCTCCCAATCTAGAGACACTAAAGTGGCTGATGACAACATGGCGTTTATAGGAAATTAGGACCTTAGTGTTTAAATACTAAGGCCTAAAGACACTTTCTATATTTGAGAAGACCCCTCTCTACCACTTTTGTATCAGCACACTCGGCCACTACGAAAATTTCAGAAAATTTTGCTTTTTGCATTTTTACCGAGATTTGATCTTGGTTCCTCTCGGATATGGAGCGCATTCTTTACCAATGCGCCACCGCAGCTATTAATAATCACTCCGAAACAATCGACTATCCTGCGAGTTCATTCACCGTCGACGCGCGTTCTAAACAAATGACAATCTCGTATAGAAACATTGGCCCAAAAGTTGGTTCCAAACGCCACTCGGCCAACGTGTATCTAGAAAACATTGGCGCCAACGTTGGGCCATCTTCACGAGGCAAAAAGAGCATTCGAAACAAATGACAATCGCAGAAGCTTCTAGCTTTTTCAAGTTTGTTTTTTTCTCATCGTCGATATGCGTTCGAAACAAATGACGATCGTCGATTGTTTCTTCTAGAATTTTCATTTTTTCAAGGACGTCACGCGGTCACCCATCCTAAAAGTGACACATACGAAAGGAACACCTAAAATGGAGGGTTTCCCGACCTTGGTGGTGCTTCTGTCGCAGCTTGTTAAGCAGGTTGGTGGCGTCGAAGCCGGCGTTGTCGCACAGCTGGCGCGGGATGGCCTCGAAGGCGCGCGCGATGACCGTTAGAAGCAGCTGCTCCTTGCTGGCGCGAAAACACTGCTCTATTGCTAGCTACAGAAGGTCTAGAATACCACACCAGTCCTGGTACCCAAACTACAGAGTCTCATTTACTATATGAGCGGAGGAGACACTGCTCTATTGTTAGCTTGAGAAGGTTGAGATTCCTACACCAGTCCTACTACCCCACACGGTCCCATTTACTATATGAGCGGAGGAAGCACTGCTCTATTGCTAGCTATAGAAGGTTTAAAATCCCATACGGTTCTATTACTAGACGAGGTGCTGGAAATACTGCTTCTATTTCTAACTACAGAAGGTTCAACTACCCCCATGATGCTATTATAGCAAGACGATTTTCCTCTACCATATGTTTGTGACGTCAGAATAGGGAACCATTCTGAACCTAGGGCCTCTTTTCCTCCCAATCTAGAGACACTAAAGTGGCTGATGACAACATGGCGTTTATAGGAAATTAGGACCTTAGTGTTTAAATACTAACGGCCGAATACTGAAACGCCATTTAAATATTTGACGGCTTCTCAAATAGTTAAGCAGCTCCTAAACTTACATTTCGCATACTCAAAACAATATCTGAGCAGTTCTCAATTTTTAAGCACCTCTCAAATTAAGTTGCACTCAAACGCCACTTAAATGAATTTTCGCATACTGAAACGCCATTCAACGCTAAGCATTACTCAAACAACTGTCAAATCGTCTTAAGCAGCTGTTAAATTTGAGAGTGCTTGCGCGGTATCTTAAATCCTATTCTTATACCTAAATCGACCTAAATAGTGGTAAATAATGTGTGTCATCGTTATCATTTCTTTCCAGCCTCGAGAAAATACCTAGATCTAATCGCTGGAACGCAATAAGGCTGAACGCTATTGAAAAATATTATTATAATGACATGCAATNTAAATGATGCGATTTGGGTATTTTGGTGAAATTACTAAAAAACTTAATATAAAAGTAGCCGCCTGACATGGAACGTGTTATGGGGGCTGAAAATATAGGAAATGACCCATTCTATCCGCCAAATCATTTTGGCACACGATGCGCCAAACACCCTGTATAACAAACATCCAGACATCCTGACATCCAAACTTTCGCGTTTATAATATTATTAGGAAGTAGGATTTTGATCCAGTTGATTCTTAGGTAGGGTTAGAGATTATGTAGGGGTGGTAGTCTTATCCAGTCACATTTTTTAAGCAGCGTTGGGGATGTATGGATTTCTGCTCATGGATGATGATGATGATGATTACCTGCGCGGCGGCCTCGCAGGCGGCGGTGATGGCGTTGATCTTGACGACGGCCGGCTCCCACACACACGCTTCGAAGTTATCCGAAATATCTTCCTTCTGAATGTCTACGCCGTACCACACCTCGCCTGGAACAATATGGGAGCTTTTATTTATACATACTTTAATGCCATAAGGTTGGTACATAAGTCCAATTCTCTGCCAGTTAACCTTTGAGCTAAACAGAAAAAAAACATGGTAATTTATTTCTTTTTACATCGTGAATGGAGTTCAAAACACTACATTTCAACGCGCCCTTTGAAATTGTGTGTTTCTATGCAACGAATCATACCAAGCGCTGAACGCTTAGCTTTTTGAACTAATTTTTTTTTAATCGAGATTTGAACGTCGTTTCCTCAGACCAAGGCACCACCGCAGCCGATAACGTTTCGAAACAAAGGCAATCGTATAGGCAGACTCCAGAAACATTGGCCCAAAGCCACTCGTCCACGTGGTGTATCCAGAAAATATTGGCACCAAGGTTGGGCCTTCTTCACGAGACAAAAAGAGCGTTCGAAACAAATGACAATCGCAGAAACTTCTAGTTTGTTTTTTTCTCATCGTCGACGTGCGTTCGAAACAAAAGACGATCGCAAGGATTAGTTTGTTTNGAAAAAAAATTCTATAAAAAATTAAAAAAAAATCTCAAAAAAATTTTGACCTCTTTTTTGTCGATAAAAACAGGTCTAGTTTTATCTATTTTCATATGTACACTTTAACGTGACTCACACTGTATGAGCGGAGGAGACACTGCTCTTATTGCTGGCTACAGAAGGTTTAAAATCCCACACGATTTTATTACTAGACGAGGTGCTGGAAATACTGCTCTATTCTTACCTACAGAAGGTTTTCCTCCACCATGTTTGTGACGTCACACACCAGGCTAGCTACTCATCCTTTTGTTCCAATTCTTTAGACACTAAGGTAGCTGATGAAGTTTTGGTAACTAAACCACTAGTGCTTAAAGACCTGGCCTAAAGAAACCTCCTTGAGAAGACTCCTTATAAACACTTTTGATCATCACACTCAACTACTATGAAAATTTCAGAAATTTTTGCTTTTTGTATTTTTACCGAGATTTGATCTTGGTTCCTCTCGGATATGGAGCACATTCTTTACCAATGCGCCACCGCAGCTATTAATAATCACTCCGAAACAATCGACTATCCTGCGAGTTCCTTTAAGGTCGACGCGCGTTCGAAACAAAAGACGATCGCAAGAATAAGTTTGTTTTTTCTTTCGCGCGTTCGAAACAAATGACGATCATCGATTTTTTCTTCTAGAATTTTCGTTGTTTTAAGGACGTCACACGGTCACCCATCCTAAAAGTGACACATACGAAAGTAACACCTAAAATGGAGGGTTTCCCGACCTTGGTGGTGCTTCTGTCGCAGCTTGTTGAGCAGGTTGGTGGCGTCGAAGCCGGCGTTGTCGCACAGCTGGCGCGGGATGGCCTCGAAGGCGCGCGCGATGCCCGCCAGAAGCAGCTGTTCTTTGCCCGCGACGCCTTTGGAGTATTCGCGAAGGTGCTTCGATATTTCCATGTCGATTGCGCCGCCACCTGTGAAGATAAGTCATTTAGAATCAGACCACAGAATAATAATAAGTACTACGTACAGAAATTTTACTTCGCGAAGGTATTTAAAAAAATGTATGCTCAATGTCATTAAAAATATGGTATAATTTAGCCTGTCTCAAGAGTCAAGCACCATTTTGTTGACAAACGTCAGTGATCGGCACTGCGCCGAAGCTATAGGGCTGACTTCGGTAAAATGATGTGACGTGACGTGAGGTGCCAAACTGCGGAAAATGGCGGAGGAAATACATGATTTAGCATGAATTATCATGAATAATATTAACCACTTATTTACCTCTCAGTGGCTTGAGGCAACCTAAAAAAGTACATTCTGTGTTTTTATTATTATTTAGGCAGTTAAATACTGCACAGTATTTAGTACACCATTTTCTTTATTTTCTTCCATCATACACAAGAATACGCGTGCGTGAGTCAATGTTCGCTCGTATGTGAGGACTTGTCGAATAGTACTCTATAGGTGGGCCATCGTGTGTGTTTTGTTTTCGATGTAAACTCGCGGAGATGAACAGGCCTGATCAGACACACAGCCTTTAAAAATTAGAGTCATTTTAGCACACGCATATGCTACATTTTCATCGGCGATCGGCTGTTTAGACGCTTTCCATAGTCAATGAGAGAGGGTCAAAAAAGTTGTTAAAAAACATAACGTTATATTCACAAACATTATGAGGTCTCACAGTGCGCGTGGACGCACAGGGTGACACACGAACACAGAGCTCTATTGCTCTAACGCTGTGGCCTGTGCGTTCGATAATCTGCTTCACACGCAACTTCTTTGAAACACAGAACAGAATTAGCAGCGTAAAAACTCACACCCGTATTCACAAACATTAATTTGAGGTCTCACTCACTGTGAATACCTCTTCCTATAGAAGTAATATTAATCAACATTTACCAGCGACGACGGCGTCGTTCTTGATGGTCCGACGCACGATCATGATGGCGTCGTGTAGCGAGCGCTCCGTTTATACTACAATGAACTCTATTCTCTAGACTTAAAGTTCATTTTACAATGGCCGGCTAGCACGTCATTCAGAAAGTCCTCTTTTGTGCTAAAATGGACTCTACTCCCTAGACTTAAGGTTCACTTTACACTCACCCGTCATTTTTATGGTCCTTCGCAAGATCACAAACTCTCTGTTATGCTAAAATGGACCCTACTGCCTTGACATAAGGTTGATTATCCACTCACCGGCGACCACAGCGTCGTTCTTGATGGTCCGACGCACGATCATGATGGCGTCGTGTAGCGAGCGCTCAGTCTCCTCCAAGAATTGCTCGGCGCCTCCGCGGAGTATGAGCGTGCAAGTCTTGGCGGCGGGACAACCTGTAGAAAACAAATATAAAGTTAAACATACATAAAAACAGGCGAAACATAGTGAGACTAGCACAACTTACCGTCTTAGTGTAATAAAAAGTTATACAAGCGTTGAACAGTTGTTTATTATGACGTTTCCATACTAAACATCATTTTAAACACCTTTGATACTAACCTACGCAGTATATTAACAAAGTAAAACTTATTTATTTATTTAATGAAAGAAACATACAGCTTTTATATCACATATAGGTACATGAAAAGTTTAGTTTATTCATAAGCCAAAAAAGTTTCTAATGTTAATATGTCAATAGCGAAGACATATTATAAAAAGTTTCGTATTAATTTAACTAGGTAATTAAACGCTCATCAGAAACAAAATAATCCCACTTAAACGTGGTCAACCTTCCTAATATGTGAGGTAAAAACACGCAGAGAACAATTGAATATATCAATGTGACTGTATCGAACATTATGTGTGTTGCAAGCACGAACAAGAAATCTATTCTTTGAATAATTAGTTCTACAAATAGGAACAGAGAAAACTGCACAGATATACACAGATAGGAACAGAGAGAACTATACTATGGTTACCAAACAAAGGAAATAAACATTCGCGTGATCAGCACACTAGCCTAAGGCGATTATCACACTGCACCGCGCTTTGCCGCGGTCCGTGTGGCGACATATAACGAATCCCGCGCGCAGACGCGTTGTCAGTGTGTTGTGCCGCGCGTGTTTTCTATACAAACTGAGGTACTTGCATATAATGATTAAATCTGTCGTCCCGCGTACCGCGGCGGAGCGCGGTGCAGTGTGATAACCGCCTAACTGCAACTACTTAACTAAAAATATCACCAACAACACAAGTACTAGTCAAAGCTTATTTAGCTTAGCTAGAAGGATTAGCAAGATAGTTTTTTATAGACTTTAGCCTTCACTGGTTCGGTTTTACAGTCAAGCTGCAGATCCTGGCTAAACAGGAGTTGCAGCGGTGGGACTATGGTAACTATGGGTATATGGGAAGACTACAATACAGGTAACAACATGACATCATGGCTTACCATTGGGAGCGTCTTCTTTATTATAGCCTGGGGAAGGAAAGGTGGTAGGTTAGGAGTAGGATTGGTATAAGGTAGGAAGGGTAATAGAGGAGAGAAATATCCTTGAAATATGTATGTCAAGTTCCTATAAAATGCAAACCTTCTTTGCTGACATCAGAGTTAAAAAAGTGCACTACAAGGAAGTAATACATAGTACGTAGAACTACACGTTTTTAAAAAATCGATTCTTAATATAGTGTGTAATTTTTACCTTCATTTAGAACTAGCTTTCCGCCCGCGGCTTCGCCCGCGTGGAATTTTGTCTGTCACAGAAAAACTTTATCGCGCGCGTCCCTGTTTCAAAAACCGGGATAAAAACTATCCTATGTTCTTTCCCGGGACTCAAACTATCTCTATGCCAAATTTCATCAAAATCGGTTGCGAGGTTTAAGCGGGAAAGCGTAACAGACAGACAGACAGACAGACAGACAGAGTTACTTTCGCATTTATAATATTAGTTGGGATACCTTTTCAGAGCGCAGCGGAAGAAACTCGTGACAAAACTGACGTCAGCACGGCGCTCACGCACGCCTAGTGAGCTCCCGCGTGACGTCATCACCCCCCACTCACCATTAAATGTTGACCCGCTCGGTGAAGACGCCCCTAGACACTGCGTAACGTCAGCACCCCCATCTTATTGGTTAATGTTGCACCGCTCTGTGAAGGCACCCCTAGGCCGCCTAATGAGACCCCTAGGCCACCTAGAGGCGCCTAATGAGACCCCTAGGCCACCGAGAGGCGCCTAATGAGACACCTTGGCCACCTAGAGGCGCCTAATGAGACCTCTAAGCCGCCTAGGGGCGCCTAATGAGACCCCTAGGCCACCGAGAGGCGCCTAATGAGACCCCTAGGCCACCTAGAGGCGCCTAATGAGACCTCTAAGCCGCCTAGGGGCGCCTAATGAGACCCCTAGGCCGTCTAGGGGCGCCTAATGAGACCCCTAGGCCACCTAGAGGCGAATAATGAGACCCCTAGGCCGTCTAGGGGCGCCTAATGAGTCCCCTAGGCCGTCTAGGGGCGCCTAATGAGACCCCTAGGCCACCTAGAGGCGAATAATGAGACCCCTAGGCCGTCTAGGGGCGCCTAATGAGACCCCTAGGCCACCTAGAGGCGAATAATGAGACCCCTAGGCCGTCTAGGGGCGCCTAATGAGTCCCCTAGGCCGTCTAGGGGCGCCTAATGAGTCCCCTAGGCCGCCTACGGGCGCCTAATGAAACCCCGAGACCGTCTAAGAACGCTTGTGTGAGCTTCCCGCGTGACGTCAGAACCTAACACTTACCAGTAAAGATGTTATATCTCTCTCCGCCGACCTGTCGCTCAGTAAACGCGCGGCAGTGACCGAGCGACGATTGCGTCAGCTCCCGAACTGACGTCAGCACGGCGCCTGGTGAGCTACAGCGTGACGTCAGAACCCCACACTCACCAGTAAAGATGTTGTATCTCTCGCCTCCAACCTGCCTCTCAGTAAACGCGCGGCAGTGACCGAGGGACGACTGCGTCAGCTCCCGAACTGACGTCAGCACGGCGTCGCCACACGCCTGGCAAGCTTCCGTGTGACGTCACCACTAGATAGCTCCAGCGTGACGTCACCGTCTCACATACCCACCGGTGATTAGATGTACCGCCCTAGGAGCGCCTAAGTGACGTCAGCGCCCTCTACTCACTTTTCAAGATGTTACATTGCTCGGTGAAGGCAATGAAGGGGCCTCGGTGAAGACGCCCCTAGGCCTCCTAGGAGCCTCAGTAAAGGCGCCCCTACTCAATTACTCAATTCTTTAATGCATCCATAATGTTACAGAGGTAGTATGTATGGTTTAGGCAGTCTAGGGCCGCCCGCGTGACGTCAGCGCCCCTAGGCCACCTAGGTACATCATGCTACCATGTGACAGTCCCCCACACTTACCAGTAAAGATGTTATACCGCTCGCCACCAACTTGTCGCTCAGTAAACGCGCGGCAGTGACCGAGCGACGATTGCGTCAGCTCCCGAACTGACGTCAGCACGGCGCCGCCACACGCGCGCTGCGTTCGCCGCAGATCCTCCTCGGGCACTCGGCCGGCGCAGAACATATCGCTGGAACGGAGAAACTAGTGTCAAACTGTAGGCAAGACATCATCATCATCAGCAGCATGTTAAGATAGCTCGCAGACGAGCGACGTTATGGAGGGATTGCTTGCAAATAAAGGTAGCCTTTCGAACTAAGCGTCACAGACAGCGTCTTTAGCTTTGGTCTAAAACAGTGGTTCTTAACCTTTAAGTCACGAGGGACCATTTTACCAAATTTCTGTCTTGTCAGGGACCTTTTTTTTTTTCAAAATCCTATGAAAGCGGAGGTCGATTTCTCGCCCACTGTGCGACGTTTGCGTTGTGTTGACTCGACTCATCACGTCACGTCACTTGTTTATTACGATGTCTTCGTGGACCACTTGGAATGCCTGCAGGGACCACCAGTGGTCCGCGGACCACCGGTTAAGAACCACTGGTCTTAAAGGTAGCCTTTCGAAGCGAGTTAGTCACGCGGCGTTGGTGGCACAAGACCAAAGCTAAAGACGCTGCGTCTGTGACGTTTAATTCGAAAGGCTACCTTTAGCCTAACGCCGCGACAGTGTCGGTGCGTTCGAATGACGTTCCCTAGAATTTCATACATTTGCATAGAACATCTATTTGCCGCTCTGTCGCGGCACCACTGACGATCGACCGGTTGATCGCGACTATTAGTCCAGTCGCTCGTGGCAAGGCAAAAAATACCTACTACATGATTGTGTACTAAACTATGCTGTTTAATTTAAGATTTCAAGAAGTATGTAAGTGGTAGATCGCCCAGGGTTTCGTTAGTAAACAGTAGATCTTATGTCTAATCAAGTTGGCCACCCCTCGCTTCGAAAGGCTACCTTTAAGCCGGCTACGATCGGCGACAGTCGCCGACGACAGATATTTAAATTAGACGACTTTAGCCGACGTATCACGAATACTGCCGATGGTCGCCGATGCATCGCGACTCTCGAAAACGGGCAGTCACTAACGTATAGTCAGAGTATCAACATGTCATGACAGCGAAAGGCGCGAGTCGGAGACTGTCGTCTAAAGTAGCTAACTGTCGCCTACAACTATCGCAAGCAGTCGCCGACATAATATCTGCCGCTCGCTCTTAGGGGATTTTTAAGTAAGAGATAGGTTTTTGCTAGCCACGGCATGTTTAGGAATAAGTTGGCCTCATATCTACTATCATTGATCCACACATCTCATTCAGAAATTGGATCCGTTGTTTTTAATCATTGACCAAACCGAATAACACTAGAAATACCTTCGTAGTCAAACTAACTTCTCGTAAAGGATCTGCCAATCAGCGTCCACAACACACTACATAACTCCCATAACTGACTAGTCAGCTAAATAACTCATTGGTCAGCAAAATATTCACTGGTCAGTTAAATTACTCATTGGTCAGCAAAATATTCACTGGTCAGCTAAACATCTCTTTGGTCAGCAAAATAACTCATTGGTCAGCAAAATAACTCATTGGTCAGCAAAATAACTCATTGGTCAGCAAAATAACTCATTGGTCAGCAAAATAACTCACCGGTCAGCAAAGTACTGTGTGGCCACGTCGCCAATAGGCAGCTTGCTGAGCACCACGTTAGCGCCACTCTTGTGCAAAGCTTCCAACTTCTCATAGAGAATCTGCCATTCAGCATCCACCACCTTTTGGTATTCTTTCACGTTGTCTACGCGCACCTGTGGATAATAATATGACAAGAAAATAATTGGTAAAAGCGTTATTATTGTTTACTAGCGTTCCGCCCGCGGCATCCCTGCGTTGAATTTTGTCTGCCACAAAAAACTTTATCGCGCGACCCTGTTTCAAAAACCGGGATAAAAACTATCCTATGTCCTTTTCCCGGACTCAAAACTATCTCTATGCCAAATTTCGTCAAAATCGGTTCAGTGGTTTAGGCGTGAAAGCAAGACACAGTTACTTTCGCATTTATAATATTAGTATAGATAGTATTGATTCGGAAAACAGCCCGGAAAAACTTGTTTTGTCAACAAATGTTGAATAATTGCTTTGTATGGGAAAAGAAGTGCTATTTTTACTTTTTTCCATCCAATTTATTTTTCCTTTTATAATGAAAAAAAAAACGATATAGTCTAGCCGTTATTGAGTTTCGAGTAGTGAGAAAATGGCCTCATATCTACTATCATTGATCCACACATCTCATTCAGAAATTGGATCCGTAGTTTTTAATCATTGGCCATTTATCAGTCATTTATTTAATCAAAGTACGCTTTTTTAAAGCGCTTTCACACGCCCCAGTTTTACTTTACCACTACCAACACTTCAGGACAATAAAACTGGACACTCACGGAAACACTGATCAGTAACTGACGTACAGATGACGGCAGGTCAAGGTCTTATGTTACTTTAAGGGGCGAATTTGCAACAGAATTCTTAATTTTTAAGTGACTCCTCCAAGCAACTGTACTCAGGATTTAATTAATGCTGTTGACAACGCCACTCTTGTAGCGGAGTTTTGGGCTGACACTGTGTAGGTTTATTGTCGACACGATAAGAAGAAGTGACTCCTCGATTGCGATCTGGCAGTGTGCTGTGAGCAAAGAACAAAAACTGACTTGCAGTATGCAGTTTTATTGCGAAGAAATATTGACTTAATGGTTTTAACTAGAGATGAAACGGATATCCGGCCTAAATTTACTATCCGGCCGGATACCGGATATTAAAAAAACTACGACAATAAAGCGAAATGCATTAATCTTTGAGGTATATGTCAATAAAATGGCTTATAATAATGACGGCTTTTATTTAAACTCCAGAAAGTTACAAAAAAGCCATATTATTAAGGCCTTTCAAAAAACTGATTTCTTTTTCTAGGATATTCACTCTAATGACGAATACATAAATAGTAAATATCTGTTAATGTCGAAATATTGCCAATTAAAAAAGGCGATCTTTTTTTCACTGATAGTCTGATGACATGATGTAGATCAATCAGATTACGCAGCAAGTAAACTCATTTAATTTTCGCTAGGTATTCAATCACACCACTCACGATGGCAACCGGAATCGCCCGATTGATCTGCCCCTTAGACAAGTTGCAAAATCTGACATTCTATTCGGATTCGAACAGATCCGATTTTCGAAAAGTGTGACTTGTCTAGTCTACTAGACCCACTGATCGCGTTCGAAGCACCTGTGCGGCGCTAAACTCGACACGACATGCAACGAGATAATGGGCCAACTATCCGGCCGCCGGATATCCGGCTATCCGGCCTAGCAGCTGGCCGGATATCCGGTATCCGGCCAAACAACTATCCGTTTCATCTCTAGTTGTAACAGTACTAACCTCAGCATTGTCCCTCTCCGCCTTCAACTCCAGCTCGATATTCAGCAGAGCAATCTTGCAGTCGTTGTAGGACTTCGGCTGCATCTCGAAGCCGGCGTAAGAGAATGTCTTCTTGAAGGCCACTCCGGCGACTAGGAACGAGTCTTCTAAAGCACCGCCGGAGACTTTCTTGATTCCTGGGGGTATATAAATGATTGTGACTATGGTAAAAATATTTAAAAGAATAGGGCAATTGACACCTTTTTCGTACTTTTTATGAACTGTCAAAAAGACTCTCCCATACATTGTGTAGGACAATGAAAAAAAAAATTAAAAAGAAATTTATTCGTCATTATCATAGGTACAAATGACGTCACTATTTCGTCAACTCGACGACGATTATAATAGTTAAATTAAAAAATAATAATAATAATAACATTTTATCAATTACAAATCAACCAAAACTCTAAATTTACGACTCATTTAAGAACAGAATGAAGTGTTTTTAAAAAGTTGAGCTTTAAAAATTATTGGTGAATAGTGTCAAAAACACCCAATTTTAAGCAATTTTATCAGAAATGAAGTCTCTTATCCATTTTGACATTGATAATAAGATGTAACACTTGTGAATATGAAAGTACAGCCTGCCTAACAGTCCTTTACATGTTTTCCTATCTTTTGGGCCCTAATAGGGATATGTATTGTTTCGTTTTAAATCATGGCCTCATATCTACTAGCACAGATCCACACAGCAGTTCAGAAATTGGATCCGTTTGTTTATAATCATTGGCCAAATGTCACAGAGTAAAGAAGAAACTACTTACTTTAAAAAATTGCGAGAAGAGTCCCTTCTGTTGATGAATCAGTTTGGATGACATGACCATAGAGAACTTACCGATCATGTCCAAAGGCAGCAGAGGAGCGTCCAGAGACAACACAGCGTCTACCATCATTTGACTAATTTGTAACTTGTCTAGGAGGGCAGAAAAGCTAAAACCATAGACAAGACTTACCAATCATGTCCAAAGGCAGCAGAGGCGCGTCCAGAGACAACACGGCGTCAACCACCATTTGAGAGAAGTGTCCCTTCTGTTGATGAATCAGCTTCGAAGACATTGCTGTCATCGCGCACTTGCGTAGGAGTTCCCTGTCAAAAAATTACATAATTATGTCAGAGTGCTGTCATATGCGGGTAGAAATAAAGAATCTGGTATCCTTCCGTTTGGCCAAATTACTTTTCGCCAAATTTCACTTCGCAAACAACTTATCGCCAAAGTTTCATTTCCCAAATGAACTTTTAGCAACTGTACTTTTCGCAACTAATTCATTTGGTCAAATTATCATTTGGCCAAATTTTACTTGGCAAATGTTTATATAGCAAATGTTTTATGTTGCCAAATATTATATCCCAAATAATTTGTTTGGTCAAATTGACACTTCACATACTTACCCACCGTTACCCACAAATCAAAGTATAAGACACATTATCATGGTTTTCACAAGAATTTTATGTATGTTGCAGGAAATAGTATGGTTGCAAAAAGTAGGTATTACAGAAAAAAGTAGGTTAGGTTAGGTTAGAACAGTGACCCTTAATGCGCGAAGGCGAGCGAAGCGTGCCGCGGCAGCGGCCGCCGAGCGCTAGAATCACCTCTATTGTTAATGAAAAATCATTTATTGTGAATCATAGGTAAAATGGTGACATGTTACATTAGGTAGTATCACTATGTTCCGCTCAAAGAGCATACAATTTGTCAGACAACAATAAAATTTGGCAGTTACATAAACTAATTAGATTTATCGTCAAAGAATTCAGATATATTATAATAACATTTATTAATTAAATAAGTCAGTAAAGTTTTTTTAAATGAATTTAGATGTTCAATTAATCTAATGTCTTTTGGTAATTTATTTATAATCTTGGGTGCCATGCCTACAATATTCTTAGCAAAAAAAGTTGTCTTATAAGGATCCTTACATATTAAATTCTTGTCGCGTGATCTGTGATGACTTCTGAATAATGTTGGGTTTTGTCTGACGAAGACCGCAACTTCATAAATATACATAGATGGCAAAGTTAGAAGGTTCAACCGTATAAAGTGAGGTTTACATGTATCTGTGGGTTTTAGCTGGCAGATTGCACGTACGCATCTCTTCTGTGCTCTGAACCTTCTTTATGAAAAAAACTATTCTATCGATAGTTATTTTGAAACGTTCTATTGAGTTTTTGACCACTTACAGGACAGATATGTACCATCCCTAGACTGCATTTCACTTAACACCAGATGCGATTGCGGTCAAATATCTGCCTTGTCTTACATTAAAAAGAAAGTTATGTGCGTCCACTTTTTTTAGGCATCTTAAACGCTACAATAAATTTTACCTTACATTTTGCAAAAAGCACAATTTATTTTACTAAAGACTGGTCGCTGAGTGCGCGACTGTGCGACGGGCGCCCGCAGTGAGTGTGCGAGCGCGACAGTAATATAATTACGCGCGAGCGACAAGGATGGGTAGCTCGGGGTCATTAGACGAAATTCTACGTGCTCGGCGACCGGACTTTAGTCTGCATACATACCTCTGCTCATGAGGGCTCTTGTTGTCAATCTTCACAGCCAGTTCACCCACGCGAGCTACCGAGAGGCGCGCCGCTGTGCGCATCGCACGCACTACTATGCGTGGGTGTACGCCTGGGAAACAAAGTGATAGAAAATCAAAATCAAAATCAAAAATATTTATTCAGTTTAGACCACAAGTGGCACTTATGAACGTCAATAGAAAATAATAAAAAAAGAAAAGGTAGCCCTTATGGGGCACTTTACATGTCTCCTTATCTTTTGGGCCCTACCAGCGCTTCGAGACAAACATATGGCAAGTGCTGAGAAGAAACGCCGGAACAAACTAAGTCACCACTTATTGCCAGGAATTATCTAACGGTAAGAATAGTCAAATGGCAATGCCAGATTTTGTATGGAAAGTGGCGTCTTTTTTTTTTCGCGCGGCCATCGATCAAACTTTGTTTTTTGATTACAAAATAGTGTAATAAACCAAACTTACTATGGCATGTATACCTCTAAACTCAGTTTGAACTGAGTTACGAGCATTAGAAGTTTGATGATTTTCATACAAGATTTGCTTTTTGTGCGCAAGTTTTGTAAGAAATTGCAACAAAATATTGCGCTATTTTTTTATTGCGCTGATTCTGCTCCACACTGATGTCTGGAGCCTTTAATGGATGGTATTGTTTGTTTACACATACAATCTCACTAGTTTGTTGCAATTTCTTACAAAACTTTGCGCGCAAAAAGCAAATCTANGTTTTGTAACTTGTCCAGCGGTCAGAAAAGCTAAAACCATAGACAAAAGACTTACCAATCATGTCCAAAGGCAGCAGAGGCGCGTCCAGAGACAACACAGCGTCTACCATCATTTGACTAATTTGTAACTTGTCTAGGAGGGCAGAAAAGCTAAAACCATAGACAAAAGACTTACCAATCATGTCCAAAGGCAGCAGAGGCGCGTCCAGAGACAACACAGCGTCTACCATCATTTGACTAATTTGTAACTTGTCTAGGAGGGCAGAAAAGCTAAAACCATAGACAAAAGACTTACCAATCATGTCCAAAGGCAGCAGAGGAGCGTCCAGAGACAACACAGCGTCAACCACCATTTGAGAGAAGTGTCCCTTCTGTTGATGAATCAGTTTGGATGACATCGCTGTCATCGCGCACTTGCGTAGGAGTTCCCTGTCAAAAAATGACATATATTATGTCAAAGTGGTGTCATATGCGGATAGAAATAAAAGAAGTTAATGTGAGCCTCATGTCTACTATCACAATCCACATGGATGCTCAGTAATTGGATCCGATTGATTGTAATCATTGGCTTTGGTGTAAATTTAGTTGCACAAAAATAGTATAAAAAAGTGCAAGTTGGATTCGCGCACTATGGGTTCCTTTTTAAAAGTATCTACATTATTTTGACGTTTCAACCTTGAATTATAACACAAATAGTCATTCTTATTGAATTCATGGAAGTAAAGATAAATGAAGACAGATACTTTAAAACCCGACAAACCGGGGTGCCTACCCTGGGCAGCTTAAGGGGGCGCCAAATGAAAAAAATCCCCTTCCCTTAAAATACAAAAAAATACAAAATACAAAATCATTTATTGTGAATCATAGGTAAAATGGTGACATGTTACATTAGGTAGTATCACTATGTTCCGCTCAAAGAGCATACAATTTGTCAGACAACAATAAAATTTGGCAGTTACATAAACTAATTAGATTTATCGTCAAAGAATTCAGATATATTATAATAACATTTATTAATTAAATAAGTCAGTAAAGTTTTTTTAAATGAATTTAGATGTTCAATTAATCTAATGTCTTTTGGTAATTTATTTATAATCTTGGGTGCCATGCCTACAATATTCTTAGCAAAAAAAGTTGTCTTATAAGGATCCTTACATATTAAATTCTTGTCGCGTGATCTGTGATGACTTCTGAATAATGTTGGGTTTTGTCTGACGAAGACCGCAACTTCATAAATATACATAGATGGCAAAGTTAGAAGGTTCAACCGTATAAAGTGAGGTTTACATGTATCTGTGGGTTTTAGCTGGCAGATTGCACGTACGCATCTCTTCTGTGCTCTGAACACTAGCTCTCGGTCAGTAGCATTACCCCAAAAGATTATCCCGTATCGTAAGATTGACGCGACGTATCCGTGATATGCCGTTAATACTCTTCTAATGCTCGTAACTCAGTTCAGACTGAGTTTAGAGGTATACATACATGCCATAGTAAGTTTGATTTATTACACTATTTTGTAATCAAAAAACAAAGTTTGGTCGATGGCCGCGCGAAAAAAAAAAGACGCCAATTTCCGGCATTGTAATTTAAGTACATCAAATATGTGCAGACTGAACTGACCACGCACGCATCCTTGTCATCAATATAGATAGTCTCGAACCTTGTAGTACCCTTTGGACATAAGGGTATTTTTTATATGTATCTTAAATTTGTTTATTGGCAATTCGACAAGGTTGTGTGGTATTTTGTTAAATATGGTAATACATTTCCCCAAGAATGAATTACCTATCTTATGCAACCTAAATGATGGAACAGCAAGTTTATTCTTATGTCTCGTGTTAAATGAGTGGACGTCACTTTTCTTAGTAAATAAATGAAAGTTCCTTGAAATGGTAACAGATGGCGCTGAATATACTCTGCATCGCGGTGGATTTTTTGATAACACAGCGATGCACAGTATGTAATTGCTGGGTTAAAAAGCAAGAGTTTGAATTAGTCCGTCGGTTAACTTATCAAAAAATACCAGAAACGTATTTTTAACCTCTTCAAACTAATGAACATTGAAAGAGATAAAGTGCGCCAAAGTTCAAAAGAAGAGGTCCGTGACGTCAAGGCATGCTTTAAAGTGTAGCACTTTTTGACGTCACGCGGAACTTGAACGCATCTTAACTTCGTAATTGCTTGTTTGATTGACAAATAAAAATATACGTGTCCAATATTTTTTTATAACGATTAAGAAAAACCTGCCTGCATCTAGTGCCTTCCTGCTGCCTATTAAGGCGGTCGATCTTATGAAATGCGTTACATAAATATCCCGCACCTTAAAATGCGGTCAAAATTATGACCAATGAAAATGTCCAACTTATAAAATACGGACTAAGAACTCGGTGTTCTTGAAAAGTTGTTTTAAGTTTTTCACGAAAAAATATTAACATCGAATATGGAATGTATAAAAAAAGACAAATAGAAATAACACTAAATAAACTGACCTTCTTCAATGAAAGGCTTCACTCTCTTCAGCAGTTCTCCAGCCAAAATTACCACAGATGTGGTTCCGTCTCCGACCTGAAATGCATTTTGTGTGTTTATTCACAAAGTACATAATATTGCTGAGGCAAGTTTTTACGAAAGAATCATCTCATACAATCGTGTGTCCGCAATGGCAATTCGGAAATTGGATCCGTGTTTTATAATCATTGAAAACGTGTTCATTTTTGTGTACAGCTGTTCTTATGACTATAGTCTGGTCTGCGAGCACATAGAATTTTGTCCAATGACCCCAAGCTACCCATCCTTATCGCTCGCGCGTAATTATGTTGCTGTCGCGCTCGCACTCACTGCGGGCGCCCGTCGCACAGTCGCGACAGCAATATAATTACGCGCGAGCGATAAGGATGGGTAGCTTGGGGTCATTGGACAAAATTCTACGTGCTCACAGACCGGGCTTTACACAAGATACTCTGCGAGCTATGTGCCCCGCCCACTGCCAGTTGATTTTAGCGATTCTGCGAGCTATGTCGGTCACTTTGGTTCTCCTGCGGATCTCCTCATTTCTGATTCGTTCACGCAAGGAAACTCCGAGTATAGCACGCTCTATCGCATGCACTTAGTGTGGGCCCTCCACTAGGTGGACCGACGATTGACGACGCAAGACCAGACGTTATGGAAATCCTTGGGGGAGGCCTATGTCCAGCAGTGGACGTCATTCGGCTGAAACGAACGAACATAAGGTACAGCAGTTTTTATCTGTCCTTTAAAATAATCAATTATTTACCTCGGCATCCTGTGATTTGGCGATATCAACCAGCGTTTTCGCAGCAGGATGTACGATGTCCAACAACTGTAAAAAAACAATACAAATTGTTCTAAATAAAAAAAAAATCTTTTTCAAAATTCATAAACATATAAAAGCTACAGAATCAAATGAGTTGAGTCTTTAGGATCAAAATAAGATGGTTTTTCAGTTCACGCATATCTATTCAAAATAAGGTGGCTTTTCACACATTTTATCTATCATTGTTATAACGGGTGTANTTTACTATTATTTATTATTGTTGACATTTAGATAAATAAATGAATAGCCTACAAGTATTATCAGCAGCACATTAAGATAGCTCGCAGACGAGCGACGTTATGGAGGGATTGCTTGCAAATAAAGCCGGCGACGATCGGCGACAGTCGCCGATGTATCGCGACTCTCCAAGAACGGGCAATCACTAACGTATACTCACTATACGTCAAAAGGCGCGAGTGACAGACTGTCGCCGAGAGTCACCTAAAGTCGCTGATCGTCGCCTTGGCTTATTCCACTATTCCCCGTTGACAATCCCCGTCAACGGGGATTAGTGAACTTTTTGTTCACTTATCCCCGTTAACGCCAATTGGAGCTTTTAAATGGGGAATAATGAACTAAAAAGTTCATTAATCGCCGTTATATTTGAATTTTATTTTGAACGTAATGGGGATTAATGAACTTTTTAGTTCATTATTCCCCATTATATGTTCCAATTGGCGTTAACGGGGAATAGTGGAATAAGCCGTCACCGGCTTTCCACTATCGCAAGCAGTCTCCGACATAATGTCGCTCGTTCTTAGGTGGGGGTAGGTTTTAGCTTTGCTTAGGAATAAATTGGCCTCATATCTACTATCATTGATCCACACATCTCATTCAGAAATTGGATCCGTTGTTTTTAATCATTGGCCAAACCGAATAACACTAGAAATACCTTCATAGTCAGCTAAACAACTCGCTGGTCAGCAAAATAACTCAATGGTCAGTACAATAACTCATTGGTCAGCAAAGTACTGCGTGACCCCGTCGTCAATAGGCAGTTTTCTGAGCACCACATTAGCACCGCTCTTGTGCAAAGCTTCCAACTTCAGTATCTACTACTAAGTGTCCACAACACACTATACCCATAACTCACTGGTCAGCAAAATAGCTCACTGCAACTAACGGGTCAGCTAAATAGCTCACTGGTCAGCAAAATAACTCACCGGTCAGCAAAGTACTGTGTGGCCACGTCGCCAATAGGCAGTTTGCTGAGCACCACGTTAGCGCCACTCTTGTGTAGAGCTTCCAACTTCTCATAGAGAATCTGCCATTCAGCATCCACTACTTTCTGGTATTCTTTCACGTTGTCTACACGCACCTGTGGATAATATGACAAGAAAATAATTGGTAAAAGCATTATTTATTATTGTTTACTAGCTTTCCGCCCGCGGCATCCCTGCGTTGAATTTTGTCTGCCACAAAAAAACATTATCGCGCGCGTCCCTGTTTCAAAAACCGGGATAAAAACTATCATATGTCCTTTTCCCGGACTCAAAACTATCTCTAAGCCAAATTCATCAAAATCGGTTCAGTGGTTTAGGCGTGAAAGCAAGACACAGTTACTTTCGCATTTATAATATTAGTATAGATAGTATATATTCGGAAAATAGCCCGGAAAAATTTGGTTTTGTCAACAAATGATTAACAATTTGTTTGTATGGGAAAAGAAGTGCTATTTTTACTTTTTTCCATCCAATTTATTTTTCCTTTTATAATGAAAAAAAAAACGAATTAGTCTAGCCGTTATTGAGTTTAGAGTAGTGAGAAAATGGCCTCATATCTACTATCATTGATCCACACATCTCATTCGGAAATTGGATCCGTAGTTTTTAATCATTGGCCATAACAATAATTTATCATTTAGGCTGACAAAGGTGACCTGAGTTTCTTGCGCTTCTTCTTCTCAGCACTGGCCCATTTATTGTCCCGAAGCAGTGGTAGGCTTAAAGTAATATTGGGACGGGAAAGAACGGTTTTTAAGTCTATTTGCAGAAAATAATTTACTTTAATGACATTTACTAGCTTTTGCTCACGGCTTCGCCCGCTTGAAATTTTGATCTGTCACAGAAAAACATCGTTGCGCGCGTCCCTTTTTAAAAAACCACGATAAAAACTATCCTATATCCTTTCCCGAGACTCCAAATATATTTATAGCTATCGGTTACGTGGTTTAGGGTGGATTTGACCAAACAAGAGTAAATATTAATCTCAGAATAAATCGTCAGTTACTTACTTTTGATATATATTTCCCATATTGAAATATCAATGAAAACCTCATCCTCGAGCTAAAGGAACGTTCCGAACGCGAGAAGAACATTGTTATCGTAGGAATACCCGAAAAAATTGACAAAAATTATAATGCTCGACGCAACCATGACATCGAAGAGTTCTCAAAATTAACAACTCCGATACTGAATGATTGCCCGAAACCATTAAAAACGATACGACTTGGCAAATACGTTCCGGGCAAAGACCGCCCATTAAAAATATGTTATCATAAAAGCGAAACGGCAAAACTTATACTACAAAACAAGACGAAATTCCCGGAAAATATCAAGATCTACTACGACCAGACACCGGCACAAAAACAATACCTACAGTCTGTTAAGGGAGAGTTAAGTAATCGTTTGGAAAATGGCGAAAAGGATCTGATTCTCAAATATAGCAAAGGAGTGCCACGGATTGTCAAAGCCAAAACTAGCCAAAAAAACTGAGTTCTGCCTCCCCACTAAAAGAAAAATGCGCAAAAAGATTGGACCATTGCATTGTAAATAAATATGAAGACATTCCACTTATACCTTCATCGCTACGATTCTTCTACACTAATCTACGCAGTATACGTAGTGAGGGTAAATTCGATGAAATAAAGTGCCTACTGAAAACCATACCTACGACTACACACTTGTTGATATTTACGGAAACGTGGATCATATCAGAAAATGATGCAAATTTTTATCAAATCCCGGGATACAAACATATTTATAACTACAGACAGAACAGTAGGGGTGGTGGCGTATCTATCTTTGTTCATGACTCGATAAAATTCAATGTAACAGAAGATTTGATTGAAAACGGTGACCATTATTTATGGATATACGTGGAAAAATTATCACTCAATATTGGAGTTGTTTATAAGCGTGATGGAGATTCTGACATAGATAGTTTCCTTGACATCTACTCATCGCAACTGGAGCAGCGTAAACGGACTCTTGTCTTTGGCGACTTCAACATAGATTTACTTAAGAAAGATTCATACGTCACGAAATACATCAATGAAATTAGCGAATGCGGATACAAAATCTTAAATAATATTAACCCAATTTACTGCACGCGAGAAACTAGCTCAACAAGGACAATAATAGACCATGTTACCACCAATATTACTAATCATTCTTTCAAGTTGTCTATCATAGAATCATCCCTATCGGACCATAAGCAATTATACCTTGAAGTTGGGAAGCTAGCACCAAGAAAAAGAATAAAAACTAATTATACGGCACTGGATTATGATAAACTATACGAGAGCATATCAAAAACACTACATAGCGTAGAGGACAACTACTGTGGCTTAGAAAAGTGTATATTACAAAGCATTGAGACAAGCAAAATAGAAAAAACGAAAATACTAAATCCACCGCAGAAGGACTGGATAAATAAGAACATTATAAATTCAATAAATACAAGAAATCACCTGTGGAAGGAAACTTTAAGAAATCCAGGAAATGAAGAATTGAGGAAATGTTTTGTAAAGGAGCGAAAGAAGGTCCAAAAAATAATCAAGACGTGTAAGGAAAGCTACTACCATAGCTTATTCCATAGAACACAGAATCAACCTAAAAAAATGTGGGAAGTCATTAATAGCCTTGCATCAAACAAAACTAAGAGTAGCTCTGCTCTCCCAAACCTAATATCTAATTCCAAATTAATAACTGACGGCACAGAAATATGTAACTTGTTTAACTGTTTTTTCTCTTCAATTGGTTCAGAACTAGCTAGTAAAATACCACATGAATATCACAGTTTTTTTCAGTCTTCCTTCCATACTCATTACTTCCTTTCTTCATAATTTACTTGAAATAAATAATGGTTATGCACGCGATTCTAAATAAACGTAATTTTAATCGTTAATCACAGGCAGTAAGCAGATGTGATAAACTTGTATCATTAAAAAGTACTGTAAACAAATGACAAATGCTCTTACACACAGGTTCATTATTTCTAGCTCTCTAACTTAATAAATTTTACGTCTTTACGATAGTAATTAATAAAATAAAACTTAACTTACTTATTACTGCAATCTGAACGCCTAGAAATAACACACTGGCAAACTCTTGCTCCTTCACTTTCGATGGGAGATTAAAAGATAAGATTTTATTTTTAAACTCGATTGATTTTAGAAACTAAACAAAATTTCATATCTTTTAGCACTTCTTTCGTACCAATTACTTCCATTCTTCAACATAAAAAGATTCATCGTCTTGTTCGTGATTATTTTAAATGAACGTAACTTTATTACACGGAATAACTATCAAAATGTATTGATATTCTTATTGTTTTATTAATAACGATTGCGCATCTACAATTCATTCAAATTTGAGTATTTTGGAAGCATGCTTAAAGCATTAATTATTATTAAGTATGCTAGGACGGATCTTTAGTTAACAAAGATTAATCAAAGTATTTTTGCCGCCGCTTTTACAATCTCATTTGTTGATAGAATTACATTTTTGTTAAGTTAAAAATTACGTAAATTTGTAGTTGAAAATGAAGAGTACCGATTCACGACGAGTACGACGACACATTCGATAGACGTATTGCTTGACTGTTATTGGTCAGTCAGTCTCGCCGCGCGGGCGCGGGGCAGTGCCTTTGTTGCGAGGGACCGCTCGCGCCTCGCGTTTCTCGCACGGCCAGTTCGGTTTCTTCGGCCGTCGAATCGCGTCGAATGCGCTTGCGACTATTGATTGTTTTCTCGTGCGGATAGTTAGTGTGTGAACGTGTGATAGTGAGTGTGGTAATAGTGAATGTGTGTTAGAAAGATGTCTAACCATACGTACAGTGCTCGTAAGTACGTANACGCACAGCCCAAACCACTGGACGGATCGGGCTGAAATTTGGCATGCAGGTAGATGTTATGACGTAGGCATCCGCTAAGAAAGGATTTTACGAAACTCCGCCCCTAAGGGGGTAAAACGGGATCCACGCGTACGAAGTCGCGGGCGGCCGCTAGTTTTATATACAGGATGTTAGGTAAATGGGTATATGAGCCGACACTAGCCCATGTTAACATGGTCATATAAATGGTATGGTGAAGTCAGAAAATTTATATTTTCATTTTAATTATTTTATTTTTCATACAAATCGGATTTTATAAAATTTATTTTTTATGAAAATAAAAAAAAGTAAAATGATGATATCAATTTTCTGACTTCACCATACCATTTATATGCCCATGTTAACATGGGCTAGTGTCGGCTCATATACCCATTTACCTAACATCCTGTATAATTACGTGCGAGCGACAAGGATGGGTAGCTCGGGGTCATTAAACGAAATTCTACGTGCTCGGCGACCGGACTTTAGTCTGCATACATACCTCTGCTCATGAGGGCTCTTGTTGTCAATCTTCACAGCCAGTTCGCCCACGCGAGCCACGGAGAGACGCGCCGCTGTGCGCATCGCACGCACTACTATGCGTGGGTGCACGCCTGGGAAACAAAGTGATAGAAAGTTCGTTAAAATGGTAACAGATGGCGCTGAATGTATTCTGCATGGCGGTGGAGTTTTAGCCTAGGCGCAGACCACAGACTTGTTGGCCGTTAGTTGGGTCGGGCTGTTAATCAATCAGTATGAAGATGTACGAAAGTAAGCAGTTGATCCGGCTCGAAGGACCAATATGTTACTTCGATAGTGTGTGTAGTGGTTTATAAATTAAAAGAGTGGACTGTATGAAATTTATTATCTATTTGGTATAAAATTACAATATTATCAAGACCGTTTAGTGCAAAGTCGTTGAAGAGAGTGCGTTAGGATCATCTTCCTCGATGTTCGCTCGCGAACCAAACATTGCTCGTACGTTCGCCGAACGCTCGCCGCTCCCTCCGGTCACGCCGCCCGCGGGCTATGTCCGTGAGTAGACAAGCACATTACACCTATTTGGTATCGGCTGATTCTTCATACTAATTAGAATCGGTCTCAACTATCGTTTGACTAAGTCAGTAGTCTGGGGGGGAGAGGCTTAGGGCTCAAATAAGATGTTTTGAGCCGAACATTGTTTCTTGTTTGCAGGACCCCCAACGCACGACAACGCTCCTGCTCACAACGTCTAATTAGAAAGAGCCCGAAGGTAGAGCCCTACATTTATTGACCCAAATCAGTGATAAGAGTAATACATAAAAGACTTGCAGCAATAATTTATAGGTGGCTTAATTTTTTTGTCCATTTCAGACAAAAGACATCCACTGCTGGACAGACTTCCCCAACAATTTCCACAACGGTCCTGCGCTGCCTACCTCCAGGTGGGTGGATTAGTTCTAATTAACTACCTGACTTTTTTATTTTTCTTTAATCAGAAAACTATAGCTCTTTATACTACAACAGGAACTTCATGACCTCTTTTTTATTACAGGACACGCGTGCGATATAAAGTAAGACAAGTATAAATAAGCAAAAAATAATTACCTTCTTCAATGAAAGGCTTCACTCTCTTCAACAGTTCTCCAGCCAAAATGACCACCGACGTGGTTCCGTCTCCGACCTGAAATTAATTGTGTGTTTATTCACAAAGTACATATTGCTGTGGCCAGTTTTTATGAAAGAATCATCTCATATAATCGTGTGTCCGCAATATAAATTCGGAAATTGGATCCGTGTTTTATAATCATTGAAAATGTATACATTTTTGTGACTATAGTCTGGTCTGCGAGCACGTAGAATTTTGTCCAATGACCCCAAGCTACCCATCCGTAGCGTGGGCAGGCCTCCTACTAGGTGGACCGACGATCTCGTAAAGGTCGCGGGAAGAGCCTGGATGCGGGCAGCGCAGGACCGTGCATTGTGGAAAACCTTGGAGGAGGCCTTTGTCCAGCAGTGGACGTCATTTGGCTGAAACGAACGAACGAAAGAACCCATCCTTATCGCTCGCGCGTAATTAAATTGCTGTCGCGCTCGCACACTCACTGCGGGCGCCCGTCGCACAGTCGCGATAAGGACGGGTAGCTTGGGGTCATTGGACGAAATTCTACGTGCTCACGGACCGGGCTTTACACAAGGTACTCTGCGAGCTATGTGCCCCGCCCACTGCCAGTTGATTTTAGCAATTCTGCGAGCTATGTCGGTCACTTCACTTTGGTTCTCCTGCGGATCTCCTCATTTCTGATTCGTTCACGCAAGGGAACTCCGAGCATAGCACGCTCTATCGCACGCACGTGGTGTGGGCCCTCCACTAGGTGGACCGACGATTGACGACGCAAGACCAGACGTTATGGAAATCCTTGGGGGAGGCCTATGTCCAGCAGTGGACGTCATTCGGCTGAAACGAACGAACATAAGGTACAGCAGTTTTTATCTGTCCTTTAAAATAATCAATTATTTACCTCGGCATCCTGTGATTTGGCGATGTCAACCAGCGTTTTCGCGGCAGGATGTACGATGTCCAGCAACTGTAAAAAACAATACAAAATTGTTTTAATAAAAAAATCATGCAGTGCCTATTATTATTTGTTTTGCCTAGCTCTATTAGTAGTTTCACAGGTAATTTAGTTGAGTCTTTGTGACCAAAAAAGCTGCTGTCTTGCCCGAAGACTATAATCAGAGTGAATACAAAATTTAGCGTGGATTAGCGGGGAGTTGCCCCGAATTTTGTCAGTGTGTGCGTGCGCGCCGCATACGTATTGGCGCGCTCACATACAAACCGCGCTCGGGGTTTCTGTGAAGATGACCTACTCATTTGTATTTACTCTGCTATAATCCAGGCCTTTTCAAGGCGAGAGTGAATAGGCACTTACAGGGCAGATATGTACCATCCTAGGCTGCATCTCACGTCACTTAACACCAGGTGCGATTGTAGTCAAATACCTGCCTTGTTATGCATAAAAAGAACCAGGCCTAAATGATTCATCTGATATCTGTGATTCTTAATCTAAAGCCCGGTCCGTGAGCACGTAGAATTTTGTCCAATGACCCCAAGCTACCCATCCTTATCGCTCGCGCGTAATGTTGTTGCTGTCGCGCTCGCACACTCACTGCGGGCGCCCGTCGCACAGTCGCGGGTATAATATTCATGGTATACATACCTTCATGATAGTAGCACCATCGTTGGATATAACTGACTTGCCGGAGTGGTCTACGATCAGTTTGTCCATGCCACGAGGGCCCAGGGTCGTTCGGACCTGGAAAATAAATACAGTAATATTAATATAATATACCAGGTGTTACAGAAAATAAAAGTAGTTTCTCTATTGGTAGAAAATTAAAAGATAGAGTGAGTCACTCCAGAGTACTACTACAATAACACATTTTTTTGTTTAAATTATTTTAATGAAATTTTTAAGAGTAGAACAGTTTTAGTGTTTGTAGAGAAAGGAGAAACACCCTTTTACCAGTTTAGGTATCACTTACATTTATGACATTAAATGGGAACAAAAGTAATGAATCTTTTAATTCTAACAGCAGAATGTTACGAACAGCAACAGATTTCATCTAACAGCAACATAAAGGCACGTTTAACTCACCGCATCCACAACCAGCTGGCACGCATTGATGTTGGATATCAGCTGCGGCTTGCCCTGGGACTGGTCCGTCCCCTCCTTCAGCACTAGGATTTGTGGTTGCTGTGAACGATAACGTTCAGCAAACGTTAGTTGTGTAGTAACGATGAAGTGCGTTGTTGACTGGGATGTTTGATCTCATAAATGTTAGGTGTCCTCAAGAGGGATTCAGAAATTGGATCCGTGTTTTATAATCATTGAATCGTAGAATGTTGTCTATGTAAAATGTGTGTGAATTTACTTTGGAGAAGTTGTGAGTTGTAAAGGTGTTTTATTACCCAAATGTTTTTAAAAATACATTATTTTCTCCAGATAACCAGTGAATACCAGAACCTAACATAACAACTATAGGGACATTTAATTCAAGCTAAAACAAGAGCAATTATTAACTAACATTTGTAAAGGAAAGGAAAGGAAACATTTGATTCTTTATCAACTCATATTGCAGTCTTCAAATAAATTGGTAATATACTCGTCTTAAAATAAAAGGAAAAGCATAATTTCATGTTATTATGGATAGAAATCTATGAGTAATCAACAAGTTCCATTGTCAATAAAAATTGGTTTTAACTTAAGATTATCTAAGAAAATCACTTCAGAAGATATTTAATGGTGCGAGTAATTGAATTATTAAGTTGAATACATCACGTGATGGATTTTTATGTGAAGTTTTGCAAATCATGTGAGCAGTTGGTCGCAGAATAGGGAGGTTACAAAAATGACAGTCGGCTAGCGGAAAAACAAAGATTTTTTATTATTAGAATGTTTAAAAAATGAAATATTATATCAAAGTAAGATAGTTTGTGTCATCTTTACCCATAATCACAAACATAGTACAATATTAACACTGTAAATAGCTAAAAATAATCATTTTCTAGAATCTTAGAACCTGTCATTTCTTATCACTTTTTCACTAAGAAAAACACTATTTTCACAATAAATATTCGCACTGGTGTGTAATTTAAGCCCGCAAAAATCATACAATTACGTTCAAATTACTTTAAGTTAGGAGATTCATTACATATTTACAAATTTAATTACCATTTTGCTTTCCGATGATTCACAAACAATAGCGAAATTTTGACAATGTCAATTTGTTTGACAGCTAGAACTGACAGCATTAACTGATGTTACCATTAAGCAAATTTTTTACCAGAACAATGGGTAAAAGAACAAGAAAAGACTATAGGTATGCATGCCGCATTGATAAACAAGAATGAGATAAGAAAAAACAGGACCGAAAACTACATCCATTCTGAGATTCATTCTTATAATAGTGGCACTTTGATTAATTACACGGTCTAAGTACAGCGACATATAGCCTGACCAGGAACATAAAAACCCTGGCATAGAGGCGCGTCAATTGCATTTGATAGTGCAACACTGAGTACAGTTCGTACCTGTGTTAAATTAATAGGCTAAATTTATGTATCATGATTCAGGATTACGGGCTAATTTGATATTTTCATAAATTAACGAAAAAATATTATTAATAAGGTAACCTGGTTTAAATAAATTAAATGAAATCATCAATCGAGCTAGTAGGATTTATTTTATTATTCATCAATAATCAAATTCAGAAATTGAATATTCAACTGCAATGTCTGCTCATGAACGCTTCAAACTCGGTACTTCTTTCCCAATTTCATAAAATTTAAAACTGAGAAAGTGACAAAAAACTTTAAAATAGGTAGTTGAAACAAACTACAGCTAATTTTCATAGTGGACTGTACTATACGATAAACATATCAGTCAATTTGACAACCTTTGTCGGAAACATTTGTAGCGAAATGTCATCGTGTGGTTGGCAATACTGCTTTCGCTACCAACATGAAGACTCGCTAGGCAGGCGGCCGCCAGATGACACTTCGTACTATTAGACTCGCCCGCGAATTATAAATAATTGTGCAAGTAAAATGTACTGTGTTTAAGCTCATGAATAAACCACGTTATCAAACTTAGCGCGAGTTATATTTTCATAGAACCTCTACAGAAGTCACTGATACAAGATGTTTTATGGTGCCCACCAACCGGCACCAAACATTATTCAATGAAAATATTGTCCGAACCCTTGGTATTTCTCTTCGACAAATACATTAACACATTGTGAACCACTTTTCTTTCACGACTATAAAAATATTTTAGCAATTTAATTCACAAAATCAATTGCACACATTTAAAATAAAGTTTGTTTACACTTTGACAGCAATAGACTGACATGCAAGGTGACATGTTAATGAAGTTTTCAGTAACTGTTGCCATTAAAAGAAATTAGTACCATTAGTTTTCCGCAACATGGCGAGGGTTTTTATGTTCCTGGTCAGGCTATACAACTTAAATCATAATTTATTAGAAAAAATAAATTGTATCATTGTAACTATTTTTATGTAAATTGGGGTAATATAAATTTCAAAAATGGCAACAAGACCAAAATTGCTTCGTTCTGATTGGTCCTTAGAAACGACCAATCAGCATCAAGTAGTGATGTAATAATTACATTCATATCGATTAATCGATTACACAACTAATTAAATTATTAAAATCTACTATATAAAAATAAGTCGGGTTTTCCTCCCTGACGCTATAACTCCAGAACGCACGAACCGATTTCCACGGTTTTGCATTCGTTGGAAAGGTCTCGGGCTCCGTGAGGTTTATAGCAAAGAAAATTCGGGAAAATTTAACAAACGAAATTCAACGCACTGTCGAAGCCGTGGGCGGAAAGCTAGTTTAAAATAGTTTTAAATAAATAAGTCTTTGGACAATTTTTACACATTGCAAGAGAGTCTAGATAGTTATCTATACTAATATTATAAAGAGGTAAAGTTTGTGTGTTTGTTCATTTGTAAAATTGTAAGGGGGAATCTCGGGATCTACCGAACCGATTTAAAAAATTATTTCATCAATAGAAAGCCACGTAATTGCTGAGTGTCATAGGTTTTATAAAAATCGAAAATTCCACGCGGGTGGAAAGCTAGTGTCTTATAAATAGCAGTTGCCAAATGTTTGTCTCGAAGCGCTAGTAGGGCAAAAAAAGAATGAGACAAGCATTAATTTGACGATTTGTAAGTACAAATAAAGATAATTTTGATTTTGATTGGTAACGTAAATAATAATTCTTTATTTGTTTTAAAAGTCCAATTTATTTTATAAATTACCTAATAATGAACTGAACTTCTCATAAAAACTATACAAACTTGTTTCTTAGTTTCTTTAGCTATAGTCTGAATATGCTGTCAGCTGTAGGTTAAACTGTTACTTTTTTATTATTTTGAAGTCTTCTTAATGAATTTGTCATTTTACCTCATTGCGGCCACCCGCTACCATTTACTTTCTTAGGGGTGTAGTTTCGTAAAATCTGTCAATGGATGTCTACTTTCTATTAGAAACCTACCTACCAACAAGTTTGTAGGTGTTATAGTTTCTGAGATTTCGTGAATTTCGTGATTAATCAGTGAGTGGTATTTCGAGTTCATGTTGTGATTTCGGGTTAAAAATGCAAATCATATGAAATTCTAAAATAATAAATGAGTTGTTAAGAATTTTAGCTTTAATGAAATTTTGCAACTTCAATTAATTAAATTATTGCTAATTATGATTTCCCATACTAATGATTAATGATAATACTAATGAATCCATTACTAATAAATACTGTAAAATAATATTAGATATTCGATTTTATTCGTTTGAATCGATGGACCTTTTCTCAAACCATATGGGAACATCTCTATACCTGTCAAAAGAAAGCTGACTGCATGAGCGGAGCGTGTACTTTTCGTATTTCTTATCAAAAAATAGTTTTTACTTAGAAATTCAGCCTGGAAAACCCATAAACTTTCAACATGAGTAGAGAGATAGATGTGAAGGCGTTGGTCTCCCATTTGGTGCGTGGAGACGGTGCAAACAAATGTCGAATATGTATGGGCGATACGTCGGAAGGCCAAGTTTTCCTAGAAGATACCGTGATGATGGATGGGGAGAGATCAGTCACCCTTGCTGATCTCCTGGAGTTGATCACAGGCATCGAGGTGGGTTTACAAACCTATATTTTGTAGTGCAGCAATCATCTAAATTGTTTATTTTCTGCGAAGAACGGAACGCGTCATTCCCGCCTTGATGAAAACAAAATGGCGGATGGAAATTGGAAAATGAATAATTTTTTATGATGCTGCACTAATTTATTAGAAATAAGTAGGCTACATCCGTTTTCACTCAGCAAATATGATTATTAAGCGACATTTCATAGTATTTTTAAGTTAAATCATCAATTTTAACCATTTTAAAAAGCGTTTACGAAGCTAGTTATTAGCTAAGGTTATGTCTTGAGTTTTCACTGTCATGACTATTAAAATAAGTAAATTAATAAACACCATGGTATTTATACACGAAACATGTTATTTGACTCCAAATGTTAAGCTTTAAACTATCTCTGTAAATATTAAGAACCCAAATATTTATTGAAGAAAGCGTTTATAGTTCGGAATAGCAGTCCTGAAGAGACCAGCACATAAGATCGTGAACTGCTGACCAATGCGGTGCTTGCAGGTACCAGAGGCAGCGTACCTGCCTCAAGGCCTTTGCTCAGTATGCACTGGATCAGCGGTAGCCGCTGTTAACTTCTCCGCACTCTGCAAGAAGGCAGGCGACCAATGGAACTCGATGTTGCAACTGCTAAGCAACCTCCCAACTCCAGAAACGGTGTCCGATAGAAGCACAAAGCTCTATGCCTTCATAGAAGGTAACGAGATGATGATTACAACAAATATAGACTTGGAAGAAAACAGTACGGAAGAGGACGTTCAAAATGGTCTTGTCAAGGAGAAATCTCGCAGTGTAACACCGGTTCTTGTTAAAGAAAAAACCCGCAAACGGTACAAAAAATTGAAATGCTTCTGTCCGATGTGTCAAAAAGAGTTCCGATACGCTGAGCACTTGTCACAACACTTGAAATACTCGTCGGACTACAAGAGAGCGTGTCATATTTGCGCTAAAATAATGCCTAGGAACGATATGGTGGAACATTTACACGTCTATCATAAAACAAAACTGTACGCATGTAAAAAATGTCCTGCGCTATTTTTGTCTAAGATTAAATATTTAAGACATGTCGAAGCAGATCACGCTAAAGGAGCTTGCACGTGTGGAGACTGTGGTCGCAGTTTCCAAACGAATCATGCGTACGTTGCTCACCACAACATGCATCTTTTGAAAACATGTCCAGGCTGCGACAAGGTGTACCGTAACCAGCCATGCTACATCCACCATGTTCGAACATGTTGCAATTTGGACAAGAACCGCCAAGATACGATCAGAACTAAAAACAAAGTGACTATTGAAGTAAAAAATAAGTTGAGCAGAAAAAAGGTCCGGGTCGGACTGAGAGGCAGTGCTCAAAATGAGTGCATTTGCGACTACTGCAATAAAAAGTTTGCTGGAAAGAAGTTTGTGAACGCTCACATCCAAATAGTGCATCTTAAGAACACGCACACACCATGCCCACACTGTGGGAAGTCATTTGCAGCTGCTCACATGTCTTCTCATTTAAAAAGTCACGAAAAATCCATGTACAAATGTGACATCTGTTGCCTTGTCTTGAAAACACGACTGGGCTACACACAGCACTTACGTTTACACACTGGAGAGAAGCCTTATCTTTGTAGTCAATGCGGAGAAACGTTCTCTGCTTCGTCAAGGAGGTCAGAGCACATTAGAAAGAAAGCACAGCGCTGATAATTTGAACAAACATGCTTGTCATCTTTGTCCGGCTAGATTTCCTTTCCCATTTAAATTGAAGAGGCATATATCAGACGTTCACAGCGACCCAATCGATGAAAACGCGTTATTTGAATGCCCTGAATGTCAGGAAAAATTCAAAACGTGCAGAGGGCTGGTTCATCATAGCAGAAAACACCAGAAAGGATTCATTCGAAGACCTAGAAAGATAATTATTCCGATTAAAGTTTTTGCTAAAGGAGACGAAGTGGAAGTTACAAATATTGACTGAATGACATTTTTACATTTTATAAATATTTTGTATTGTTTTTGTTACATTTTTCTACTATTAAAATTAATATAATGACCACACCAAATACCTACCTGGTGTACTAAATTGCTCTTTTTTTCTACTGTATATTTTGATATGCTATTATTTGAAAAGAAACCTGTTTTCAATTTTATGTTTGCCCTATCTAAACGCACTCTACTGATGATGCGTTGTGTATTATGTAATTTACTCTATTTACTTTATTAATCCTTCATGATCATGAAATAGTAGGTATGTACTATTACTATCTCGCTTAAAGAAAGCCTAGATTGTAACTGATTTATGTGTCTGCATGAGTTTCTCTTGACATTTTTGATGAGTAAATGTTTAACTCACTAACCTTATTGTATTTAATAATTTTGGGTACATGCCACAATATCTATTCTGGTCGTATAGGAAAATTATCTGCAGCTACTTATACAAGCATTGTAAAAATTACCATACAATGCTGGTGTAGATCACTAGTTAGGTAATTTTAGAAGTTGTTTTTTATTTTTGTATCTGCAACGTTGAAAATCGTCTGATATTTAGCCTAATTCTTGTTTCGTATTGTGGTTATTATTATTGTTCCTGACCAAAAATGTGACCCCAATTTTCCATGGCCCCAGCCAGGTCTTTACTTACTTGTCCAAGCATCTTAACGATTGGACAAGTAATGCCTCAGCATTTTGTTACTTAAAGCCTACCCACCCATCTAATACTTGATATTTCCTCCATGACCGTATATAAACTCCCTCTTACAAGATTACTTGCCGATATAAATGTCAAAGATTCACTAGTAAAGGCCTTCACAGGGCACTTACAAGTCCCAAATATAGCATCTCTAACCACCTTGAAAAAGCGGACAGAATAAACCATACAACCGAGATTGGACATTGGCTGAGTGACAGGAACGTTGTTCCAGGTTGACTTGGCGCCTTCGCTGCCTTCGATGGCCTGCAACGCCTGTGTCGCGTCCGCAAAGCTGGCCGTGCCTTTCATCCAGCTCTGCAGCGCTTCCCAGCAAAAATGGGATGAGGTCACTGAATATTTGTACGAAATGGACGTGTCTGACGTGAAAGAGAGAGCGTACGTCTTCATAGACGATGACATCACAATGATTAATAAAAGCAGGAAAAGAATGAAGGCTTCCAGTACTAACCATAGGTTAGGAAGAATACCTTTGGGTCAATTGAAGTGTCCTAAGTGCGGGAAAAAATCCCCATCGGTCTATGAGTTGAATAAACATATCAAAGACATACGGATGAAGATGTGCATCTATTGCAATCGTATTATACCTACGGATTCTTTCGAGAACCATGTCAGAGTCGTTCACCAAGCTACGGTGTTTTTATGCAAAGCGTGCAACAGATATTTTAGATCGCAAAAGAATTTTAAGAAACACAAACATTTTTGTAGTTCAACAAAGTCCAGGAATGTAGGGAATCACGTGTGTTTTGAATGCAACAAAAGATTCCCATCTCAATTCAATTTGAACGCTCATTGCTCGTACAAGCATAAAGAAAGGATATGCAGAGGGTGCGATATCAGGTTCACTAGCTTGCAGTGTTACGCTTACCACTCGAAACGGTGCACCAATTCAAGCAAGGCGGAGAAGTATATCTGCGACTACTGTTCCAGAGAGTACCGATTCAAAGACGCTCTGAGACATCACATCCGGTACAGCCACATAGTAGGCTGGCAGCACCAGTGCGATCAGTGTGGCAAAACATTCTGTAACGCCGCTCACTTAAGGGAACACGACAACACTCACAACAGGGTCGAAGATAGATACGTCTGCAGCATTTGCGACGCGAAATACAGCACCCGGAGAGGATACGAGAGACATCACAAAAAACATTTCGATGAAAACGGCGAACTGAGGGAATACACCCCTCTGCGTAAACCTAGGAAGCGTAAAATGTACGGTTGCATCGTTTGCGACCTTGCGTTCAATTCCAAACGGTCTTTAAACAGCCATCTTAAATCCCAACACGAAACCGTAGGCTGGGATCAATAACAGTGTTGATTTTTTTTTAATTCGTGCTTCAAATAGGTTAAATTAAGGTGATCGCAAGAGGAACGGACTGATTGATGACGTCGTTTCAGGTGGCGGATGACAAGGAATTGCCGCCGGGACTGTGTCGCGATTGCTCGGAAAGCGCGCTCGCCGCGATCACCTTCCGGCAAGCCTGCATGGAATCCCACAACCAGTGGTCCCACGCCGCCGACTTCCTCACAAATATCCAAGACCCGACGGAGAACGATAAAGTGTACTACATATTCTACGGTGCGCAGGAAAAGACTATTATCGGCGACCAGACGGAGTCCGCCGCGAGTACAGAGAAAGCGCTCTGCCGACTGAACTCCCATTTTCAGGATCCAATCGAAGTAAAGCCTAAGAAAGTCGAAAGAGCTCGCGGGCGTCCGTATAACTGCGCCGACTGTGGTAAGAAATTCAACGTCATATCGTTCCTGAATAACCACTTGCGGAATACCCTGAAACGAGCCTGCAACTTTTGCGGTGAGGTCGTACCGAAAGTTAAATTGGCTGGGCATCTGAGCAGCGAACACGGGAAGTGTGTTTTCTCTTGCGGCAGCTGTCACCAAGTGTTTGACGACACGCAGCTACTTAATGCCCACCTTTTGAACTGTCACGGAGATTTTAAACTTCAGTGCAAAGTGTGCGGTGTGTGTTTCAACAGTGAAAGAGCTTTAAGCGCTCATGCGTACTCGCATTCCATATTCCATTGTAGTTCCTGTGAGAAATGTTACGAGAACCGCAAGTGTTACATTTACCATCAAAAAGTATGCAACGCCCGGCGGACTAAAGCGAATAAAGCTGTGAACCGTTTTAATCGGTACGAATGTGACCACTGCGGCTCTACGTACACTAAAAAGCCATCTCTACGGATCCATATCATACAGAAACACTTGAACGTGTTGCCGTACGTTTGCGAGACTTGCGGGAAGCGTACATCGACGATTTCTCATCTAAGATCCCATGAGCTAGTCCATAAACTGCAAAGGCGGTTGTTTGTCTGTCATTGTGGAGCGAAAATGCGTACGGAACTAGGTTTCCACCTCCACCAGCGAATACACTCTGGTGAGAAGCCGTATGAGTGTGAAGAGTGCGGGGATAGGTTTCTGTCTGCTTCTAGGAGGTCCGATCATATCAAACGCAGGCACAGAAGCACTAAAGACATGCCGCACGGCTGTGAAGAATGCTCTGCTAGATTCGTTAGGCCTTTTGAACTGAAAAAACACTACTTGTCTGTCCATTCCCTCAAATTTGATCGTCCAAACTATCGCCAGGCACAGAATTATTGGGTAGGCATTGACTGAATGACGTGGGTGTAGAAATAAATACTTTTGTATTGTATGCATTTCGACAAAATATGACGATTTTTGTTCTTACTTTGTTGGTTATGATCATGTGAAAACCTAAGTTTTTTCGTTCTTTGTAAATAGCATTAATAATCTTGATGATTTAACAGATTTTTGACATTATGAAAATGCATGTTCCAATTTTTAGCTATCAACAAATCCTATGTTACTAGAGTATTGACGCCCTTTTATTCACAAACGATGCTTGCTTATGTGAAGGATCAAATCGAACGCACAACGTTCATGTGTCACCCTGTGCGTCCACGCGCATTTTGAGACCTCATAGTAATCTTTGTGAATACGGGCGTGAGTACTTTTTGTCAGTATAATAATATTGATCTTTCATAGTTGCAATGTAAAACATATTTTTTGACTGATAATTCATTCTTTGATCCCGTTTGATTTTGTATAAAAATGTTATTTTCGAAAATAAATGATTGTTTTCATTATAATCGAAAAATGTTAACTTTAACTTTGTGACTTGTGACACCTTCTAAAACTTTACTTGGGTAATTGACACCATCAGCCAATAATTTCGAAGAACATCTTTAAAGATACTTCTTGTAGCCATTTTTAGTGGCTTTGAATTCAGTAATCGTTAGTCAATTTAGTTTGCGATCAATTTTGGCCTCATAATCTATTGCTGTACAAAATCTATGGTGTTCCTTGTCATGCATAAAGAATCCCAACTAATATTATAAATGCGAAAGTAACTCTGTCTGTCTGTCTGTCTGTCTGTCTGTCTGTCTGTCTGTTACGCTTTCCCGCTTAAACCTCGCAACCGATTTTGATGAAATTTGGCATAGAGATAGTTTGAGTCTCGGGAAAGAACATAGGATAGTTTTTATCCCGGTTTTTGAAAGAGGGACGCGCGCGATAAAGTTTTTCTGTGACAGACAAAATTCCACGCGGGCGAAGCCGCGGGCGGAAAGCTAGTACGTTTATAAGTCGCACAAAATTATTGAAATTGGTAGGTAACGTCAATTACCCAATTTTTAATCGTAATAGATTAACAAATTCTATCAAAAACCGCTTCTCAATTACAGATGGTAGAAGAGCAGTATGTGCCGGTCGGAATATGCGCCACATGCGCCGCGGCCGCACTGGCCGTCCAAGAGTTTAGAATGTTGACGCAAAATTCGCTCAAACTCTGGTCAAAAGCAGTTGAAGCTCTCAACGAGATCCCCCAATCCTCTGCCCCTTCCGTGAAGTCTCTGTGCGCCTTCATCAAATCTGATTCTCTAGCTGTACACACAGTCAAAGATTACACCGGTGGAGACACGAAAACTATGCTGAACCGGCTGAAAAACAGATTGACGAAGAAAAAACATAATCCAGATAAGAAACCACGCAGTCATAGGTCTGGGCCGGCTTGCACGTGCCCAGACTGTGGAAAATCCTTCTACAGTCCGTATTATTTGTGCCTGCACTTCAGCAACAGCGGGCAGAAGGAAGCGTGCGCAACTTGCGGCGCCGTCGTCATTAGAGGACGTGAAATGAAGGAACATCTCTCCAAAGTGCATGGAGAAAGCGTCATCTCGTGCAAGCAGTGTCCGTTGCTGTTCACAAACGAGCTGCGTTTAGAGAAACACGTTAAAAAAGCGCACAAACTAGGTTCGTTGACTTGTGCTGATTGCGGACGAACGTTTCCGAGACAGTCGTCGTTTGACACGCATTCTCAGATGCACGCGGTCAGGACTTGCCGGACTTGTGGCAAACAGTTCGCGAATCGCAGCTGCTACAGAGAGCACAGGTCGAAATGCGAACCGGACGCGAGGCCTGACACGCAATCGTTGCCGAGAAATAAACGGTCGAATATCCGCGATCCGGCGACATACACTTGTGATTACTGTGGAAAAACGTACACGTCTCGGCCCCAGCTCAAGAATCATATAATCTGGATACACATGGATGTGAGGCCTCATCAGTGCCAGTGGTGCGGAAAGAGGTTTTATACGCCCGCGCGTTTAGCTGAACATACAGTGGTGCATACTAGGGTTAGGAACTTCGAGTGTGACATTTGCGGTGCTAAGTTAGTGTCTCGAATGGCTGCTGTCTACCATAAACGGAGACATACTGGAGAGAAACCTTACAACTGTGAGGAGTGCGGAGAGAACTTCATATCGGCTTCAAGGAGATCGGAACACGCTAAGAGACGTCACGGGAAAGGGCAGTTCGTGAAATGCATGCATTGTTCAGCCACTTTTGTCAGAGGATACGACTTGAAGAAACACATAGAGAAGTCGCATCGAATTAAAATTGACTCGGGAATACAAAAAATAACGATTGAAGTCCCGTCTATGGATGTAAAGGATATGCCCGATTTGGAAAACCCGTTGCGGAAGAGCTATAAAATGCGTTATTCTCCTGATACCCTCTCTTGATTCGATGTAGATGGTATTTTTATGAAATGGACCATCATGGCAGCCAAGCCTTTGGGCCGGCTTCCATCGAAGCGGAGCGGAGAGGTGATACGGAAAAAAGTGAAATCCGATTGATTATTCAAACATTTCACCGCTTTGGTGGTAATCGGGCATTAGTATTCTTTCAAAGGCCTTTTTAAATGCATTATAAGTTCCTCTACGGAATAAAATTGTGGTTTCTGGAAGCAAACAGTTGCCTTTGAGTCAAAAATATTGTTTGTTAGTAAATTAGTATAGTAAAAACAGAAAATAGGGGGTATTCCCATCTTCCCCGGACTGGCTTTCCAAATGAGGAAAGTTGGTATTTTTCGTGTTTTCTTCCCCCAGATAGTGATTCGGGAAAATATGGGAAGATCAAGTTGCATTTTCTCCCGAAATATTTTTAACCAATAGTCAACACTTCTTCTTTCTTCTATATGTATTTCTTCTTCTTTTATTAAGCATTGATTACTTTGTGATTTATAGATCTTGCCATTCACGAAGACGCGCCCCACCAATGTTTGGTCTCGGTTGCGCGGGGTGCGGGGAGTTTGATCCGAGCAATCCGAGCGTCATTGTAGTGTGCGTGTGTGCACTCATGGATGATTTAGCGTATACCTATAACACAAACATTAGCAGAAGAATAGTGGGGCGCGTCTTCGTGGATGGCACGCAATACTATTGTGATTTACAGACGACGGCACAATGTAAATACTGACGTAATATAGTTGTAATAGGGGTGATATTACAGCAGAAATGTGCAGTCGACTGTGAGAGACTGAAGCACACAGTGCAGTCAAGTCTAAAATAGCTCAATGTTAATTCTAGTTTGATGTCTATGACGTAATTTAATGTTATAATCAAATAAACATGTTAATATTACGGATGATGTAATAGATGTTAGAGCTTAATTTTAAGTTATTTTTAATAAAATGAAGTTTCAATATTATTTTGTTTTATTGAAGTAAATAGTACCTAAATCATGACAGTCTAAAAAAAATCCTTTCTATCAAAGTTAGCCTAGGCACAGACCACCGATTTTTAGTTGGGTACAGGCTGTTGATCAGTATAGACTTGTATAAAAGTGCGCACATTACACCAATTTTGTATCTACAAAATTAGAATCGGGCCCAACTAAAAGTCCATTGGTCTGCGCCTAGGCTAATGGTAATAGCAAAGAGCTAAGGCTATTTTTTAACTGTAACCAAACTGGAAGAAATAGGCCACAGTTAGCCCATTAGACTTAGGACTGTTCAACGCCAGATCCCCTTATTTTCCTGTGTACCCTTGGCTGTTCCCTTGATGGTACAGTGGAAAATAAATTTTAACCGCTGTACCCTTGGCCGTAAAACCCAACCAACTTAAATTGTACACGTGACCAAGAGGACTAGCTTTTCTTGAATTTGGGCAAAAATCAAAAACAAATGAACATCGATAAAAACAAATGAAGTAACATGGATGTAGATAAAAGTAAAACCTAATTATAATTAATTAGTACATTATAATTAATTAAGTACATAGAATAAAGACAATATTACGCCATTTTTAACCGACTTCAAAAAAGGAGGAGGTTATAATAATATTATGTTCGGCTTTATGTAATGTTTTTTTTTCTATTTATGTTCACCGATTACTCCGTCAATTGTGGACCGATTTTCAACATTTTTTTTTTGTTCGATAGGGTACACTTCTGAGGTGGTCCCATTGTCACCAAGTCAGGATCTGATGATGGGATCCTAGGGAAATCGAGGGCAACCCTTAAATTTTATAAGCACGTATATCGTTTTTCATATTTATTCTAAAAATATTCAAGTATATGCATCTGGTAGTTATCATCTAATGTTGATGAGGTGATGATGGAAGGTAAAACTCCTTAAAGGTTAGGAGTTGGAGAATAATTCTTTAAATATTTTAGGTACGTACAGTACATACAGTTGTATTACTTCAGGTTTTTTAGGTGAGCTGATGATGAAAGGTCAAACTTCGTAAGTTAGGAGTTAGATAATACTTTTTAGTTGCCCATATTTAATGAGATTTAATATTTACCTATGTTTACTGAGATTGAGTCTATAGTTTTCCATTTTAAGTGTAATCCTGTACCTATTTTAGGATTGATATTGAATTGAACCTCTTTAATGTAACCGTTTCTTTTTAGATTACTAGTCATTTAACTCATGTATTATAAATTTCTTAAGTAGTGAAAATTCCTTAGAAGAAAATATTAAAAGTGACTTTAGATGAAGTAATTGCTTGGTTTTTCTGAAATATATTGTGTTAACGACGGACAACTACGGAACCCTACATTGCACGTGGCACGACACGCACTTGGCTAATTTTATTATTCTGAAAAAGAAATATGATATCTTGAGATTATTCTTCTGCGCAATTGTCCCTGTGAATGTTTTTTCATAACTGATTTTACAATATTTTTTGTGAATATTATCATTGCATTGACGATGATATACCTTGTTTTATTGAGAGGAATGGCGGTATTGTTTTATTACATGACGGTCGACAGTACTACAATTTTGACATTTCAGAAGTGGTACAGGAAAATGCCGTAATATTGTTTTTATTCCATGTACTAAATTAATTATAATTAGGTTTTACTTTTATCTACATCCATGTTACTTCATTTGTTTTTATCGATGTTCATTTGTTTTCGTTTTTTGGCCAAATTCAAGAAAAGCTAGTCCTCTTGGTCACATGTACAATTTAAGTTGGTTGGGTTTTACGGCCAAGGGTACAGCGGTTAAAATTTATTTTCCACTGTACCATCAAGGGAACAGCCAAGGGTACACAGGAAAATAAGGGGCCAGATCGATTCCCATTGTAGTCGCTGGAGACTTGACTAATAAGGTGAAACCACTTCAAGCACAAACGAAACGACCTTACGAGGCGGTTAGTGTATAATCAAAGCAAAGCTGGATCCTGGCAGATAGATAGTTATAACATAAATCATATGACAACTTGTACCCATGTCTTCGCGACCCTGAACTATCCGACGATTGCTGTTTGAGTAACTTTAGTACTCGCTAAGCCAGAGAAGAAACTAAGAGCTGCTGGTAGCTCAAAGCTGTACCATATTGTAAGGGGTGTACTTATTTCTTAAATAGCAGAACCTTAGATTATGAAAGAAAAATACAGTTTCTGATGATAAGTGAGATTTCAGAAGATTTTTTTTTTAAATAGGCTGTATAAATTTTGTCCATAGCCGTAAAACGTATGTATAAAAAAAGCTGAAAGTTTCCGAACGAAAATGTCATTAGTTGTCAAATCCGAACCTCTGGCAGTGGGGCTGCCAAAAAATTCTGTAAAATTTCACGAAAATTAAAATAAAACAATGGCTATCAAAGGCGATTTGCGGCAATTATTGAAGCCGTACTACTGGGTTAACATTCTGCTTAGTGTTTCTTACGTCACGTGCAAGCGGACATCTATAATTTGCAACTTCTTGTTCCCCGATGCAGACTGTGAATTAGACAGCCGAGAGACGGAAATTCTATTTTTCTTAATTATAGTGGTCATGCTGAGGACTCGGAAGGCCGGGAGCGTCACAATGGTCAATTACCTCTCGTCCTCTTTTGTTTATACAAAGATTGCGAACCTAATTTTGTGGTTATACGCTGATATACGGTAAGATTCACTTTTTTAACATAAATACTTATACAAACGTCCTTAATACTGCTGAATTTAACAGTAAAAACCACCTTTACGGTCAAATAACTCCATTAAATACAATTAAATTCCCACCACAGATTTTTTACCATCTTAAATTAAGTATTCTAATAAACAGAATTTTTTTTTTAAAACTAAGGCAAACTTAACTCTAAACAAAATAAAAATATAAACTTATATTACTCAAAAATAAAAGTGTGTCCGTGAGGCAAAGAGGCGAGAATGCTGGCTGCATTTCCTCGCTGAATGGCAATACTAAGCCTTTGTGCAAGGAAAGAGCCAGCATTTAGATTTTCCGAAATTTTAATTAATTTAGTAAGTATTCTATAAATAATCCAAACAACAATCTTTTTCACCAAATTAATTTTCATTTTCACCAGATATGGTCTCCCGTACGGCGCTCTCATCATCCTCACCTCACTTCTACTGCCCGAACCGACGTACATGGGTCCCGAACACATTATCTACTTCCGCGGCACGCAGAGTTTAGACGAAGAGCTGAAGAGAAACAAGGGAACGACGTGGGTAGTCTGCCTGTACGCTGCGTGGCACCCAGCCTGTGTTAACTTCGCTCCGGTGTTCGCCGAGCTGTCGGCTAGCTATAGTTTGGATAACTTCAAGTTTGGAAAGGTGGACATTGGCAGGTAATTTAGTAACATACAATTATTGAGTTAGGCATTAGATACATACTTCAGCAATCAATAGACATACTTTTACATGCCATCAAAACACAATTTAGTCAATGAGAAGGACTAATTAAGTGTCTTGATCGACAATTTGACTACACATTAGAAATTAACTACATTTATGTACCTATTTACTCTTACAAAGTAACTGAAAAAAAATCAACCAACTCAAATGAAAAAACTCGAGTTTTCAGGGTTGAAATGAACTATTTTAGAGAAATTAGACCTTAGTTACAGGTTGTATTTACTGTAGCTTATCTTCACAAAATAGCAAATTGATCTTTATATTTCCTAATTGCCTAGATATCCAGACGCAGCAGCCAAATACCGAGTCCAAGACGGCCCGACCAGTCGTCAACTGCCAACGGTGTTACTATTTGTTGACGGAGTGGAAACCATGAGAAGGCCCCAAGCTGACTCCTCTGGGAAACTACAAAAGTTAGTATTATTCAAAATTAGCAACTAATAAATAAATTAATAGAGCTAAAGTCCATGTAGAACTCATAAAAAACCATAAAACTCAGGTTTTTTTTGCAATTTAGCAGGCTTTTAAATTGCCCTTTTCTGCTTAGCCTAGGCGCAGACCACCGACTTTTAGTTGTCGAATAGTTGGGCCTGATTTTAATTTGAATGAGGAATCGGCCGATTCCAAATCGATGTTGTTTCATGCATCTTCGTAGTAATCAACAGCCTGACCCAACTAAAAATCGGCGTAGGCTTAAAAAGAAAGAAGAATTTGATAAGTAGTCTAGTTAAATGAAAGTTATTATTCGAGATAGGTATTGCAGTTTTAAAAGGTCTCTTTCGCTATCTTACTTTTAGTTGAAAAGAGCACAACAATTTTATATTACTTTTGAACCATACTCCCAGATTGCATTATGGGTTAACGAATATCTCCCTAAACTTCTCCCATTTATTCCAGGTTCCTATTCTCTAAAGACAACACAAAAGCAGCTTTCGACCTGGACGGCATCTACGAAGAATGCAAAAAGAAACTGGCTGTTGCTAAAACTAACAAAAAGGACGAGTAGACCGAGAAGACTGCGAAAGACCGTCAGTAGACCAGTTAAAAATGGTCTCTAATACACTGCTTTAAGGTCTACTAATTCAATTTTTTACTAAAAGACCAGTAGACCAAAGATATTGCCAGAAGACGAACTAAAAATGGCATCTAACACACTGTTTTAGGGTCTACTAATTAATTTTTTTACTAAAAGACCAGTAGACCAAAGAGACCGTCAGTAGACTAACTAATTTGCCTAAAAAGTACACAGCTGTAAGCATTCTATACTATGTATTATTTTCACGTTTTTACTAACGGATCGGAGAGAAGACCAAAAGACCACTTTCTCTCTGAATTAGTCTCTTCACAGAATAGCTTCTTTTTAAGACGTGTCAGTAAAATTTATCTTTAAGTTATCACAAAAAAAGCATTTTATTTAAGCTTTTAATTGCATGAAAATCAAATTATGTAACCAAAATGAGATCTGATATTGTTTTGTATTGTTTTTTAATATTAAATTGTAATGAGGGCTATCATTTTTATACTACAATTGGTATATTCCGGTCGCCGAGCACGTAGAATTTAGTCCAATGACCCCAAGCTACCAATCCTTATCGCTCGCGCGTTATTACATTGCTGTCGCGACTGTGCGACGGGTGGCAGCAGTGAGTGTGCGAGCGCGACAGCAATATATAATTCGCGCTAGCGATAAGGATGGGTAGCTTGGGGTCATTGGACGTAATTAATTCTACGTGCTCGGTGACCGGACTATAGCAAAAAAATCCTTCGCCACTAGCAAGTGACAGTGACATAACTCTACAGTGAGCGCTAAAACGATAGCCCCTCATTGCTTATTCAAGTATTTGTAAGATATGAATGTTTTTTTTAACGGAATGTGTTCAAATTGCATATTTATTTGTAGATTTGTAAATAAATGACTGTTTTAGTTGATGATGTTGTTTTTATCAACCTTCAAGACCTTGGGATAATAAATAATAATATTTACAAAACAAAATTAAGTTTATTGACTAGATAATAAAATTAATAATAATTACTTAAAATACTTTAAGGCTGAGTTGCGCCACGTAACTTTAACCGTAACTATGACAACCGGTGCTTTTTGTATGGAGTTTGACAGATTTTTGACGTTAATCAAAGGTAAAGTAAGATGTTGCAACCCAGTCTTAGATGAGTATAGACTACAGCATTTCTATGTAATGCAACATTCACGAATGGTACAACACAGGTAAATTTTCAGGTTTGTTCCGGCGTTTCTTCTCAGCAATTGCCATATATGTTTGTCTCGAAGCGCTGGTAGGGCCCAAATATACTATATTTTGACGTTTATAAGTGCCACTTGTGGTCTAAACTGAATAAATATTTTTGATTTTGAAAATGTACGACGTTTGGTTTGTGAAAGGGTGACCACTAAAACATTTCATAGAGCGGCTCGTTGTTGTTACAAGTAAATGCTCTAGCCTATACTCTCCTTTAACAGTACAAAATAACTTACGGGCTTAAAAAAAGAGGTTACAATCATCGTGATTTACATATAGCTTTGATTTTCAACACTGAGGGTACTTCTGTAGAACCTCCTACTAAACTCTTACTCTATGATTTCTTAAATTATGGTTGCTGTCATTTTTTTATGAAATTATTCCTTGATTCTGGTTATTAAATTTAAAATTGCCTGGAAGACATCTTGTAAAACTACATTCTTACCAGTTGGCGCCACTGGTGAGCATATTATGGAAACCCACATTTGCCTTCATCATCATCATTTCAGCCACAGGACGTCCACTGCTGGACACAGGGCCTTCGCTAATGATTTTCCGACAATATTTACACAACAATCTATTTTATGCCTTATAAAAAAAGCACATTATGAGAATATTGCAATAAGCTAAAAACATTACTTTGAAGTTTGAAAACAATTTAGAGAGTGAATACTGGAAAATGACGTCACAACTATTAAAATGTCATTTAATAAATTTCAGAAGTCAAGAAAAAAAATGTTCGAAAAAAAAATTTTTTTTCCAAATTCTTTTGTACTTATCTATCCCAAAGCGGCTTTCAATCGAGTACAGATTTGTCGGCCGATAATATAAGCACTAGGGATGTTATGGATATGTAGTTTCGGTTACGGATATAGGAATAATATTATACCGGTTTCGGTTACGGTTACGTATATTTTTTTATTTCGGATATCCGAAAGTTTCGGTTACGGTTATGGATATCCATAACATCCCTGATAAGCACAAAATATGAGGCTGTTAATCTGTAGGGTAAGGTGGGGCACAATGTTCATTGCATATTTCTCCGTCCCTTTCAATAGTTGTATGATGTTCAGCGGCTCAGTTCAGCAGCTCTTATGAGCTTGACAAACGTGTATACCAACATCATACAACTAATAGAAAGGGACGGAGAAATATGCATTGTAACATTGTACCCCGTGTAACATTGTGCCCCACCTTACCCTATAATTATGAACGCGTATAAAAGTATACACATCACACTGATTTGGTATCGGCCCATTCCACCCATTGTCCTATATGTCTAGCGCTTACTCAATCAGTGCCTGAGGCATGGGAGTGGCGCGGGAGGGGTGGCATTGACATATTATGACGTGACAGAGTACCTATACAAATATGAAGTCTCGCTGACATTTGACGTACTCACACAAATTAATATAGATGACCCACGCTGAACTGTCCCACCAAACTCAATGACAGGGGGGCGCTACCATCGTTCAACTATATGGCTACCAACATGGCAAAAATCGGAACCAGCGATCCGGTATTGACGGTGGCGCTCCGCTGTCAATGTCATGCATAGGACAGTTCAGTATTTTGGAACTATAATTTTGCTTTAGAAATGTAATTTTTTTTTATTTGTAAACCCTGTTACTCTCTGTCAAAGCTGTTTACGTGACATTGGCGAAATCATGGTTCTCAAAACCAAGTCGTGGCCAAAATAAAAGAAGAAGACGTTTGACGTTTCAAAAACACAAATGCCGCTATAGATGACCCACGCTGAACTGTCCCACCAAACTCAATGACAGGGGGGCGCTACCATCGTTCAACTATACAGTGTGAGTCACGTTAAAGTGTACATATGAAAATAGATGAAACTAGGCCTATTTTTGTCGACAAAAAAGAGGTCAAANAATTATGAACAAGTATAAAAGTATACACATCACACTGATTTGGTATCGGTCCATTCCTCACCCATTATCCTATATGTCTAGCGCTTACTCAATCAGTGCCTGAGGCATGGGAGTGGCGCGGGAGGGGTGGCATTGACATATTATGACGTGACAGAGTACCTATACAAATATGAAGTCTCGCTGACATTTGACGTACTCACACAAATTAATATAGATGACCCACGCTGTGGGTCTAGACAAAGTGCCATTATAATCGCAAACCAGTCGAAAAGTGGTCGAAAAGCCCCTTTTTTGTATGGAATTTGACGGATTCGATTTTCGATTCGATCAAAAAGTGCGTTTTGTCTAGGGGGGCTGAACTGTCCCACCAAACTCAATGACAGGGGGGCGCTACCATCGTTCAACTATATGGCTACCAACATGGCACAAATCAGAACCAGCGATCCGGTATTGACGGTGGCGCCCCGCTGTCAATGTCATGCATAGGACAGTTCAGTATTTTGGAACTATAATTTTGCTTTAGAAATGTAATTTTTTTTTTATTTGTAAACCCTGTTATATACTCTCTGTCAAAGCTGTTTACGTGACATTGGCGAAATCATGGTTCTCAAAACCAAGTCGTGGCCAAAATAAAAGAAGAAGACGTTTGACGTTTCAAAAACACAAATGCCGCTATAGATGATGACCCACGCTGAACTGTCCCACCAAACTCAATGACAGGGGGGCGCTACCATCGTTCAACTATATGGTTTCCAACATGGCAAAAATCGGAACCAGCGATCCGGTATTGACGGTGGCGCCCCACTGTCAATGTCATCGATAGGACAGTCCAGTATTTTGGAACTATATTAGGCGGTTATCACACTGCGCCGCGCTCCGCCGCGGTTCGCATGATTTCATATAAAAAATCCCGCGCGCAGACGCGTTGTCAGTGTGTTGTGCCGCGCGTGTTTTCTATACAAACTGAGGTACTTGCATACAATGATTAAATCTGTCGTCCCGCGTACCGCGGCGGAGCGCGGCGCAGTGTGATAATCGCCTTAGACAGAATAATAATACATACCTCAGGCACCGACTGAGTAATACGTATCCCTCTAAATCAAAGCTATACACAAAAATTATAACACAAACATCTCGAATATCATGTCCAAAATGCTCAACAACTTGAGGAACCGTGGCTTTTCCTCCTCTGACTTCCGCGATGGCTTCTCTCTGCTTCTCTTTTCCAGTTCTGAAAATGAGAGTTCTGGGGTCTGTGATCAAGTAGTAGAGATTGGCGAGTAAATTGTATGCGCCAATAGAAAAAAACAAATAATGTTCACTCCGATCTATGTATCTATACTATAGTCTGGTCCGTGAGCACGTAGAATTTTGTCCAATGACCCCTAGCTACCCATCCTTATCGCTCCCGCGTAATTATGTTGCTGTCGCGCTCGCACACTCACTGCGGGCGCGCGTCGCACAGTCGCGACAGCAATATAATTACGCGCGAGCGATAAGGATGGGTAGCTAGGGGTCATTGGACAAAATTCTACGTGCTCACGGACCGGGCTAAAGTTATGGATTAAAAATATCGTTCAGTAGATGTTTCTTTTTCGTTCGTTTCAACTAAATGAATGATAACGATCGGTCCTGCGCTGCCACGATATTATTTTTGACTTTGACTTTATAATAATAGAATCAGCAATAGGCTAGTTTGTCAATCTAACAAATAATTACATAGTTATGGTGCGTTGAAGTTCCGCACGACATCACAACGTGCGGCACTTTTATGCACGCATTGACGTCACGGGCCTCTTCTTATGAACTTTGGCGCGCTTTATCTCTTTAAATTTTCATTAGTTTGAAAAAGTGAAAAATACGTGTAGAGTATTTTTTGATAATTTAACTGACGGACTAATTAAAACTCTTGCTTTTTGACCCAGGAAACATCCCTATTCTTTTGGAATAACTTGTAAAAAGCAGTAGAAAAATTTTAGTGTACTTTTTTGGAGTCAGTTTTTTGTTGCATTCCAAATTAAGTTCCTGTACTAAATAAAAAAGTTAGCAAATTAAAAACTCAGCATAAACATTCCAAATTCACCAAAGGCATAGGAGAATTTGGCATACATTTAGGGTTGCCAACTTTTCTTACAAAATATAAAGTATATTAGAGGTCGGAGAAGGAAAACAGACAGTATTAAAAAAAAAACAGTATAGCTCTACAACGCGTACTTAAATGTGGTGTTGGGCATTTACTTTTAAAAATATCTATGGATACTAGTGATGCTAGCTGAAAACAGTATTTTGTATACTTTATTTTACAACAGTAAAAAGTATAATTTAGTGAAAAACAGTATAATACTGTTCAAAACAGTATAGTTGGCAACCCTACATACATTCCCTACGTCTTGAGGGTTTGGCGAGGCCTGATGTACGTATATTTTTACGACACTAGCTTTTGCCCGCGGCTTCGCCCGCTTAAAATTTTGTCTGGCACAGAAAAATAATCGTGCGCGTCCCTGTTTTAATTACCGGGATAAAACCTATCCCATGTCCTTTCCCGAGACTCAAACTATAACAGTTATCAAATATTTCAGTGGTTTAGGCGTGAAAGCCATTACACATCTATTTTAGTCTGCCTGAACCACACTTCAAAAGATGAAAATACTTTAAGTTTATTACCAGGTCGATCCGTCCCAGACTGGCGGTCACCAGTCAGAAGCAACGAGGAGTCCATAATGGCCGAAGCGTCCAGGAACACCTGGATACTGTACTCCGAGAGGTGGTGCGACCAGTGCCCGAAGACTCCAATACCTAGAAGAGCATAGGTTGATGGTTAGATCAAATAAACATAAATAACTTGGACACTTTTCACAATAACTTTGTTTTATGCATAACAAGGCAGGTATTTGATCGCAATCGCAGTGTGCAAATGAGATGTAGTCTGGAATGGTACATATTGTCGTAAAATATCAAATTATCAAGCAATTACTATTCACAAATAGGATAGAACTAGGCAGGTAGTCCATGAACTGTTTTTACTCATCTACATTATGAATTTTATTATTTCACAAGTAGGTGCACTCTTTTTCTGCATTTAAAATGATTAGGTGTAATAGTTGACAATAGCAAGACAACAAATTTTAAAGCTTAACATTGCAAATATGTATTAAAGTTGTTTACCTAAAACTTTTCTTTCATACACCTATTACTTTTTACACTTTTCACTACTTTTTTGCAAGTAAATTTCTTTTACAATTTGTGAAAATCACAAAGAAGGTATCACAGTATTTAAAATGAAATACCTAGAATAAATAGTTATGTTTTTCATGGGAATTTTCTACAATTTCTTACCTATAGGTCTGGGAAAGTCTGAAGGAATGTTGACAAGGTCCGGACCACATGTAGCAGAGCTGAAGTTGTTCTTATCAACCTCATAGCTTGGCCTGGAAACATACGAAAGTAAACATAATTATAAATATAGTGTGGAATTGTTACATAAAGTTTGGATCCCAAATAAAATTTCACCAGTTATTTAATTTTCATCTCATTCCAGTTTCTTTTCTCATATTCACAGACAGGGCAAAAATTAACGTATAAAATCTTATGTCATATCACTAGACAGGCAGACCTAGTGGCGTGACTGAACAGATGGTGGAATTTTAGCGGGGGCGTCTATCTTTCCACAAGCAATAGGCCTATTTCAAAAGTTTATTTTCTAAAACAATCTAGTAGATATTTAAACCCAGCTTCATAATCAACGCATGGCGAGACACAGTAACGTCGGGGAAATCAATTATATTGATAAATAAGTCGCCAAAACACGCTGAAAAACGATAAACATCAATCTATCGTGACGTTAATGGAGTGTTAGAAATTTGTAAAATTTCGCATTAAATCTTTCAATTCAAGGTACAAACCTGATTGTATCAGACACATACAGGTCCGCATCACCCGCTAAAGACGTTAGTTCCACTAATAAAGGCCCGGTATGCCCTAATTGCCAATAAGAAAAGTTTCCTGCTCCCACCGCACCGACCACCGTGTCTAATAGCACTTTATCAGCCTCAATTTGCACATATCCGGATAACATAGACGATAAAGTTGATACACATATTATACCTAACAAAAGTAGTATAAATTCTCTTCGCATTTCTGTGTATTTTTCGTTTTATTACGAAAAGAAAATCGAGTTTCGTGATTTTGTATTGTGAAACTGTCAGTCAACTGTCATCAGCTGTCATTATGATATTGCAATTTTTAATCAACCAGCTCTCTCCGCTACGCTAATGAAATCAAAACATACAGCTTCATTATTTTGTATTTATGTTTTACATTGTCAATAGATGGCGTTACTTGTAATAAATAAGAGATCTCAAAATAATATTTATTTTTTTATTAAACTACTTGAGTGGGTTCTTTTCATTTAAATAATGAATTAGGTCATAAAATTATGTTAGCCCGATTCTGGTGTAACCGTAACCAAACGCGTGGATTTCGTGAGCTTCATGGACCTTGGTTCGATTCCGGTGACAGCTTAGAGTGTCAGGCCACTTCTCATGTTTAGATTGACTCCAAACTCCAAGAACTAATAAAGATAAAGAGCTAAGATAAATTAACTCAACCAAAGAAAAATAGTTCGTGACTGAATCAAATTCGTGATATCTTCAAGTCGTCTAAAAACACGTAGAGCGAAGTGATGACAATATTGTTAGATTGTTACTTTACTTTTACCTAAGTACTCTAGAAATTAGGTATTCCTTGTGCAGTCCCTCATGAATCCTCCTAGACTTTCAAAACCAACGCTGCATGATTCACTTAAATCTTGGTAGACAAATAATGTGGCGAAAATAAAATTTGTACCTATTTGTTTGAGTAGAGATAAACATTGGTCAACTGCTGGAAGTAATTACTTAAGACTGAAAGGATCTCGGGCTTTCCTGCCAGCCAGTTATCTTCTCATCCATCTGACCTATAGGTCCATTTAGCAAGAGGAAGTCTCAAGTCCTACACTATGTTTGCTGAAACATGGTTTCCATTCTAGGTAGAACCGTAGTTACCTTCTCCACTTTTCGTCGGTCAACTGATCGCCCTGGTTATTGTGTTCTCAATAGTTTTTAATTGAATCTACGAGGTATAAAACAGTTTAAAAAAGTAGGAAACGGTAGCAGAAAATAGTAAAGACCATTATGGAAATCTTTGGGGGAGGCCTTTGTCCAGCTGTGGACGTCATTGGGCTGAAACGAACGAACGAACGAAGTAGGCCCCTAAAAGTTACACGCGATCTGAAATAACTGAACATATTTATTTAAGTTACTTGCACGTGTAAGTAATCATTTGTAAGTTAGAACGACTTCATGTAATGAAATTGGACTTTACACTTGTTTTTGCAATACCTAGTCAAATCCTGGTTAGGAACCAACATTATTTATCCAGCTGTGAAACAGCTGTGCTCCATTCACAATTAATTTTGACTGTAACAAAAAGAACAAAAGACGACAAAATCTAATGACGACAGCAAGTCTGTTGAAAAACAAAACACTAAAAACAAATGACGTAAACTATTATCTTTACACGGGAAATGATTAGTAAAACCTTATCGTTATTCTGAATGAATCGGTGATAGTAATTACCCAAGTTAAACTTAGATAAGTCAGGTTTCAAGATTGCAAAACAACAGATATTGATAAAGTAGGAGCAAGGACCAAGGTAATTTTAGGTCATTGCATTGAATTAAGTAGGACTGTTTTTTATTTGGTCAAAATGCTTAAGTATCATGGGGGTGCATGGGGAGTGACGGAAAAACTACCTATTTAGTCAATTTATAAACTCCATATCAGTATCTCAGTAGCCTACCACCTACTATATCCTTCAAAGTTCAATCTCGAAGTCCTCCTATGTTTTCTGATTAATTTAGTTGCGGATCCAATGACAGTTAACTTTCCCCCGGGACAAACTTGCCCTTCATTGGTTGGGCTTTTTATGGTGGTCAAGCTGTAGATCCTGGCTACACAGGAGTTGCAGTGCTGCAGTGGTGGGAACGAGAGGTGGGAATAGTCCCGTATATCCTTCAATCGTAGTAGTATCCAATCTAGATATTTCACTACCAAAATTGGTTGGTTTAGGCGCGAAAAGTAGAAGAACAGAACAGACAGATATAAATAGTACAATATTTTCTAACGTACGTTCTTTCATTCACCAAATCAGTTCGTCTAAATCAATTTTATCATTATCATCTTGTTTTGGGGCAACACAAACATTGGTCCTTCGAGCCGGATTTGAACCAGCGGCCTATGGATTGGATTGGGGGAACCCAAACAGTACCTATCTACCTCCTTCTAATCACCGTACTTTCTTTTGTTTATTGTTCAAATACCTACTTATTGTAACGAGAACGTGACGTTGTTGATTAAAAGTCAATAACCTGTGTTTTGTTTGTTTTAGATGACGTTATTAAATGTTATTAAGTTACATAAATTATCACACGAGCTTTGTAATTAATAACAATGATATAATCGGTGTTTACATAGGTATTTGGAGCTTCTAGAAATTTATTATACTTACTGATAAAGATGTGAATGTGTTTATAATTTCTTCATAAATAACAAAAACTTCTTTGTAATGCATGTTATCGCAAGTTGACGTAATTTTATTTATACAACAAGATTAAATAAGTACCTACATTAATTAATTTATTTGAATGCTAAGGATTTAAACACAGTTATTTAAGAAAACGAAATATGATATTCTTCGTTGATTAAATATTTTAATCAAAACATCATTTATTAATTTCACTCTATTTCACATTTCCACCATTTATCAATTCAGTCTGCAAATAGTTTTCAAAATGGTTTTCTACAAGGTATTTCTACTTCCAAAAAATCATCAAAATCGGTTCAGCGGTAGGTACCTATAAGGATGAAATGAAGTTAAAAAAGTGTCTTTTACAATCTTAATAAAACGAAATATATTTATACGAGATTACTTTTTTTACTTATTATTACTAACTAGCCTTCGTATTGATTGAATTTTATAATAGTTGACCTAATAAAAGTAAGGTCACCACCACACCACGCCATTGACAAATAAAAGTTATTATACATTATGTCTATTTTTACTAAAAATAATTTGTAGGGGGAGGCCTACGTTCAACAGTGGACGTCCTATGGCTGAGATGATGATCAATGATGGTTAATTTTTAGTAGTATTTATTTAGGTATTACCTTTAGGTACCTACTTCAATCTTAAATACAGGGTAAGTAAATAATTTTAAAAATACAAAACCAACTTAAAGTTAAAAATTTCAACATTCTTCGTAAATGTCTCCATATAATAATATAATAATAATATAATAATAAATTATTTGTTTCCATACTTCGCAATATTACTTAACTGATCTTTGTTCTCAGGCGGCCTCTTACTTAGCAAGATGAATAAGAAAAAAACCACACCCCTACCATAGGGGCTGCTTTTATTACATGCGGGCTCATTAGGGGTCTGTAGTACCGGTTGGGGTGAATGACCCTTGTATTTGATGAAAACCCCAGGAGGGTGAAAAAGGTGTGGTCGATGGGGTAAAAGTCTGTGTGTGTTGAAACTTGAAACAAAATTCCTTTTTATCTTTATTGCTCGTTATAATCTCACATTTGACTTAATAATTTTATTCGTATGATATGAACCGAGAGAGTAGCTAGGTTGGGTGGGTAAGTAAGTAACTTACTAGGCCACGGAAACTTGACAGAAATTCTTCTTATTTCAGTGATAAGACTTGAAATGCAGGTTTGGATTGCACTTACTTGCCTTACCTCTATTTTAATCGGAGATAATTATTACTAAAATATGTTCATTATTGAATATCATACACTGGCATAGAGATAGTTTGAGTCCCGGGAAAGGACATAGGATNCTGAGCCCCGATTACGGTAATTTTTAACGTCAACAATCCAGACACGCTTCTCGATTCTGCGATACGATTGGTCGTTCAACAGCGTACGTCAGCTGTTTTGACCAATCGTATCGCAGAATCAGAAACGCGTCTGGATTGTAGACGTTATAAAAGTTACCGTAATCGGGGCTCAGTAATGTCACACAGCGTTACTTTCTGCATGTGCGTGCCGCCTATCCAAGTGGTTTTACACTTAAAAAAGTGTCTTTTACAATCTTAATAATAACGAAATATATTTATACGAGATTACTTTTTTTACTTATTATTACTAACTAGCCTTCGTATTGATTGAATTTTATAATAGTTGACCTAATAAAAGTAAGGTCACCACCACACCACGCCATTGTACACAAATAAAAGTTACTAAGCCCGGTCCGTGAGCACGTAGAATTTTGTCTAATGACCCCTAGCTACCTATCCTTATCGCTCGCGCGTAATTATATTGCTGTCGCGACTGTGCGACTGGCACCCGCAGTGAGTGTGCCAGCGCGATAGCAACATAATTACGCGCGAGCAATAAGGATGGGTAGCTTGGGGTCATTGGACAAAATTCTATGGCTCACGGACCAGACTATACTAGTTTTTCTAAGATAATTTGGTGGAGGGCCTAATGTTCAGCAGTGGACGTCCTATGGCTGAGATGATGATCAATGACGGTTTAATTTGTAGTATTTAGGTATACCTTTAGGTACTTCAATCTTGAATACAGGGTAAGTAAATAATTTTAAAACTACAAAACCAACTTAAAGTTAAAAAATTCAACATTCTCGTAAATGTCTCCATTACTTTTCTCTATGCTCCATACTTTGCAATTTGATTCTTTGTTCTCAGGCGGTCTCTTAGCAAGATGAATAAGAAAAAAACCACACCCCTACCATAGGGGCTGCTTTTATTACATGCGGGCTCTTTAGGGGTCTGTAGTAGGTACCTACCGGTTAGGGTGAATGACCCTTGTATTTGATGAAAAACCCCAGGAGGGTGAAAAAGGTGTGGTCGATGGGGGTAAAAGTCAGTGTGCTTTGAAACTTGAAACAAAATTCCTTTTTTATTGTTATTACTCGTTATAATCTCACATTTGACTGGTAATAATTTTATTCGTATGATATGACCCGAGAGAGTAGCAGGCTAGGTTGGGTGGGTAAGTAAGTAACTTACTAGGCCATGGAAACTTGACAGAAATTCTATCTTATTTCAGTGATAAGACTTGAAATGCAGGTTTGGATTGCACCTACTTACTTCTACCTCTATTTTAATAGAGAAAAATAACTAAATGTGTTCATTACTGAAGATAAATAACTAAAACATACAAGTCAATGCGACTCTACATATTTTCCAATTGGAGTAATTAATTAGTAACTTATCCCAACTAATATTATAAATGCGAAAGTAACTCTGTCTGTCTGTCTGTCTGTCTGTCTGTCTGTCTGTCTGTTACGCTTTCCCGCTTAAACCTCGCAACCGATTTTGATGAAATTTGGCATAGAGATAGTTTGAGTCCCGGGAAAGAACATAGGATAGTTTTTATCCCGGTTTTTGAAACAGGGACGCGCGCGATAAAGTTTTTCTGTGACAGACAAAATTACACGCGGGCGAAGCAGCAGGCGGAAAGCTAGTAAATATGTTACGGTTAATGTGATAAATTGAAAATTATTAATAATAACCGGTTATTATGAATAATTACCGACAGTCGCGGTGAAAGTGATAAATTAATCACATTTAACAGTGATTATTTAATAATTCAACCTTAGTAGGTACTAACAAATTTCATAAAAGAGAACAACATCTTGTGTACGTTCTCGTGTACAGCCAAACTTTAGAACGTTTTGATATCATATATTATTATAATTTGGCATAATGAGTTTGGAATGTTTCTTGCATAATATTACTTTTCCATAATGCCTATAACATAATGTTTTGATTTAAAGTGAAAAATAGGTTAAGGTGCGACGGGGGTGGCCCTTGGGCCACCCCTAAGCCGCCTATTTAGTTTTATACACACATAAATGACCTCATATTAATCACATTCACCAAATCATGCGGTAATTATTCATAATAACCGGCGATTATTCATAATTTTCACATTTATCACTTTGACCGTAACAAATATAAATAACTAAACCTAAACCATGCTTTATTAATCTAAGTAAACGGTTTACTTAGATTAATAAAGCATGGTTCGCACGCATCGACTAGCATGGTTTAAAACCATGCTAGTCGATGCGATTCTATTTTCCAATTGCAGTTACCTACTTATTTATAAAAATAAATCTAACAAAGGTAGGTACATTAGACTATTTTAAACAAGATACGGGAACTGTAGGTAGGTATGGTCGCGTAGGTACCTATAACGGTGAGGGGATGATGTGGGGACGAATTGCATTCAAAAACTAGTATAAATATTACAGACTCCTTCAAACACATGGGACTCCACGAGAAGCCTATAAAAACCCACTCAGCTGCTCCAAACCTGTTGTATTTGGGTTAAAAACAAGCTGCTTCAACAGCTGATCGTCTGGTTGAATTTTTTTGTTGTCCATCCCCTTCTAACATGGTGGTGCGAGAGAGAGGTCCGAGGGAGTGTGGAGGTGGGGCCACCATCAGACGGGATGCGTTTTTTACAAGTCTGTCTGTGCTAAGAGACTTCGACAATCTTGCAAACAAATAAGATCTACACCAGCTACCACAGAAATTCACAGAATAAATAACTACGTATTCTATTATTAACATTGCAGCATTTTTTTGCCTAAGCTCGTGAACTCTCGTCAAAATAATCTGGAAAATTCAACCATAGTTTTAAAAGTTTTTATTACGGCCAAGTACTTAAAGGGCAAAATTGCTTTAGTTTAGTGGCGCGAGCTATAGGAATGTTCGCCGTATGATTATTTATGTATATTTTTGTTTTTATTCATCCTTTGTTATAAGCTTGAGTCCTGACTATGGCCTGAGACGCGTAGACGGCTCGGTGCATGGTTTGATTCCCGTCGATTTCTGAAACTGGCTTTCGTACCACTCGGAAAAAATATCCGGTGAATTATGTTTACTTTTGGCTGCTATCAGGCAGTTACCTTTTATTTAGTAGTTTTTGGTCCCTTGCTCGACGGAGATCGTAAACGTAAACATCATCTCTTGAGTCCGTCCAAAACCGTACCTACTTATGAAAAGCCCTACAGTGATTTCTAAAATTAGGCTAACTGAGAGGACAAACGCAGTGAGAACATCAGAGGAAGGAGGAACTTCAGTATGAATGCACATTATTGTGGTTTTCTGTAAAGCTAATTATGCACTAAATAACTGAAGGTTTAATGCATTTATGCAAGTGTCGTAATGATCACACGGATATTGTAATAATAAAAAATATTGTAGACAAAAAAATTGTACTGTGTCGTGGACTCGTGGTCAATAAATAAAGAAGAAGAAGAAGAAAAAATGTTTATTCAGTATCATCGACAATACACTTCAATACTTAACATTATTTAATGAGAAGGTAAACGATAATAAACGATATTACTTACATATAAATTTCTTCTGAATGGAAATTTAAATCTTGTAGATCGTTTCGNCCGTTTTGTATCTTATAGCTATAGGTAAGTATTATTATTTATAATTTTATAACATACCTACCTACTATTTATTTAATTTACCGCCATTTTGATTTTAGATCGTCGAAGACGACTGGAAGCAAAGACATCATCAAATTAGGTAGGTAGGTAGGTACGTCCCGGGCGTCTATTTTTAGGATTTTTGATTGAATATTCCCTCCCTGACCTGCGCACAGCAATCGGGGATACGTGACTGCCACTACGTAGGTACAACTACGTATGGAGGAAATAATGCGTTATCAATGCCAAAACATTGTAAACGTGACGAATATCAGCCATTACAGCATAAATATTGAAATGTGAAACAATAATCACATTGCATAACTGATTTCACAATCGTTAACATCTTAAATTGTGTAACTTTAGAACTGTAGGTAGGTATTATCGAAGATTTATACCTACATCCTCGTACCTAAGTTACTTGTCTGACGGAGTTTCTTGTGCCACTTTTTGTTACCAAGCCTCAACCAGCCGATCTTGGTGGTAAGGCAAGATAGACTACCATATTAAGTATTCCTTTCTTGTTGAAACTTACAATCTCTCAAATTTAGAAACTCCTATTAGACAGAATAATAATAATAGAAACTCCTACTTCTTCACACGAAGGAAATAGGTAGGTAGGTACCTATAATAGGTAATGTCTTCTAAAGAGCTACCTAATAAAATAGACCTACATAACCCTATCTCGATACCTTTTGACACATACGAAATGGCTAGGTTAGTTAGTGGAGGCAATACATAGGTACGTTTTACGAGTAGAAAGTAAGGTAGGTACCTACCTACTAGGTAGGCAGTTGTTATGGTCTAGGTAGGTAAGTAGGTAGGAGGACTACATTAATAACCTAACTAGGTAGGAAGTGGAGTTGTTTTGAAAAGGCTCACACACTACACACGTTACCTAACAGCCAACCCAAAACAAAGTTTGTTTACGAAGTCAAGAGTGTGTGTGTGCTACTTTAAAAAATACCTACTGCTATGAGTAGGTATTCCAGTTTCATATATGTCAGAAACGTTATTGCGCAGTTAACATAGCGAAAATGATACGAGAATTACAATAATAATTATAATAAGCATTGATAACTGCTGAGTTAGTTCAAATGCAAACAAACAACTCTTATCATTAATTCCAAAAATATCGCGCAGCCATGTTCTTTATTATAACACGGCGCAAATAGGAAGCTATAGCAATGTAGGCATAATCTTTGTATACGCATACTTCGTAACTTGGTCGGGTATACCTCAACCTCCTTGTTTTCGTTGAAGTTTTTTTTTTCAACGTTGCTACTAGCCGATCGGTCGAGCTCGGTTCAGTGTAAAGCTCTTCATGCATGAGAAATAATTTAAGAGCGTTGTAGCAAAAAGTTGGCGTTCGAATTTTAGGTTTTTATGGCTTGACGTCGCGTAGTGAGTGCGCAAACTGCATTTATCTGTAAAATTTCAACGCTGCGTCGACTAAACGATCTTAATCCGTAGTTGTATCGTACCTAAGACAGTACATCATACATAATAATAAAGAAATAATGTATAATTTACCTATTTGATTTTTTCTCAGATCAGACTTTTAGCAAAATCAAGTTACGTAATTAATGTATTTTTTACACTAGTTATACGAGGGGCGGCTGAAAATTTCGCGGCCTAAGGTACTTAGCGATGAGTAATTAGCTTGTTACTCATATCACTAGTTGCGACACTCAGTAGTATTATAAAAAGCAATCACTAATTAAGTTTGCACTGATAGTTCAATTTCTATCGAACAAATGACATCACCATGTCCGCCGAATCTGGAGATTTGCGGAATTTCGACACCGCGCGCCGCGGACATAATTCCTCGTAAAGAAGGAAAATAGACCGAAAGACATTTTTGAAGAGATGTCATTGGTTCTTCAGGATTCTGGACCTTCATATACTATGGTTAAAAAATGGGCCCGACTATTTCAACACGGACGAGAGACCTGTGAAAACGACCCCCGCCCTGTCACGATACTGAGTGAAGGAAACGTTCAAAAGTCGAAAAAATCGTTCCGGCTGACCAAAGAATTAAATCGTGGCAGATAGCTGAAGAATATTTCTTTATGTTCGCGAGGCTATTGTACAGAAATGACGGGGGAAACTGACACGCGGATTGCTCTTTCCGCAAGACAACGCGCCCGTTCACGCCGCACGTGTTGCGAGGCCAAGCCCTGAAAGACACCGGGTTCTCAGAGATTGACCACCCACCATATAGCCAAGACCTATTACCTAGCGATATTTTCCTGTTTTTCGATTTGAAAAAGGACTTACGGGGCCGGAGATATGCAGATGACAACGAAATTAAAGCTGCGGTTGGTCGTCATTTTGAAAAAAAAAATTTTTGGGTGGGTAAAAGGCATTGTATGCGAGATTTAAGAAATGTATTTCTTTTGAGGGAGATTATATCCCATCCCAACTAATATTATAAATGCGAAAGTAACTCTGTCTGTCTGTCTGTCTGTTACGCTTTCCCGCTTAAACCTCGCAACCGATTTTGATGAAATTTGGCATAGAGATAGTTTGAGTCCCGGGAAAGAACATAGGATAGTTTTTATCCCGGTTTTTGAAACAGGGACGCGCGCGATAAAGTTTTTCTGTGACAGACAAAATTCCACGCGGGCGAAGCCGCAGGCGGAAAGCTAGTTACAAAATAAAAAATAGAAACCATTTATTTTATTTCATTAAGTACCTTAGGCCGCGAAATTATCAGCCGGTCCTCGTAAGTCATCGAACCTACGCGCGAGACTATTCGTGATGGCTCTTAAAAACAGCTTGTAGACATGACTCAGAGTCAGAACNTGTTGTTATTTTAAATTAGATATTGACTTATACTACTTATTACTACCACGTAATAAAAACTGCCACGCACTGGTGCAGGTGGTAGATTATATTAATTGTGAAGATGTCTTTTATTCCAATAACCTTCGCATTTCCGTAAGTCTTGTATTATTAAAATTTATGTTGTGAAANTTTAACACGCACGCACGCACGTTCGTTTTACTTCGCGAAGGTATTTAAAAAAATGTATGCTCAATGTCCTTAACAATATGGTGTAATTTAGCCTGTCTCAAGAGTCAAGCACCATTTTGTTGACAAACGTCAGTGATCGGCACTGTGCCGAAGCTATAGGGCTGACTTCGGTAAAATGATGTGACGTGAGGTGCCAAACTGCGGAAAATGGCGGAGGAAATACAGGATTTAGCATGAATAATCATGAATAATATTAACTACTTATTTACATCTCAGTGTCTTCAGGCAACTTAAATAGGTACATTTTGTGTTTTTATTATTATTTAGGCGGTTAAATATTGCACAGTATTTAGGACACCATTTTCTTTATTTTATTTCCATCATAGCATACCTACACAAGAATACGCGTGCGTGAGTCAATGTTCGCTCGTATGTGAGGCCTTGTTGAATAGTATCCTGTAGGTGGGCCATCGTGCGTTTTTTTTTGTTTTCGATGTAAACTCGCGGAGATGAACAGGCCTGATAATATTGCAATATTCGTGATTTAAAATACAAAAATTTTAATGAACGGCACGGTAATTTAACACATTACTTGAACTTATTGGGATAAATTAATTAATAATTACTTTATGATTAGGTCCAAGTATCTAATTTATCTATTTTTTTTTAATAATTTTATTCAGTTTATACCACAAGTGGCACTTATGAACGTCAAAATATTATAGTAAATAATAAAAAAAGAAAAGGTAGCCCTTATGGCGCACTTTACATGTCTCCTTATCTTTTGGGCCCTACCAGCGCTTCGAGACAAACATAAATAATTATATGGCAAGTGAGCTGAGAAGAAACGCCGGAACAAACGTAAAAAAATCATTAAAGCTGGTAGTAATTATTACATACTTCTATAATATTATATATAACCTACATGTTTACATTAGGAGAAGAATTTCGGCAATGCATTATACCTAATCTAACTAAAGATTGTAGTACAAAACTTCATAGCAAAAATCTCTTCTTTTAGAAAGAAGAAAGAAAGAAGGAAAGGAAATGTTTTTATTTAGTCCAAATTTTAATATCCTTATACTACTTACAACATACCTAGTTACATACATAGTTTAATTTGAACCAAAATGGCAGCCACTCAGCATTTATGTTATGCTCTAGGTTAGGATCTAGAGCATAATGCTGGTATTCTGTGGAAGCCATATTAAGTGGATAGACACTAATATTTAAGTTTTACACAAATTAACACAATGCTCTTCAAGTGTGTGTTGCGTGTGTAATGTATGTAGGTATATGCATGCGTGTGTTAGTATTATTAATCCTACCTAGAAAGATAGAATCCTACCTATTTTAGAATTTATTTTATTAACAATTAAAACATTTTACAGAAGAGGGTTAGTATAGTTTAGTACCTAATTAGAAAATAGGACCTAGTTACTTTATACTTTGAGGAAATACCACGTGTCATTAAATTGTATCCAATAAACTCATAGGTTCTTAATTTTCATACATACAGTTTGGTACCTAGTGCATAATATCACAAAACCAACTTTTCAATGCTTTTTGTTTTAACCGTGTTGTCCTCGTGGTAATATTGGGCTATCTTGAGAATGTAGGTTAATACATACAATTAAGTGCTTATGGTATGGTGTAAGAGAATACTAACCTTCAAATTTTCACTATTTGCCATAATCACTTAATTTTTTGACGCTGTTATTAACTATAACGAGAAAGAGGTCAATTTTCGAATTCAACTGGGCTGGGTAGAGAATATTCACGTCCCAAATACCACAGTGTCTCAAGACAAAGAACGTCTTTGATCAGTGTGTATTGCCAGTGATGACATACGGAGCTGAGACGTGGTCGGCTGGTCGCTCATTATCATAAGAAGGCTCAAGGGCGATGGGAGCGTGCTATGCTCGGAGTTTACTTAAGTGATCGAATGAGAAATAAGGTGATTCGCAATCGCAAGAAAGCCAAAGTAACAGATATAACCTACAAAATTACTAAATTGCTCGTAGAGCTGATGGCCATCGGGTCAGAAGAGATTTCGATCGGCGAACACGGGCCGGAAGACGTAGTGGGGGGCCTAAGTAACATGTCGTTATTTTAAATTAGATATGGACTTATACTACTTATTACTACCACGTTATAAAAACTGCCACGCACTGGTGCAGGTGGAAGTTTATATTAATTGTGAAGATGTCTTTTATTCCAATAACCTTCGCATTTCCGTAAGTCTTGTATTATTAACATTTATATTGTGAAAAAACCAAAACAATACAAAGAAATCGTTCCGTAATAAAATGAATATATTTGCAGGTATATACGACCTCATGCATAGAGGGCTTTACATCCCCACTGCGCAGGTTCACCGCGCAGCCGCCATTAGAGCATAAATACAGCGAGCGCCGCCAACGTCACGTAGTCGAAATCGAGAGGTGAAGGTGTGAACTATGGAGAGGTGGCGTCCGTATTACGTTCTTATTAAAATCGATTATCACCGGAGCTAGCAGCGCGACTGCCGACTCGAAGTCGTGAAAGTGAAGCAGTGCAGTGTTTCGACGTGTCATCCGTAGATCGACAGCGGTTCGAGGCCGAGAAACGGCGGATCGCGAGGCAACATCAGTGTCGGCTAGAATCAGGCGTCCATTTTGTGATCGAATCGCGCTCGGCTCCGAGGCGCCGTAGCTACCGCTAAAGTGATAAGTGAACTGTCCGCGTCCAAGTGAAACCCAGACCGGACGCGTGGAGACATGAACAGCCAGGGGCAGCAGCCGCGAGGCCGCCGTCGAGTGGTGCGCACTCCAATCCCAGCGCTGGGCGCGCGGCGCGACCGAGACCGGCGCGAGGAGCGCTACGCTGGCTCCAAGTGGGGCGCAGCGCCCGCCGCCGCAGCCCTGCCACCACCGCCCACGCACTGGCGCCGCGAGGGCCGCTGCCGGCCCGAGCCGGACCGCGCCGTCACGCTCAAACTGCTCCTCAACGTGACAGCGTAGGCCTCCGCCGCCGCCCCCACGCGTACGGACTCTAGTGTTAGTGCCACGGCGGCGCAACCCGACCTCTGTCGATCGGCTGCGCCCTCGTTCCTACTGTGCTAAGTTTTTTATTTCGTAACGCGATGCGCGTCCCGTGTCGCCGGGCTGCCCGGCGGCGCCCCGACGTCGACCAAATTCCGGCGTTAGGTATTATTTTGTGAAAATTTTAGTAGTTAAGTGCAGATGCGCCGCGGCCCGCCGCTGCTGGGTTCGCTGCCTCCGTTTTAAAAAAGAGAAAAACACAAAAAAATAAGGAGGGACGTGCCCAGAGCTGCGGACCGCGCCGCCGCCCGGCGCTGCGCCCCTCGCCGAACCTTGCACCCTCAAGGGCCTGGCGCTCCGCAAGGCATCGTCGGCCGCCCGCCCGGCCGCCGCGCTCGATGAGACTTTTTTTGAGTTGTATTCGACTGATGTACCTATCTCTACTTAAGTTTAAAATTGTTTTGTAAGCGGCTGCCGGGCGCGCGATCGGCGGTGGCGCCGCCACGCTTTTTATTACTGTTGGTAACGGCCACATCTTGTTGGTGCAAGGCGCACGGACGTTGCATTTCTTTTATAAATGAAGCGTTATATTATATTTTGTATTTGTGTCGGTGCGAGGCTCGTCGCGCCGGGCAGGGCCTGGGCCCGCTAGTCGTATCGTTTATTTATCGAGACCAATGTATTTTTATTTGTAAACGTCGCCGTCCGTCCGGCGAGAGGTGCCCGCGAGGCTCCGTCCACGAGCCGCTACCTCGCCCGTCACAGAGCTTTAAAAAAATAAAATGTAAGTGGCGGACGCGCGACGTACATAATTCTAGTTGTAGAATAAAAATCTAACGATACGGTAATCTTAAAGCCGACTGTTAAAGATTGAAGATTATATACGTTTGTACAGAGAGCATTTGATCTCAAACGCTGCGGGCACGGCAAGTCCGTGAAGATATTGTGATGTACAAAAAAAAAACAAGTATATTGGAATTTTACAAAGTTTTTTATAATTAGTTTGTAAAGTTACTTTTAAGTGAAGATGGTGGTGCGACGGCGACTGCCGTCGCGCTGGGCCGGCCCGCAGCATTCCCTGTCCCACCCTGTCCCATCCTTCTTCCCATCCCGTCCCAGGGCTCTTCGGAGTCCGACAAAGGTTTCTAAAAGTTTTTGGTTGAAAGTCACAACTCTGCTCTTCATGAGTGGATATGCTCTTTACTCTTCACGAGTAGAGCACTTTTCAGCTCAAGACTCAAGATCAAGATCTCAAGAAATGTCATTTACGCTCCACTGCAAGAGTTCTACCCTCCCAAGAAGCTACTGAAGACAAGAAACTGCCAAAAATGAAGGATTTGACTTACATTCCCCACGCTGTGTCAAGACTCCAGAACTCACTGCCAGAGCCAATGGATATGGTATGGATACTTCAGTTCCTGATGTTTCAGACTGGTGAGTTGCATTTGATTGTTCAATGCAAATCATTTTTAAACCTCATTTCCCTTTTTACCCGACTAAACCAGGAGGGTTATGTATTTTATTTAATCCTAATACCTCAACTAAGAATTTTATCATATTTCAATGCTAAAGTTCATCATTTACTTCTTTTTTGATGTTTTAAATTAAGGCCCATTAGACAGGCCTGAGAATCTTTGATTAATTATAATAATTTGTTCATATTTTCTAGTCATCATGACATTGTCATTGCATGTGCAATCTACGAAATAGTTATAGCTATCTAAAATCTATTTATGTATTTATGTAATCTTGCATATATTGCACAAATTGTGTTTCATATTTATTTATTTTTGAAATTCATTTAACTCTTTCCTTGCTTATTTGATTATCTACACAAGTCATACAGCCTTTGATATTAGCTTTATTATTTATACAAAGATACTGACCTCATAAAATATTTATAAGTCACATTAAAATCACTAAATTAGATCACATTAAGAAATCTTTAATTAAATCTGCAATAATTTTAACATAATTAATTATCTAAAGACTAATGAAAAGCAGTTTGAATTGGGTCAATTTCAAAGTGAACAAGTATTGGTCTGTCTATACCCAATTTCAAAAACTTAATTATTTTTTGGCGCTTATTTCTCTAAAAAATATCCTGCATTTTACATTTAAAAAAAGCACAAATTTAAATAAGAATGTATTCCAATTATTACTAAATTGCCCTATAAAACTTATTTACACCCAAAAGTATAGGTACTTCAATAAATTTTGAGATATACTGATGAGACGCGTGTGGTGGTACTATGTAAAAATAAACCCTTTTTCGGCAGTAGGGTAAAATGCTAAGTAATAGGGCTAGTAAATAAATTACGTTTGTAGAGTACATGATAAAAAAACACTTTATTTTCAAGTGTTTTGTATCACACAAGTATTTATTTCGTACCTATCAACTTAACCACGTGTTTTTAAGAGGTTAGTAGTGATTCATACACTCGTAGGTACTTCCTCATGGTTATTCACAAAAAGATAACCGATTCAATTTCAACGCGTCATGTTGAGGACTGAATAATTAGATTTAGAAGTCATGTTCATGTGTTACTCATCTACATTACAATAGTTACTTTTTATGCCTGCGGCTTTGACGTTCATAGAAAACCTAAAAGTAGGTGAACTTTGTCTTAAAAACATACAGGAAGACTATTTGCACGCTTTTCTATTTTCTTTCTAAAAACCAAGATAAAAACTATCCAGTGTTTTGATCTATCATCTAAATCGGCCCAGAATCTTTCCGGTTAAACTTTCACATTAAGTATGGACATATTTTCTTGGGGCTATGGCCTATGTTACATCGCGATCGTTAAAAATGTTATTATTTATAATAAACTAGCTGACCCGGCGAACTTTGTTCCGCCTTAATGGCAATAAATAACGGGATAAAAAGTATCCTATGTCCTTCTCCTGGCTCTAAACTATCTCTCTGACAATTTTCAGCTAAATCGGTTCAGCCGTTCTTGAGTTATAAGTGGAGTAACTAACACGACTTTCTTTTATATAATAGACTAGCTGACCCGGCGAACTTTGTTCCGCCTTAATGGCAATAAATAAGCAGACTTTTTTTATTTTGAACGGGATGAAAAGTATCCTATGTCCTTCTCCTGGCTCTAAACTACCTCCCTGACAATTTTCAGCTAAATCGGTTCAGCCGTTCTTGAGTTATAAGTGGAGTAACTAACACGACTTTCTTTTATATATATAGATAATACTGTAGGCTTAGATTAATAAAACCGTAGGTACTTTTATTAAAAACCGTTCAGTACCTAGTTCTTACGTGAAAGATCATCAATCCTCACAAACTTACACATTAGAATTTTCAAATGGCTAACATAGGTTCACCATACATGTCACAAGTATGACCCTCTGACTAGAAGCAAATGGAGGATTTGTTCTACACTCCCCACGCTGGCCAGACGGGTTGGCCGGTTGTATCGACTATTATTTACCCAACACCCCGTCCGTATACCGTTATCGCCAACCTATTTTATGTTGCAACGGCTCTGATAAGCGGGTTATCATCTGTAACCTTCTTATCGCACTCTGGCAATGTTCGTTTCAGTATAACATCTTTGTGTAAAGTTCTTGGGATATGAGCCAATGTCATTTTTTGTTGTGGCAACAAGGGGCCATATAATATGATACAACAGTATGTTTGTTTTAAACTATATACTAAGCGTTTCGATGACTCTTTTATAATGCGAACTGCTAGGGACTGGAATTCGTTGCCTGCTGCTGTGTTTCCCGAAAACTATAATCCGGGCCTCTTCAAGGCGAGAGTGAATAGGCACTTACAGGGCAGATATGTACCATCCTAGACTGCATCTCGCTTAACATCAGGTGCGATTGTGGTCAAATATCTGCCTTGTTATGCATAAAAAAAATAAAAGTATATTCATACTTCCCTCATTATTATTATTTCGCGAAAAAAAACTATTCCGTGTTCAGAGAACACGATTTAGCTGGAGTTGACAAACGCCAAGGCTGTTTTTGTGGTTGCAACCTTGCAACAGGCCAAGCGTTTTATTTATTTTTTTCTAATAAATATCAACATGTTAATTTTAAATAGTGGACGCCTCAGTAATCCTATTAAATCCCAACTATCCCAACTAATATTATAAATGCGAAAGTAACTCTGTCTGTCTGTCTGTCTGTCTGTTACGCTTTCCCGCTTAAACCTCGCAACCGATTTTGATGAAATTTGGCATAGAGATAGTTTGAGTCCCGGGAAAGAACATAGGATAGTTTTTATCCCGGTTTTTGAAACAGGGACGCGCGCGATAAAGTTTTTCTGTGACAGACAAAATTCCACGCGGGCGAAGCCGCGGGCGGAAAGCTAGTTACCTATAAAGTAGTTAAAGAATTTGACTTCTATCAGTAAAAACTACGGCTGTAGTAAAGTAAGATGTTGAATTTTGGACACCTGACCCTACTACACATAATGCGCTGGTATTCATGGGTTATTCCCAGTTGTCCCCTCCAGTGTCACCCTACTGGGGGCAACTGGGAATTAATTTACAAAAATGTCCCAGTCTCCCCCCCTTTCACAAAATGAAATTGAATGAACCATGATGAATAAAATTACATTCGAGTATCGCGTTACACGTTTTCGAGTAAACACCAGTGCTAGTAAAGTCAGCATCGACCTCACTCATGGCAAAATCACAAAGCCTCTAGCTTTACCAGAGGCAAACAGCCAGTGTTGCCAGTCGGGTCTTGTCAGAAATTTCCAGAAATATAAAAAAATGTAACCTTTTTGAATAAAAAGTAACCTTCGCGGAGCGATTGTGTAAGGTTGTTCATGGATGGTTCATGTTTACCTAAATTCGAAATTTTGACCATTCCATGAAGACCGAAAAGTGACCGGTCGTATAAAACCGTTTCATGGATTTGCGTTTTGTTATCAAAAAAACATTTGCTAAAACTCATTGTCTTTAACAAATAATAAATCAAATTCATGTTTAAATGCAGTTTATGACATAATTTTTAAATTGTCACTATTAATATTTTTACTGAATAACCTGTAAAAGTTAATTCTACAATTTCTGAAAAATCACCTAAAAGTAACCTTTTCATTAGTGTAACCTAAAAGTAACCAATGCAGTTCAAAAGTAACCTAAAAGGTTACAAAAGTAACCTTCTGGCAACACTGCAAACAGCGAACCAGCTTGCGTAACGTCTACGTCACGAACTAAAGTCGGTCAGCGCCCATAGTAGAAACAGATACGGTAAGCGTGATAAATTCTAATACATAGTTTACTCAGTACATAGGCCCTTTCTAGGGCACTTATACGCGTCCCAAATATAGCTTGCCCTACCACCACTTCGGGACAACATATGGGCTGGTGCTGAGAAGAAGTGGCGGAAGAAACTCCGTCACCTTTGTCAGCCTCTTTAAATAAAAAAACAGTAATTTATAGCTTACATTACACGCAATAAGTGCGAGCTAGCTAGCAAGATATTGTACGGGACTATTCCCACCACTGCAACTCCTGTGTAGCCAGGATCTACAGCTTGATTGCCGCAAAAACCCAACCAATGAAGGTCAAGTTATTGTGTGACCTCAACTAGCCCTGGACTTAGGCGCGTTTTTAAGCATAATTTGAGGTCTCTCATTAGTTGAAATTGAATATTTCAGAGTTTTCATGAGTCAGATAAGTTTTATAACTGAGATTAATTTGAGTTAAAGCGTTATTTTGTAATAGAATTGTAAACTAGTGAAGTCTAGCTTTCTTTTTTGCAAATAACACAAAGTCCCTTCGCGATTACTACTATTCCTACTTAATATTTCTTTTTTGTGGCCCGCTTGAGTCGTTACTATGTATTTAAGAGTATTTCAATAAGTAGTGTGCTAGAAAGTTCAACAAATCTGGGTTGGGCCCCGTTGCGGTGATGTGGTAGGGTTGAGAAATGTTATAAAGAAAGGGTTTATAGAAGAGTACAAACATTTTATGTCATTTTAACTGGCCTAGAGCAGTAGCTACCTTAATTAATAACACAGTCAAAATGAAGACTGGTTTTTGTTACTCTTTTGTGGCGCTATGTTCATTTTATGGATGGGATTGCTCTTTACTTGAGAATTTATGTTCATAGGTTGTCTGGAAGAGAACGCTTCATAGCGATAAGACCGCCTAGCTAGTTGTACTTGTCTGTGTTTCTTTTTTTTCTGTTTTTGTTTTTGTTGTGGTGTGCAATAAATAGTATTTATTATTGTTACAATTTTATTTTCGTGTACCTACCTGTTTGTCGCCATACAAATTGTTTTTTGAAAAAAGGTAGGTTTTGCAATGTCACCTTAAAAAATTAGTTTTCTTGATTTTAAATTACAGTGCGAAATACTTTTGATGTAGGTAACTATTGAATTGCGACGTAGTTATTCAAATTTCAATGTCACCTGACTAGTAATGTTAAGGAAAAATGTCCAAAGTCAGACATTGGCTGGCTCACTTACTATGAAACAAAAACGCCTATTTGTAAAATAAAATACCCATTCACTTATTGTCAATTGAGATGTTGTTTAAACTAATTAACATTATTTTACAAGTAAATATTTTAAATGTAACTCACATTAGTTTTCCTACTTAACTAAACAGTTAATAAATATCCTTGAACATTTTACACTGCGCCTCTATTAATAGTCCAGTCATTAAAATAATTTTATTTAAACATTTTTTTGTTGCAGTAATGAATGCTGATGGTGGTACCAGTTTGATTGCAATGATTTTGAAGCTAAAAAAAATGCATATGAAGTTTAAATGGTGGATCCATATAGAAAATTTAATAAACTGCTTAATGTTCCCGCCAGAAAGTCCCTTTAAAAAATATTTAAAGTGCATACCTAATGTATTTTAGCTTTGAACTGCAAAAGTACTGGTTGGGTTATTCCCTTACTCAACAAATAATTTGATTAATATTCTACATAAAACAAACGGCCAAGCATTGTACTTACAAACAAAAAACCGAGCACTCAACTGCCATCGCAAAATAACAAATTTAAATTGTGTCTCGTCCGACCAATCATGATTCTACGCAGGTCCGGTTGCAAAAAGCCAGCGTCATGGCCTTGGCTTGATTGCGAACGGAACTATGGTTGTTTTCTGTGTCTATGGGGCGTTTGATGGCATTGCGTAATTGGAATAAAAAAGAATTCAAGAATATGGCTCAACCAAAAGGGTGCCAACGAGATCTGTCCGAAAACCGGTTCTATGCCCTACTCTTAAACCACAAAATATTACGAGTCCTATATTTTTACAACTACAAAGTTACAATGAATACCCGTCCCCGTTTCCATTGGTACTTAAGCTACAATTTATTGAGAAGGGTTATTCCCAGTTGNAATTGTTCGCCGTACAATTACACTTCCTTTTTTATGAAATCGAGACTTTTATGTCCATTTATCTTATTGTTATTAGGTAGGTACTTTGAATTCAATAAATAAGTAAGTACATGATGCGTTTTGTTTTTGTTAATTATAAAATAATTAAAAACGTATTAAAAATTTCCCTACTTTCGGGAAAATCGCCTTCACTGTCTACACTCCCCAACAAAATTGACACTAATGACATAAGATTTTTGCCTCACTCTTGACGAAGCGTTTGTATGAAGACTATCCATCTAGGTTTTATTAATCTAAGACTGTAGGTACTTTTATTAAAAACCGTTCAGTACCTAGTTCTTACGTGAAAGATCATCAATCCTCACAAACTTCACATTAGAATTTTCAAATGGCTAACATAGTAGGTTCACCATACATGTCACAAGTATGACCCTCTGTCTAGAAGCAAAATGGAGGATTTTTGTTCTACACTCCCCACGCTGGCCAGACGGGTTGGCCGGTTGTATATCTACCATTATTTACCTAACATCCCGTCCGTAATAGCAGTAATAGTCCGTATACCGTTATCACCAACCTATTTTATGTTGCAACGGCTCTGATAAGCGGGTTATCATCTGTAACCTTCTTATCGCACTCTGGCAATGTTCATTTCAGTATAAAATCTTTGTGTAAAGTTCTTGGAATATGAGCCAATGTCATTTTTTGTTGTGGCAACAAGGGGCCATATAATATGATACAACAGTATGTTTGTTTTAAACTATATACTAAGCGTTTCGATGACTCTTTTATAATGCGAACTGCTATGCTGTGTTTCCCGAAAACTATAATCCGGGCCTCTTCAAGGCGAGAGTGAATAGGCACTTACAGGGCAGATATGTACCATCCTAGACTGCATCCCACTTAAACATCAGGTGCGATTGTGGTCAAATACCTGCCTTGTTATGCATAAAAAAAAATAAAAGTATATTCATACTTCCCTCATTATTATTATTTCGCGAAAAAAAAACTATTCCGTGTTCAGAGAACACGATTTAGCTGGAGTTGACTAACGCCAAGGCTGTTTTTGTGGTTGCAACCTTGCAACAGGCCAAGCGTTTTATTTATTTTTTTCTAATAAATATCAACATGTTAATTTTAAATAGTGGACGCCTCAGTAATCCCATTAAATCCCAACTATAATATTATAATATATTATAAATGCGAAAGTAACTCTGTCTGTCTGTCTGTCTGTTACGCTTTCCCGCTTAAACCTCGCAACCGATTTTGATGAAATTTGGCATAGAGATAGTTTGAGTCCCGGGAAAGAACATAGGATAGTTTTTATCCCGGTTTTTGAAACAGGGACGCGCGCGATAAAGTTTTTCTGTGACAGACAAAATTCCACGCGGGCAAAGCCGCGGGCGGAAAGCTAGTTACCTATAAAGTAGTTAAAGAATTTGACTTCTATCAGTAAAAACTAAGGCTGTAGTAAAGTAAGATGTTGAATTTTGGACACCTGACCCTACTACACATAATGCGCTGGTATTCATGGGTTATTCCCAGTTGTCCCCTCCAGTGTCACCCTACTGGGGGCAACTGGGAATTAATTTACAAAAATGTCCCAGTCTCCCCCCCTTTCACAAAATGAAATTGAATGAACCATGATGAATAAAATAAATAAAAACCGTATGGAAATCCGTATTCCGTCTACAAAAAAAAACTCACTACCTATTGTTGTAAAAAAAAACTCACGAATCTCATTTTATTTGTAAGTTGGCTTTTAAAAAGCACTTTTACGTCCCAGTGTTGAGAAGAAGAAGCGCAAGAAATTCAGTCAGTATTTTATTTACTTAGCTTCTTACGCCCGCATTCACAAACATTACTATGAGGTCTCACAGAGCGCGTGGATGCACAGGGTGACATATGAACCAATCACAGAGGTCTATTCAACCCTGTGCGTTCAATTTGCTGCTTCACTTAAGCTAGCATCGTTTGTGAATACGAGCGTTAATTTTCGAGTATCGCGTTACACGTTTTCGAGTAAACACCAGTGCTAGTAAAGTCAGCATCGACCTCACTCATGGCAAAATCACGAAGCCTCTAGCTCTACCAGAGGCAAACAGCGAACCAGCTTGCGTAACGTCTACGTCACGAACTAAAGTCGGTCAGCGCGCATAGTAGAAACAGATACGGTGAGCGTGATAAATTCTAATAGTTTATTCAGTATAGGCCCTTTCTAGGGCACTTATACGCGTCCCAAATTACAGCTTGCCCTACCACCACTTCGGGACAACATATGGGCTGGTGCTGAGAAGAAGTGGCGGAAGAAACTCTGTCACCTTTGTCAGCCTCTTTCAATAAAATACAGAAATTTATAGCTTACATTACACGCAATAAGTGCGAGCTAGCTAGCGAGATATTGTGAAAGAATCCCCTAGAAATAAACAATAGTCAAAATAGACACCATGATACAATTCCTTTCCTTTCTACTATACAGGGTGTTAGGTAAATGGGTATATGAGCCGACACTAGCCCATGTTAACATGGTCATATAAATGGTATGGTGAAGTCAGAAATTTGATATCATCATTTTATTTTTTTTAATTTTCATACAAAATAATTTTTATAAATTCCGATTTGTATGAAAATTTAAATAATTAAAATGAAGATATCAATTTTCTGACTTCACCATACCATTTATATGACCATGTTAACATGGGCTAGTGTCGGCTCATATACCCATTTACCTAACACCCTGTAGACTCGGTTTAACTTTACATCTTTCTACCTCAACTAGTCTTGGACTGAGGCGCGTTTTCAAGCATAATTTGAGGTCTCTCATAGGTTGAATTTTATTATATTTCAGACCCACCATAAGTCACAATGTATGACTGAGATTAATTTGAGTTTATGCGTTGTTTTGTAGCACATGACGCCATTTTGTTAGCCCCAAAGACCCCAAACTAGTAAAGTCTAGCTTTTTTGCAAATAACACAAAGTCCCTTCGCGATTACTTGTTTTCTTACGCTGCTTCTTCTCAGCACTGGCCCATTTATTGTCCCGAAGCAGTGGTAGGGTTAATACTGGGACGTGTAAAAGTGCTTTTTAAAAGCCTATTTGCAAAAATAAATGAGTTTTATGAGTTTTACTACTATTCCTACTTACTATTCTTTTTTTGTGGCCCGCTTGAGTCGTTACTATGTATTTAAGAGTATTTCAATAAGTACTGTGCTAGAAAGTTCAACAAATCTGGGTTGGGCCCCGTGGCGTTGAGAAATGTTATAAAGAAAGGGTTTATAGCACAGTACAAACTTTTTATGTCATTTTAACTGGCCCAGAGCAGTAGCTACCTTAATTTAGGAGAACAGTCAAAATTAAGACTGATTTTTTTACTCTTTTATGGCGCTATGTTCATTTTATGGATGGGATTATTGCTCTTTATTTGAGAATTTATGTTCATAGGTTGTCTGGAATAGATCGCTTCATAGCGATAAGATAAGTATTTATTATTATTATTATGTTACAATTTTATTTTCGTGTTATTAGGTACCTACCTGTTTTCCGCCATACAAATTATTTTTTGAAAAAAGGTAGGTTTTGCAATGTCACCTTAAAAATTTGTTTTCTTGATTTTAAATTACAGTGCGAAATACTTTTGATGTAGGTAACTATTGAATTGCGACGTAGTTAATCAAATTTCAATGTCACCTGACTAGTAATGTTAAGGAAAATGTCCAAAGTCAGACATTGGCTGGCTCACTTACTATGAAACAAAAACGCCTATTTGTAAAATAAAATACCCATTCACTTATTGTCAATTGAGATGTTGTTTAAACTAATTAACATTATTTTACAAGTAGGAACTTGAATGTCACTCACATTAGTTTTCCTACATAACAGTTAAATAAATATCCTTGAACATTTTACACTGCGCCTCTATAGTAGTACAGTCATTAAAATAATTTTATTTAAACATTTTTTTGTTGCAGGAATGAATGCTGATGGTGGTACCAGTTTGGTTGCAATGATATTGAAGATAAAAATAATGCATGTGAAGTTTAAATGGTGGATCCATATTGAAAATTAGCTTAAAATACACAACTGTAAAATACTGCTTAATTTTCCTGCCAGAAAGTCCAAAAAAATATTTAAAGTGCATAATGTATGCTTTGACCTGCAAAAGTACCTACTGTTTGGGTTTTTCCCCTTTTCAATAAATAATTTGATTAATATTCTACATAAAACAAACAGCAACCAAGCATTGTAGTTACAAACAAAAAACCCAGCACTCAACTGCCATCGCAAAATTACAAATTTAAATTGTGTCTCGTCCGACCAATCATGATTCTACGCAGGTCCGGTTGCAAAAAGCCAGCGTCATGGCCTTGGCTTGATTGCGAACGGAACTATGGTTGTTTTCTGTGTCTATGGGGCGCTTGATGGCATTGCGTAATTGGAATAAAAAAGAATACAAGAATGGCTCAACCCAAAAAGGGTGCCAACGAGATCTGTCCGAAAACCGATTCTATCTATACCCTACTCTTTAACCACAAAATAATATAACTCCTTTAGATTTTACTATTTACAAAGTTACTATGAATACCCGTCCCCGTTTCCATTGGTAGGTACATAAGCTACAATTTGAGAAGGGTTATTATTCCCAGTTGCCCCCACCAGGGTCGTCTCTACTGGGGGGCAAATGATAATTTATTTATGAAAATTTCTCACTCTCCTCAACTTATGAGAATCAACATTGTTTTCCCATTACCTACATAATTTGTAGAACGTTTTTACGGTAAAAAAAATCATGAATATCGAATCATTTCAGAAAGCTTACGATATGTCGTGTAAGGCTACATATTTCAACTTCGCACGTTTTTTAATGGTAAAATCAGAAAAATAAATTAGTCTAAAACGATAGAAAGTAAATGTAACTACCTTAGATCGTAACTACTTACTCTACCCCATTCTAAGTTACATAACGTGATTATTGAATTAATTTATTATTAAAACTTATCGCAACCCCGCAAAGGTTAATTAAATCGCTCAATTAAGTTATCTTCTGTATTTACATAACGCGAATACGCGAGTAAATCAAAAACAGTTTGTTTGAACAATTGTTTTTGGAGCTGATAATAATATTTGCTTTATGTTGTCACACTTGAAGTGATATTTAATCAGATGCTGATGACTTCAAGTAGCTACCACCAGGTCATGGATTGTGTTGCACAAAATCGCACTGATTACCTACAATTACAAGACCCAAAGGTTGACTGGCGGAGAATGCTTATAATACTTTTATTAGCATTAAGTTGATCGGAGACTAGGACGTTTAAATTCCCAGTTGCCCCTTGAAGGGATGATGCATGAGGGGGCAACTGGGAATTATCCATTAGAGCCGAGCGTTGAATGATAGATCATTCAGTAAGAGTAGGCGCACACCGTTGATTTTTAGTTGGCCGATAGTTGGGTACTTGGGTCCGATTTTATTTTGTATGAGGAATCGGCCAAATCGAATCAGCGTAGTGTGCGCACTCCCATACATGCCCATACTGATCAACTGCCCGACTAAACTATCGGCCGACGAAAAATCAACGGCGTGCAGGCGCACGCCGTTGATTTTTCGTCGAAAGGCAACCGTTAGAGTAGGCACTCTAACGGTTGCCTTTAAGTACAGATGGAAAGAGTGGTATTTTTAGCTCGTGATATTCTTCTTGTCAAACTTGCCTCAGTTGGGTAAAGAATAGATAAGTAACTAGGTACAGTTATACATTCCAGAGTAATTTTATTTTAACCCTACAGGAAAACGAGTTACGCAAAATCCTACGGCCTACCTATTCAACCATTAGGTACCTACCTAACTAATAACTAAGAAAATTCTAGAAACAATACCTACTAATGTTCATTGTTATTGTATGTCTGTGTAAGTCTACGATAACGATTCATTTGTGACAATTGCGTTTATTGCCCATAATAATAGAGTCCCCTCGCACACTAGTTTCATTGTGTTAGTTCGCCCGGACGAAGGGCATTGATCCCGTAGCGTATGTGCTAGCCCTATAAATGCATTCGTACATATTATCATAACAATGATTTCTAAGGCAAACACATATACAGGGTGTTTCCTAGATTGGGTGAATAAAACTGCTGTGGGAGGTAGCTGGACCTCTGACCTACCCCTAAAATATGAGAAGAAAATATAATGTGCTCTCAGCTCTGCTGTTTGTACTACACTCTGAACTCAGAAGTCTAGTCATAATTTTTAAAAAATGTTTACAGTCCGACCAAACAATAACTACAATTGACTGACTGTCTGACCGACTGACATAGTGATCTATCAACGCACAGCCCAAACCTCTGGACGGATCGGGCTGAAATTTGACATGCAGGTAGATGTTATGACGTAGGCATCCACTAAGAAACTCCACCTTTAAGGGGGTAAAACGGGATCCACGCGTACGAAGTCGCGGGCGGCCGGTAGTATTAACTAAAATATTTTAGAGGTAGGGTTAGGTCAGAAGTCTAGCTACCTCCCATTGCAGTTTAATTCACTCATTCTGGGACATCCTGTATGAAACTTAATAATGACAATGTTTTATTCATCATCGTGCGGTCAATAGACGGATATTATTATACTAATAGAAGGTACTAGCTAGATAGATAGGTACTGTTACATGAGTCAATATAGGAATTACTCATGTTCTGATAGGTAGTCGAACACGCACTTATACCTTATGTTGCAATAAGCCAATATTTTGTGAAACACCAATTAAAATCTATACTAATATTATAAATGCAAAAGTAACTCTGTCTGTCTGTCTGTCTCTCTTTCACGCCTAAACCACTGAACCGATTTTGATGAAATTTGGCAGAGATAGTTTGAGTCCCGGGAAAGGACATAGGATAGTTTTTATCCCGGTTTTGAACAGGGACGCGCGCGATAACGTTTTTCTGTGACAGATGAAACACGCGGGCGAAATGAAATAAAAAACGCAATTTTCAGTTTTATAAATAAAAACTTTTATTGCTTACAGAAACTTTGTTTTATTTAAAAGGCCCTAAATAAGCTACCTAATGCTCAACTATAATTTATTAGTTAGTAAAATTTTAATTTACCTATCACAAAGTACATACCTAAGTAGTTATAAAAAAAATCCTCCGTTCAGTTTAAAACGCAAGGCGATCCACGATTTATGTGAACTCATGAAGTATTTTGCTAACTTTAATCAATTAGAAAGCAACAAATATTGGGTTATTAATTAAAATTTTAAACGATTGGCGTTTCAGAATGGTTTGAAGCTTTTCTGGCAATTTAATTGTCATCATGACTGTCATTATCGTCACTTTTCTGAGCATCATCTTTGTCTTCCAGCAAATCATCGTTTGCATCAGCAGTCTTTTCTTCCTGCTCGCTCGATTCAAAGCTGCTATTATTTTTATCGCAGTTGATATCCTTCATGATTTCTTTGATTAAATTCTGCTGCACATCGATTTTGTTTTGGCTACGAGTTTTTGCGTTCATTATTAAGTTTATAATGTCCCTTTGCACGTTGGTGCAGACGTCTCGAGGCAGTTGCTTCATTAAACAAGTGATGTAAGACCCAAAACTCTCCACTTCTTCTTCGTCAATGCTTTTTTTAGGCTTTTCTTGGCTGACTCTGCGTTTTTTGGCGCGCTTGTAGCTGTCAAAATCGATTTTTTTCACTTTGACCTTCTGCTCCTTCGTCATTGGGTTCTCTTCGACGTATATCACTTCGGAATACACGTCATCGGTGTTGTCTTCGTCCTGGGAACAAAATTAAGGATTATAAGTCTCTAGCACTTAAGTCAGTCAGTGCCTGAGGCTACAGAAGTCAGCGAAACATCAGAGCCCCGATTACGGTAATTTTTAACGTCTCCAATCCAGACGCGCTTCATCGATTCTGCGATACGATTGGTCAAAACAGCTGACGCACGCTGTTCGTACGCTGCAGCGCTGTTTTGACCAAACGTATCGCAGAATCGAAGAAGCGAGTCTGGATTGGAGACGTTTAAAATTACCGTAATCGGGGCTCATTTGTATGCTCTGTCAAAAGATAAGGAGACATGTAAAGTGACCCATAAGGGCTACCTTTGTTATTTACTATATCTTGACGTTCATAAGTTCCACCAGTGGTCTTAATTGAGTGTGGAGAAGTTATTTTAATTTATAAAATCTATTAATAAAAATTTAGTGTTTTTTAATTCCCGTTGTCCCCACTCTTCCGGCCGGTGGGGAAAATGGGAATAAACAAAATATTTTACAATTTAATTTAGACGCGACTCTTAAACTAGGCGCAGACCACCGACTTTTACATCCGTATTCACAAACGATGCTTGTTTAAGTGAAGCAGCAAATGTGCGCTGAATAGAGCTCTGTGTTTGGTTCGTGTGTCACCCTGTGCGTCCACGCACGCTGTGAGACCTCATAGTAATGTTTGTGAATACGGGTGTTAGTTGGCCAATAGTTGGGCCCGATTCTATCTACATTGTTTGCTGAATCGGCCGATACCAAATCAGTGTAATGCGCGCGCTTTCATATTTCCATACTTAGATTAATAAAACCTAGATGGATAGTTTCATACACCTTTTACAAACGCTTCGTCAAGAGTGAGGCAAAAATCTTATGTCANTTTGTCATTGGGTTCTCTTCGACGTATATCACTTCGGAATACACGTCATCGTTGTTGTCTTCGTCCTGGGAACAAAATTAAGGATTATAGGTCTAGCACGTTTGTGCCTGAGGCTACAGAGGGCATAGTGTGAGTTCAAATGACATTAAATGTATGACGGATTGTACAGCGCCCCTAGCGGGAAACGTTCAGATACAAAAAAAATCATAATTTTTTTAAACGCGCTCACTAAACACACTCGGCCCACAGAAGTCAGCGAAACATCAGATCTGTCACGTCATAATATCATTGTCACCCCTCCCGTGCCGCTATCATACCCCAGGCACCGAGTTAAGCGCTAGATCTAAATACAAGTTAGTATGTCACCATCATCATCATCAAACATTTAATCGCCACAGCAGGAGCAAGCCCTCTCTATTTTACCTGAGCCAAATGGCCAAATCCTGGCCTAAGTTTTCCCTTGTTCCAAGCTAAAGACGTCCACTGCTGGAAAAAGGCATCCCCCAAGGAAATTCCACAACGACCGGTGGGATGGGTGTGAGCGCGTTTAAAAATGTATGAAAATTTTAGTTTTTTAAACGTTTCCCGCTAGGGGCGCTGTACAATCTGTCATACATTTAATGTCATTTTTTGACTAGTGAGCGCCATTGATGTAAACTCACACTAGGCCCTCGGATCTACGCTGTCCGCATCCAAGCGCTTCCCGCAATATATTATCTGTGCCGCAACCTTAGTCAAGTGGGAACCGCGTTCATTACATCTTGGGACGTACATAAATGACGTCCACAGCAGAACAAAGACCTCCCCCAGGGATTTCCATAACTACCGGTCAGTTTATTCCCATTGTCCCCACCAGTGGAGACAACGACGTTTTGTGACTGTTGTGAGTGTATTAAAATAATAAAAAAAAAATATTTTTTAATTCCCATTGTCCCCACTCCTCTGGCCGGTGGGGACAATGGGAATACAAAAAAAGTTATTAATAATGAAGCGCCCCACGATTTTTTCAGTTATTATAAAGCTAAAGGTCGTAAATATTGTAATACGTTGTAAATATTGATTGTCTTCTAGTTTAGGTCTTGTTGGTTGTCCTATTAAATAAAAAAAGGTGACTGACTGACTCACGCATCACGAAATCTCAGAAATTATAACATCTACTAACTTCAAATTTAGCAGGTAGGTAGGTAATACACTAAAAACTCGAAAAATATTAATAAAAGTTTTTTAATACCTGCGTCAAGATCTCGCCGACCAGTTTCGGGTGCTCCGCTACTAGATGGCGACGCAACTCGCCCTTCTTGCTCGGCACGCTTGCGCAACACACGCAACAGATGGCGGTAGTAGCAGTATCGCTTTCGAAGTACCCCCAGATATCTGTCTGCTTCACGTCTTCAGTGGAGACTTCTGGAAAGTTAAATCGAGGGTAAAGTCCGGTCGCCGAGCAGATAGAATTTCGTACAATGACCCGAAGATTATTCTTATCACTCTCGCTTAAATTGTGCTGTCGAAACTGTACGACGGGCGCGCGCAGTGACTGTGCGAGCGCACACAGCTATATTATTACGCGCGAGCGATAAGGATAAGTAGCTTGGGGTCATTGTACGAAATTCTATCTGCTCGGCGACCGAACTTTAGATACTTTAGGAGAAACACATTTGTAGGCAAAGTAAATAGAAAATTATACTCTTTGCTAACTTTTTTTATAAGCGTTAAGGTTTTCATCTGTGCTAATAAAATTATAACGGTACCATCAGTAATTATAGCTTAAGGTCATTTTTGGCTAGCCTGAACTAAAGCCAGGTCCATAGGCAACTGTTTGCATCTCCATTAGATTAATCACGAAGTTTCATCAAAATCCATCTAGCAGTTTTGGAAACATCATCCATCACAAAACTCACAAATAATTTTATAATATTGAAACGTAAAGTCCGGTCGCCGAGCAGATAGAATTACGTACAGTGACCACACTCACTGCGCGGCCGCCCGCCAGTCGCGACATCAATACAAATAATTACACGCGAGCAAAAAGAATGGGTAGCTTGGGGTCATTGCACGAAATTCTATCTGCTCGGCGACCGGACTTTATACTAATCATTCAACTACTAAGTATAAGTTCCCAATAAATATCATTGCTATCGGTGTTTTTTTTTTTTATGAAATCAAATCCAATTATAATTACTTGGATTTTCGTTTACTGATAGCATTATTTTAAAATAAATCAAAAACATAATTATTATTAAAAATATTCACTTTATTGCGCAGAAAATTGTAAAAACCAAACGCTTTATGGCGTTATCACTGGCGTATAATAGCCACCATAATTTCAACCTTATTCACTTACAATAAAGTCGAAAATAAATGAAAAATTTTCAACATGTTAAACCTTAACCACTTACTTGGAGTCTCTCAGGCTCCTCTTTCTTCTTAAGACTATGAAGTTGTCAAAAGGTAAATTAAGTTAAAAATGTAATATTTAGTGTTTTATTTAAAAATAAAGAGTACATCATAATCTATGAAAGTCATATAAAGCCTAAATCTCTTCTAGCGCATGCGACTAGTGACGACAAGAAACAAATTCAGCGGAGTCTGAGAGACTCCGGTAGGTGGTTAATGGTTAAACCTTGTTACATTTATTGACTTTGGCTAACATCGTTTCCCTCCGTAGAAATATACGCATCGTTATTTCCTTTCGGTACCGCTTCTGTTATCGTTATAGAATAACCGTTGCTCGGCGCAACGACAACGTTCTGCGATTGGTACGTCAGCTGTGACGTCATCACTTGCTTCACGAAATCAGCTTGGAGTTGGTTCGACAATTCTTTGGGTAGTTGTCGTAATAACGACACGAGGTATTTCCCAAATTGGTCTAAGCTATCGCTGGTTTTCTTGCTGTATTGCTTCTGGTACGTGAGCTCGCCTTCTGAGCTATCATTGTTTTCAGCTATCAACCGTTTCCGTTTCGAAGTGGACGGTTTCCGTTTCCGGTTAGGTTCTATGACGGTGCCTTCGTAGTCGTCTAGGTATATCGCGTTTAGTTCAATAGGTTCTTCGCTCTGAAAAAAATTTTATTTTATTTTTTATTTTATTTATTAGGACAACCAACAAGACAAACACGCATACATGAAATTACTATAACTAATAGTGCTTAAAACTAAGTGCTGTCTTAATTAAAGGCTTATCTTAATATATATCTTAAAATAGGATTATCTTAAAATCTATATCTCAAATCCGGTCGCCGAGCAGTTAGAATTTCGTCCAATGACCCCAAGCTAGCCATCCTTATCACTCGCGCGTAATTATGGGTAGCTTGGGGTCATCGGACGAAATTCTATCTACTCAGTGACCGGACCAAGATTATAAAGCTGAAGAGTTCGTTTGGTTTAACACGCTAATCTCAGAAAGTACTGGACACCGAACATATTTCAAAAAATATTTTTGTGTTGGATAGCCCATTTATTGAGGAAGGCTTTAGGGCAGGGGTGGCCAACTTGATTAGACATAAGATCTACTGTTTAGGGGGCGTCCATAAATTATGTGAGACTTAGGGGGGGGAGGGGGTCAACAAAAACCTCACTAAATCTCACGTGGGGGAGAGGGGGGGTCTCAGGAAATATCACGTAATTTTTTCCGCAACAAATAGAGAAATAGAGTTTGCCAGAAAACTGGGTTTAAATCTTAAGTAAAAAAATTGGCCAAGTGCGTGTCGTGCCACGCACAGTGTAGGGTTCCGTAGTTGTCCGTCGTTAACAAAATACATTTCAGAAGCAAGCATAATTGCTTTGGATAATTGCATAATTGACTTTAGATGAAGTAAAATTACTCCAAAACTATTAAATTTCGGATTTTTTTAAAATATCACGTGAGATTAGGGGGTGGGGGAGGGGGTCAGGCAAAATCTCACCAAATCTCACCAAGGGGGGCGGGGGAATACATTTCAGAAGCAAGCATAATTGCTTTGGATAATTGCATAATTGACTTTAGATGAAGTAAAATTACTCCAAAACTATTAAATTTCGGATTTTTTTAAAATATCACGTGAGATTAGGGGGTGGGGGAGGGGGTCAGGCAAAATCTCACCAAGGGGGGCGGGGGGGTTGAAAAATAGCCATAATTGTCTCACGTAATTTATGGACGCCCCCTTACTAACGAAACCCTGGGGATCTACCACTTACATACTTCTTGAAATCTTAAATTAAACAGCATGGTTTAGTACACCACAATCGTGTAGTATTTTTTCATTTTGTGCCTTGACACGATCGAATGGACTAAAAGTAGCGATCGACCGGTTGGCCCCCACTGCTATAGGGTATACAGGGTGTCCCAAAAAGTAGTGTCAACTTCAAGCCGAAGCCCACTATAAGGTAGAGCATCACTAGGGTTATCCAAATCACCCTCATATTTTATATGTTCCGCGATTTTTGATAGTTTTCGAGTTAAAACATAATTTCATCGTAATTATTACCTGATGATCATCATCATCATTATTATCATCATCGATTTCCAACGTCTCCACTTTGGTCTCGTCTTCAATTTCGTAGAGCTGACCGTCGCTTGCTATGAGCATTTTCTTGCCCTAGAACAATATGAATAGAATAAATAAATAAATTTAATATCCTTGGACATTTTACACTGCGCCTCTAGTCCCAAACTAAGCAAAGCTTGTACTATGGGTACTAGACAACGGAAACGGATATAAACATACTTAAACACTTTTTTTTTGTAAATACATAGTAGTACCAGGCCTGTTCATCTCCGCGAGTTTACATCGAAAACAAAACACGCACGATTGCCCCCTACGAGAGTACTATTCGACAAGGCCTCACATACGAGCGAACATTGACTCACGCACGCGTATTCTTGTGTATGATGGAAAAAAATAAAGAAAATGGTGTACTAAATACTGTGCAGTATTTAACTGCCTAAATAATAATAAAAACACAGAATGTACTTTTTTAAGTTGCCTCAAGACACTGAGAGGTAAGACACTTGGGGTCATTGGACGAAATTCTACGTGCTCAGCGACCGGACTTTAATAATATAATTAGTGGGTAAAACTAGAAAGAAACGTTCAATACTTACATCGTGCATATCCTTCAGCTTGACCCCCGGGTGCTTCCTGTACAAATGCTTTTTTAAATTAGTTATAGAAGTCAGGTGAGACAGCTGCCGTTTGCAGATGAGACAGACAGATATCTTGGCCACTTTGTCTATGCATTTGAAGTACAGCCATATTGGAGACCGCTTGTTACTTTCGTTTCTGGAAAATGTATTATTGGTCGCTGGGGGGATACTGGAAGGATTCTTGGGAGATATTAGAGGGACACTAGGTACATAGTAGGAGGACACTGAAGGGCCTCTAGGGAGAGACTACTGGGGGTCACTAGAAACAGAGATAACTGAGGGGACACTAGGGGGATACTGAAAGGACATTGGAGGGACACAAGGGAGATACTATAGGGATACTGGAGGGACTAGAGGAATACAGGGACACTAGGGACGTAGTAGGGGAAAATACTGGAGGTACATAATAGGGAGTGTAGAGTCTCCAACCTTCAGAGGAGTGGGTGCAACACGGACATTAGACATGATTTTTGTCTTGTCCATGTTCATTCTGAGGCCCACTTGTTGAGAGGCTCTACTGAGGCCATCGAGCATTGTGCCTAGATCCTCCAAGGTCTCAGCCATGACTACGATATCGTCCGCGAATCGAAGGTGGGTGATGTACTCGCCGTTGATATTTATGCCAAATCCGTTCCAGTCCAGAAGCTTGAAGACATCTTCCAGGGCGTTGGTAAACAGTTTTGGAGATATGACGTCTCCCTGTCTTACCCCTCGCTGCAACTGGATAGGTTTCGAATCCCGATCCTGGAGGCGGACCGACATTGTGGCGTTTTGGGACGTAAATAAATTTAATATCCTTGGACATTTTACACTGTGCCTCTAGTCCAAAACTAAGCAAAGCTTGTACTATGGGTACTAGACAACGGATATAAACATACTTAAATACTTTTTTTTTGTAACAACCAGACTCGTCATAGAAATTTAAATTCATCATTTCAATTTCTGCCCGGCCGGGAATCGAACGGGACATCCCGGCATAATAGTCCGTTCTGAACCACTACTCCAAACGGCCGACTTTATTGACACAGTATGCATATAAGAAGAACAACACAACAAGAATGAAAAAAATACTGAGCCACTGACGGCCGCAGAACTGACGGCCGATGGGGCAGCAAGGTTCTGGAGTGGAGGCCGCGTATTGGAAAACGCAGCGTGGGACGTCCACCCACAAGGTGGGCCGACGACATCATAAAGGTAGCAGGAAAGCGCTGGACGCAGGCCGCTACCAACCGGGCAACATGGAAAGCATTGGGGGAGGCCTATGTTCAGCAGTGGACGTCCTGTGGCTGAGATGATGATGACTGAGCCACTGCGCCAATAGGCAGCTTAGCATTTTGGCCTATTCTATTCCACTTTGATCACCTGGCTTTGGTTTCCCAGGTGATAAAAGTGGACTTCAAGCGACAGTTTGGTGTCTTTTAAACACCCATGTATAACATGACCTGGGTGATCAAAGTGGACTATAAATAAATTACACCTCTGAATAGTCAAGAACCACTGCAAGGGTAAAGTCCGGTCGCCGAGCACGTAGAATTTCGTCCAATGACCCCAACCTACCCATCCTATCCTATCCCGGCCGCGGTGAGTGTGTGAGCACGACAGCAATATAATTACGCGCGAGCGATAAGGATGGGTAACTATTCTACGTGCTTCAAGATTTTTAAGTTTTTGTGCATTTTTAGAAAATTGCCACCTGCGATTACTTTTTCTCATGCCATTTCTACAAATGAGGATACTTTGCAATCTAGTTTTTTTCCTTATCACAAGGGATAGTTGGGCTATCAAAAGAAAAGATTAAAGTTCAACAAACTAGTTTAAAAGTATGAAAATTTTAAGAAATTGCAGAGAAGAAGGAAAAATTAATTCATTGTCTCGCACTTTTGATCAGCCATCGTGTAAAAAAAATGTATGAAGACCATCGTGCCCATTACCTTAAAAACTTCCTTGGTTAATTGAGATTCTGAAAAGGTATCACAAGCTTATGTATTCAGTATAATTTTTATCTTATGGCTACTTGAATAGCAACTAGTATGAAAACTGCAAAAATGAGTTTTTCTCGTAATAGTTAAACTAGGACTGCATAGTGGTATTAAATGCAAATGGATAATTTTTAGCGCAGGAATTTTAATAAAGCAACATTTTATCATCATTATCATCATCATTTCAGCCATAGGACGTCCACTGCTGAACATAGGCCTGTACCCCAATGATTTTCATAATGACCGCTTGGTAGCGGCCTGCATCCAGCACCTTTCTGCTTACCTTTATGAGGTCGTCGGTCCACTTTGTAGGTGGACGTCCTACGATGCGCTTTCCGGTACGTAGCCTCCGTTGAACCCTGTTGCTCCATTGGCCGTCCGTTCTGCGTTTTTGTGATAACTTAATTTTTGTTTTACACCTTATAAATGTGCCTATAGACAGATACACGTGATGATACACGGCTCGGAAACGTGGATTTTTTGCACAGCGTGCTATGGAAGGGGCTATGCTCGGTTTTCTTTACGAAACCGTATCAGAAATTAGGAGACCTGTAAACGAACTAAAGTCGCTGACATACCCCGACGGATCAGCAAGCTGAAGTGGCAAAGGGCAAGGCACAGTAGTTCGCAGAACTGAGGCAGCAGGGTTCAAGTGGAGGCTACGTACCGGAGAGCGCGTCGTAGGACGTCCACCTACAAAGTGGACCGACGACCTCATAAAGATAAGCAGGAAGGTGCTGTATGCAGGCCGCTACCAAGCGGTCATTATGAAAATCATTAGGGTACAGGCCTATGTTCAGCAGTGGACGTCCTATGGCTGAAATGATGATGATAAAATGTTGCTTTATTTAAATTCCTACGCTCAAAATTATCCATTCGTATTTAATGCCACTATGCAGTCCTAGTTTAACTATTACGAGAAAAACTCATTTTTGCATTTTTCATACTAGTTGCTATTCAAGTAGCCATAAGATAAAAATAATACTGAATACATAGGATTGTGATACCTTTTTAGAATCTCAATTAACCAAGGAAGTTTTTAAGGTAATGGGCACGANAGGGACATAGTAGGGGGAACACTGCAGGGATACTAGAGGGACGCTAGGGACATAGTAGGGTAAGGGGACACTGGAGGAACATCTTGACCATCTTACACTGCGCCATCTAGTCCTAAACTAAGCAAAGCTTGTACTATGGGTCAGAAAACTGACTTAAAAAGGTTTTTTATACATAGAAAACGCCCAGACCAAATATTCAAAGATTTATATACTTTTTTTTTTTATTCGTACATTATACATAGACAACGCCCAATTTCATACAGATATTTTCATGCACACAAATGTTTGTACTATGCGGGAATCGAGCCCGCGACCTCTTGCATAGTATTAAAGTACGGCAACCACTAAGCTAACAGACCGTCAAAGTAGCTTTAAAATATTGGAACATTTCAATTTACAAACATTTATATTCTCTAGAAAATTCTGTTCAAAATCGCAAAAATTTGTTCACTCGTGAATGTATTAGCTGTGGTATTAGTTTCGAATTTACATCTAGTCTGGTCGCCGAGCACGTAGAATTTCGTCCAATGACCCCAAGCTGTCGCGACTGTGCGACGGGCGGCCGCAGTGAGTGTGTAATTACGCGCGAGCGATAAGGATGGGTAGCTTGGGGTCATTGGACAAAATTCTACGTGCTGACAGACCGGACTTTAGCTTTGGCCTTTATAAAGATTGGGAACAATGGCCCATAACATGATACTTTCAGCATCGACGATATCGCGACTGTAACGATGAAACATCGCGACTTCACGACTGCATCCGTTCGGACGCGATATGGAAATCGCGCGTTTTCGCGACTGTCGAGGCCTATCGATGGTTACTGGGTTATCCATTGTTTTTGGGACACCCTGTATAATTAGTGGATAAAACTAGAAAGAAACGTTCAATACTTACATCGTGCATATCCTTCAGCTTGACCCCCGGGTGCTTCCTGTACAAATGCTTTTTTAAATTAGTAATAGAAGTCAGGTGAGACAGCTGCCGTTTACAGATGAGACAGACAGATATCTTGGCCACTTTGTCTATGCATTTGAAGTACAGCCATATTGGAGACCGCTTGTTACTTTCGTTTCTGGAAAATGTATTATTGGTCGCTGGGGGGATAATGGAAGGAAACTAGAGGGTGCTGGAGGGATACTAGGGACATACTGGAGGGATATTAGGGAGAGATAACTGGGGGACACTAGGGATATACTAGGGGAAAACTGAAGGGACTCCAGGGAGAAACAACTGGGGAGAAACTGGAAGGAGTCGAATCGACCTTTTGTATCGCTTCTCGTTGGCCGTACTTTAGTAGGGACACTGGAGAGTCTCTAGGTATAGACAACTGGGGTGACGCTGAAGGGACATTAGGGAAACTACTGGGAGGACACTGGAGGGACACTAGGGAGAAACTACTGGAGGGGACACTGGAGGAACACTGCAGGGATACTAGAAGGTTGCTAGGGACATAGTAGGGGGGACACTAGGGACATCTTGAACATCTTACACTGCGCCATCTAGTCCTAAACTAAGCAAAGCTTGTACTATAGGTCAGAAAACTGACTTTAAAACTTTTTTATACATAGAAAACGCCCAGACCAAAGACAAATTTAAACAGATATACTTTTTTAAATACGTACATTATAATTACATAGACAACGCCCAATTTCAAACAGTTATTTTCATGCACACAAATGTTTGTACTATGCGGGAATCGAGCCCGCGACCTCTTGCATAGTTATCCAGTACGCAAACCACTGAACCAGTAGGCCTAGGATACGCGCCGCGATAAGCTTTTATCGTGATTTGTCAATTTTACGCGATAAGCCCATATATTTGTCGTCTAAAATCACCGATAAGATGTTATCACAACCGGTATCTTAGCCCTAGGCTAGTTGGAGACCGTCATAGCTTTATATTATTGGAACATTTCCATTTACAAAGCTAACATTCTCTAGAAAATTATGTTCTGAATCGCAAAAAATGTTGTTCATTTATGAATGTTTCCATAATAGTTTCGAATTTCCATCTAGTCTGGTCGCCGAGCACGTAGAATTTCGTCCAATGACCCCAAGCTGTCGCGACTGTGCGACGGGCGGCTGCAGTGAGTGTACGAGCGCGACAGCAATATAATTACGCGCGAGCGATAAGGGTGGGTAGCTTGGGGTCATTGGACGAAATTCTACGTGCTCGGCGACCGGACTTTAGCTTTGGATTTTACAAAAATTGGGAATTAAGGCCCACAACATGCTTCTTTCAGCATCGGCGATATCGCGACTGTAACGATGAAACATCGCAATTTCACGACTGCATCCGTTCGGACGGGATATGGAAATCGCGCGTTTTAGCGACTGTCGCTGCGTCAAGCTGTTTCGCGTTTTTAAGTGTGCGGGGAATGTTGTGACTACATTCAGCTAAGTGTAGGCGCACAATAGGCGACACGCGACTTCGATAGTTCAGCGACCAGACGCCTATGCCTATGACCCCAAGTGTGCTAAGCTTGGAACAAAATCAATATCACTACATAGTATAAAACAAAGTCTCTTTCCGCTGTCTCTATGTCATTGTATGCTTAGATCTTTAAAACTACGCAACAGATTTTGATGTGGTTTTTAATAGACAAAGTGATTCAAGAGGAAGGTTTATAAATGTATACTTAGCACCCGTGCGAAGCCGGGGCGGGTCGCTAGTACTATATTGTCAACCGCAGCCTGTCGTCGCGTTTAAGTCGCCGAACTGTCGCTGTCGCATGTCGCTTAGTGTGAAAAATGTCGCAAATGGGCCACCAACCACAGCCACCGGTGGCCAGCGACGGCGACTAAACACACTTTTTAATATATTTGTATAGACGCGCTGCACACGTGTGTCCGGTGGCGGCCACTCGCTATAGTAGTGTCCGCGACTCGCCACTAACAAAAACTGTGTTAATTAAGTCGCCGTCGCTGGCCACCGGTGGCTGTGGTCGGTGGCCCATTTGTGCCGAGCCTTAAAGCGGCTTGCCGATGCCAAAAGTAGCATGTGTACTGTGGCTATAATAACACAAGACTCACTCGGCATTATTCTCGGAGTCATCGTTGTCATTCTTTCGACCATCGCTGATATTGTGTTTCCTATGCACATTTTGCACGTGCTTCATCAAGTTCGATACACTAGAGTAAGACATTGATTTCCCACACAGCGTGCATGTGGCTATTTTACTTGCATGGTCTTTAATAGTGAAATATTTCCATGCAATGCTTTTGCGCTTTTCAGTGCGTATTTTTTTACGAGTTTCCGTTTCCGAGCTGTAGAAAGGCATTATTTTTAAAGTCTGGTCGCCGAGCACGTAGAATTCCGTCCAATGACCCCAAGCTACCTATCCTTGTCGCCCGCGCGTAATTATATTGCTGTCGCGACTGTGCGACGGGCGGCAACAGTGAGTGTGCGAGCGCAACAGAAATATAATTACGCGCGAGCGATAAGGATGGGTAGCTTGGGGTCATTGGACGAAATTTTGCATGTTCGGCGACCGGACTATACAGGGTAGAAATGATAAGTGATCTCATTCGATTATTTCTAAACTATACAAGATATCGAAAAACTGGTTACTAATCCTGAAAGTGCTTCACAAGCTCTATACAACGGTACCAATATTAGGTTACAGAATTAACTGGATCTATCCGAAAATTTAATGTTTTCAGCCTCCATACTAAATGTATGCCAGTCAAACAATAATAGAAGTATTAATTTTTTTTATTAAATAATAAACACTTTAAATGAACTCGTAAATTGCATTCTTATTTAAAACTATTCGTTGAAAACATTGGTTTTAGGCTTTACTTGCTATAATATTAACAAGACATGAGTGCTATGACTGTGGCTGTACTAAATGTATGGAAGCTATAAACATTGAATTTTCGGATAGATCCAGTTTATTCTGTAACCTATTATTGGTACCGTTTGAAAGATCTTGTGAAGCACTTTCAGAATCAGTAATCAGTTTTTCGATATCTTGTATAGTTTAGAAATAATCGAGTGAGATCACTTAACGTTTCCACCCTGTATGAAGGATCACATCAACTTTAACATCTGAAGAAATTGTATTGTCTGATAGGATGTCGACTGTTCAGTCAGCGTCAAATAGTCCGTGACACCCAGAGTGGCCAAAAATTTGACAACACAACCTTATTTCAATGAGGGTTTACGCGAATGAAAAATCCGCCAGATGGCAATACGTAGACGCGAGGTCCAAATGCTGCATGATTGGTTATTTTTGACATGAGATTGACAGATATATGTCAAAATCCACCAATCACGCAGCAGTCAGACCCCACATCCACGTCCCGCCATCTAGCGGATCTTTCATTCGCGAAAACCCTCATTGTAACAAAGACGTGTTTGTTGGTTACTTTGGGTGTCACTAACTATTTGAAGCCGATTGTACTACTTTGTGTAACCAAAGCACCGGTAAAGCTTACAGTCAGCGTGACAGTGGCGCGACGTGAATGCAACGTCACGTAGGCTGGTTTAAGTGTCACGCGGACCTTCCGGTGCGGAACCGCTCCGCACGGCCAATCTGTTTGAAATTCTAGGAAGCGTTTTAGAGTAATGCTGTCCAGAGAAACCGCTCGCTCCCTAGCAGTTCATACAGATCGGCTGTGCGGAGCGATCCGCAGTGACGGTCCGCGTGACACTATAACCAGCCGTATAGTTTGAAGAAGCCACAAAGAAGCTCTCTCTATCTGATCGTTTCTTAATTTTATTTCAGGATTTAATTATACAGGGTGGCGATGGTTGACTCATGACCTATGAAACTAATCGCAACTTAACCCGCGCGAGTTTTAGATTATTATAGGTCCTAAGAGACGTAACATCGCACTCAAGTCGCCTCACAGTCACTCACCCGTATTCACAAACGATGCTTGCTTAAGTTAAGCAGAAAATCGTTCACAGCGTTGAATAGAGCTCTGTGATTGGTTCAAATGTCACCCTGTACTTCCACGCGCACTGTGAGACTTTATACAGAGTAAATACAAATGAGTAGGTCATCTTCATAGAAACGCACCGAGCGCGGTTTGTATGTGAGCGCGCGCCAATACGTGTATGCGGCGCGCACGCACACACTGACAAAATTTATTTTACTTTTATTTTATTTATATTTCGGGGCAACTCACCGCTAATCAACGCTAAATTTTGTCAGTGTGTGCGTTCGCGCCGCATACGTATTGGCGCGCTCACATACAAACCGCGCTCGGGCGTTTCTATGAAGATGACCTACTCATTTGTATTTACTCTGCCTTATAGTAATGTTTGTAAATATAGGTGACTGACACTTTGTAACTAAAGAACCAACTCACTTCTTGCCTTGAGCCTCAGAACTAAGTTTCCTCTTTTTCCCGTGGTGCTTATTGTCGATATGTTTCATAAGATTCGAGACACTACTGAAATAGGAAACTGATTTGTCACACTGCTTACACTTCGCTATGCATCTGTCAGAGTCTTGAACTGTGAAGTATTTCCATGCGATACTTGTCTTGCGTCTCCTTCCGTCTTTTACGTTTTCTGTTACCGTTCCTGAGCTGTTGGATTATTTTTTTTATCTTACAAGAACAATATTTAGTTTACTAAACTTATTAATGCAATGTTAAACAGTTTAATATGGCACAACATCGCGCTGGAGTTACAAAGATGCTGAGTAAAATCTGGTCGCCGAGCAGATAGAATTTCGTACAATGACCCCGAGCTACCCAGTTACCCACCCTTTTCGCTCGCGCGTAATTATATTGCTATCGCGACTATGCGGCGGGCGGCCGCAGTGAGTGTGCGAGTGCGACAGCAAATAGCGATAAGGATGGGTAGCTTGGGGTCATTGTACGAAATTCTATCTGCTCGGCGACCGGATTTTAAGACTAAAATCAAGTACAGTTCTAGCCTAAACTGAGCTTTGCATTTGTGCGAGACACACATGGATAGTGGAGGTGTGACAGTTTATATTACCGCTTTTTAGGTATCGGTCTGGGGCGCAAGACCGCCGCGCTTCAGTCACACTTCACCTCTTGCCCTAGTAGCAGCGTGACGTGTTTAACTCTTTGTATTTAGTTTTTGTGTTAATTTTTTCCATACAAACATTTTTGCGATTTTTGTAAGTTTTTTCTCTCACTCTACTTTTGGTAATCACACACACAAATGCAAAGTCGCCGTTGCCGTTGTTGTCGGCTGTTTGGTGTAGTGGTTCAGAACGGACTACTATGCCGAGAGGTCCCGGGTTCGATTCCCGGCCGGGAAAAAATTGGTCTGGGTGTTTTCTATGTATAATAATATGTATATATTTACAAAAAAAAGTATTTAAGTATGTTTATATCCATTGTCTAGTACCGATAATACAAGCTTTGCTTAGTTTGGGGCTAGCGGCGCAGTGTAAAATGTCCAAGGATATTTATTATTATTATTATGACTCACTTCTCGGATTCCATATCGTCATTTGTACCATCTTGCTTCTCTTTCTGGACGCCATGCGCTCTTATCGTATGGTTCATCAGGTTAGCCGTCGTAGTAAAGTACGAGAAAGAATTGTGACACACGTTGCACTTTGCAATTTTTTTGACAGGGTTTTCGATAGTGAAGTGCTCCCATACAGCACCTTTTTTCCTTCTGTCCTTTGAGTGTGTAACGTTTTCTGTTTCATTTTCGGAACTGCTATCATCTTCCTTCTCTTTCTGGACGCCATGGAAACGTCTGAAGTGATTCATCAAGTTAGCCGTCGTACTAAAGTACGAAAAAGAATTGTGACACACGTTGCACTTTGCAATTTTTTTGACAGGGTTTTCGATAGTAAAGTGCTCCCATACAGCACCTATTTTGCTTCTGTCCTTTGAGTGCGTAACGTTTTCTGTTTCATTTTCCGAACTGCTGCTATCATCATCCTTTTCTTTCTGGACGCCATGAATGCGTCTCAAGTGATTCATCAAGTTAGCCGTAGTACTAAAGTACGAGAAAGACTTGTGACACACGTTGCACTTCGCAATTTTTTTAACAGGGTCTGTGATAGTGAAGTGCTCCCATACAACACCTTTTTTCCTTCTGTCCTTTGGGTCGGTAACGTTTTCTGTTTCATTTTCTGAACTGCTATCATCTTCCTTCCCTTTCTGGACGCCATGCGCTACTATCGTATGGTTCATCAAGTTAGCAGTCGTAGTAAAGTACGAGAAAGAATTGTGACACACGTTGCACTTTGCAATTTTTTTGACAGGGTTTTCGATGGTGAAATGTTCCCATACTAAATTTTTCCTGCGTCTAGTTTTCTTTCTGTCATTTAAGTGTGTTACGTTTTCTGTTTCATTTTCGGAACTGCTGCTATCATCTTCCTTCCCTTTCTGGACGCCATGAAAACGTCTGAAGTGATTCATCAAGTTAGCCGTCGTACTATAGTACGAAAAAGAATTGTGACACACGTTGCATTTCGCAATTTTTTTGACAGGGTCTGTGATAGTGAAGTGCTCCCATACAGCACCTATTTTGCTTCTGTCCTTTGAGTGTGTAACGTTTTCTGTTTCATTTTCTGAACTGCTATCATCTTCCTTCCCTTTCTGGACGCCATGAATGCGTCTCAAGTGATTCATCAAGTTAGCCGTCGTACTAAAGTACGAAAAAGACTTGTGACACACGTTGCACTTTGCAATTTTTTTGACAGGGTCTATGATAGTGAAGTGCTCCCATACAGCACCTTTTTTCCTTCTGTCATTTGTTGGCGTAACGTTTTCTGTTTCATTTTCTGAACTGCTATCATCTTCCTTCCCTTTCTGGACGCCATGCGCTACTATCGTATGGTTCATCAAGTTAGCAGTCGTAGTAAAGTACGAGAAAGAATTGTGACACACGTTGCACTTTGCAATTTTTTTGACAGGGTTTTCGATGGTGAAATGTTCCCATACTAAATTTTTCCTGCGTCTAGTTTTCTTTCTGTCATTTAAGTGTGTTACGTTTTCTGTTTCATTTTCGGAACTGCTGCTATCATCTTCCTTCCCTTTCTGGACGCCATGAAAACGTCTGAAGTGATTCATCAAGTTAGCCGTCGTACTATAGTACGAAAAAGAATTGTGACACACGTTGCATTTCGCAATTTTTTTGACAGGGTCTGTGATAGTGAAGTGCTCCCATACAGCACCTATTTTGCTTCTGTCCTTTGGGTGTGTAACGTTTTGCGTTTCAGTTCCCGAACTGTTGGAAGAGATTTTTCTTTTATCTTACAAGTCTTGTCTTAAGACTCTGTTACACAGCTGGCGTGACAGCAGCGCAATGTCAACGCGATGTTATGCTTCAATCACAACAACGCGTGCAGAACGCCATCGCCGGCGCGATCATTGGCTTATGATCGCACCGGCCAATAGGGATCTACACGCGTTGGTGTGGTTGAAGATTTAGTTGTCGCATTTAAATTTTATTTATTTATTTATTTATTATTCATTATTGAGCAATTACATATTTGATCCAAATAGCGTCCTAAATCCTTTTTAGGTTTGTCTAGACACTATTGTTCTCTGTACAAATAAAAACAAACGTTTTATTATAAATCATCTATTTTCTGCAAATAGGCTTTTAAAAAGCGCTTTTAAGAAGCTTTGTCTGTTGTCTCTATAATCATGTGACATAGGCCCGGTTTCTACCAAATCGAAGTTTGAATAACCAATCAGATTTCATTATTTCCTCCGCTCAACCACTCAACTCAGCTTTGGTTCGGAAAACTGGACCTCGATTGCGCAAAAATTTTCAGCTGCAACGCGACTGGACGACGAACGAAAATCAGCTATTTGACAAATCCTGAAGATTAAACGGAAACGGAGCGCAACTGGAGATAAGTGCGAATGAATTGGAGACATTACAAATTAGTGCAATTGGGGCCCTAATTCAAACACAACTCCGCTTTGGTAGAAATCGGGCCTTAGCTACAGTCTGGTCTGTGAGCACGTAGAATTTGGTCCAATGACCCCAAGCTACCCATCCTTATCGCTCGCGCGTAATTATATTGCTGTCGCGACTGTGCGACGGGCGCCCGCAGAGAGTGCGCGAGCGCAACAGCAACATAATTACGCGCGAGCGATAAGGATGGGTAGCTTGGGGTCATTGGACAAAATTCTACGTGCACACAGACCGGTCTTTAGACCACTGTCAAATCACGCGCCTACATCGCGCTGTGGTCACGTCAGAGGCTAAAACCACTCACTTCTCACATTCCGTCTCATCATCATTATGAGTGTCTTTCTTTTTCTGGCCGCCATGTTTGTTTCTAAAATGTCTCACCAGGTTAGTTCTGGTGGTCAAGTACGACAAAGACTTGGCACACAGATTGCACTTCGCTATGCATTTGTCTGAGTCTTGAATTGTGAAGTGTCTCCATGCGACACTTGAGTTGCGCCTCCTTCTGTCATTTGGTATTACGTTTTCTGTGTCCGTTACCCAGCTGTTGGATTATTGTTCTGTTATCTTAAAAGTCTAAGGCACAAGATTTAATTTACTAAACTTATAATAAGCAAGTTTATAACTATGTATAAATTGAATATGGCACAACGCTGAAGTTACATCAAATGCCGTGTAAAGCCCAGTCTGCGAGCACTTAGAATTTTGTCCAATAACCCCAAGCTACCCATCCTTGTCGCTTGCTGTCGCGACTGTGTGACGGGCGCTCGCAGTTAGTGTGCGAGCGCGACAGCAACATAATTACGCGCGAGCGATAAGGATGGGTAGCTTGGGGTCATTGGACAAAATTCTACGTGCTCGCAGACCAGACTATAGACTAAAACTAAGTACCTACAGGTCGCGAAGCCTAAGCTCAACTTTGCATTTGTATGTGCACATGGATAGTGTAGATGTGACAGTTTATTTTATATTATAGATCGTTTCATCCACGAAGACGCGCCCCACCAATTTTTGGTCGAGGGAAGCGCGGGGTGCGGTGAGTTTGATGATCCGAGCAATCCGAGCGTCATTATTGTAGTGTGCGTGTGCACTTATTATGGATAATTTAACGTGTTTATTTATTTATTCGGTTACCGATAACACTCAAACATTGGCGGAAGAATGGTGGGGCGCGTCTTCGTGGATGATACGATCTATACAGCTTTTTGGCAATCGATCTGAGGTGCAAGTCCACCGAGCACACTTCAACTCTTCTACAGGTACGACTACGAGTTTAATTCTTAATAATTAGTTTTTGTGTTAAATATTTCTATACAAACATTGGGTCACTCAAATGTAAAGCTCAGCTTACGCCTCGCGAACTGTATGTAAGTGACTCACTTCTCACAATCCGTTTCATCATCATCAACAACACGCGTGACTCTCTCTTTCTGGACGCAATGCTTGTTGCTCCAATGTTTCTTGAGGTTGCTCGTCGTACTTAAGTAAGATAACGTGTGGTCACACACCTTGCATGTAGCTATTTTTTTGACATTGTCTTTTACAGTGAAGTGCTCCCACACGGCGCTACTTTTGGACCTTTCGTAAGGTTTTTTGTATATCTCTGACCCTTTTTTGGTATCTGTTTCAGATCTGTAGGATGATTGATTTCTATTGCTGGCGTGTCGATCACAACCTTGGTGTCAGATATGATTTTATATTTAATCTCTGGTTTTCAACACGTTTGAAGATGTCTTGACAATTCAATGATATTGAATAAATGGTATTGACATATGGTACAATTGCACATGCTCATTACTAGCACGAGAGCATACTACTATTAAGCAATGAGGGTTTTCGCGATTGAAAAATCCGCCAGATAGCAATACGTAGACGCGAGGTCCAAATACTGCATGATTGGTTATTTTTGACATGACATTGACAGATATGTCAAAATCCACCAATCATGCAGCATTTGGACCTCCCGTCTACCTATTGCCATCTGGCGGATTTTTCAATCGCGAAAACCCTCATTGCTACTCAATAGCTGTATCAAAACATTGCTAAAGTCCGGTCGCCGAGTAGATAGAATTTCGTACAATGACACTGTGCGACGGGTGGCCGCAGTAAGTGCGAGCGCGACAGCAACATAATTACGCGCGAGCGATAAGGATGGGTAACTTGGGGTCATTGTACGAAATTCTATCTGCTCGGCGACCGGACTTAAATATTGAGTATGCTCATTTCAAGTTGTTCGAGCACGCTTGTTTTAAGCATGCTAATAAGCATGACATTTAATAAGCATAACTGTAACTGTTCCATAAGACGTATTGACGAAGATGTCCCAAAAGAACCAAAAAAATAAAGTTAAATTCTTTATTAATTTGAAGGCCTTTTTCAGAGCGTTTGCACCTTCCGTCCAATGACAGTAACTTTCCCCCGGGACAAACTTGACCTTCGCTGGTTAGTAGCGGCGGTCAAGCTATAGATCCTGGCTACACAAGAGTTGCAGTGGTGGAAACGAGAGGTGGGAATAGTCCTACAGCCTTAGCACCACATGGTGACAAGTTTTGAGATACGGTATGTCAAAACTTGTCACCATGTGGTACATCAACAATCATTTAAGTTAATATTTAGTGGTATGTCACATACCCCACTAAATATTAACTTAAATTATTTGTTTTTTCTGTTATGTGGTGGCGAGTTCGAAAATCGCACAACATTGGTCTGGTCTGGGCGTTTTCTATGGTTAAGTAGAAGTATTACGTAATAAAAATGTCTAAAATTATTTTTAATCATTGTCCGGAACCTTAATTACTTTGGAGCTAACGTCCGGTCGCCGAGCAGATAGAATTTCGTATAATGACCCCAAATTCTATCTTCTCGGCAACCTGACTTTAGATGACTAGATTAAAGTTATGATAAAATCTATTTGTTAGTATGTATTCATTAATTTGCAATTTGTTTTACAGTGAAATTTTAAGACATGCATGTAAATAACTAAAGAATTGTTACGACGATTGCTATTGAAGCAGTATTATATTATTCCCTTTTTGTGTCCCAATCACCAAAATGTTATTTAAAATAAAAACAAAGATTATTAGCAATTTGTATTGCACAAATTACTAATAGTCCCGTTAGCCCCTCGTGTTAAGCTAAATAAGCTTGTGTTACGAGTGGGCTCACCACAATAGTCGAGCGGTGGGATTCGAACCCGCGTTCCTCGGATCTCGAGTCGGCCACTCCAACCCCTTCACCGTTCGGCTATCGTAGCTATAAAAACAATTAATCAATTTTCAACAAAACAAAGATATAAAAGGTAGAAACTTAAATCTACATTAGATTAAATTTTTAGTCGGCCGTTTAGTGTAGTGGTTTGTAACGGACTATTACGTCGAGAGGTTGCGGGTTCGATTCCCGCACAGTACAAATTGTGTGCATGAAAATATTTGTTTGTATTGGTCTGGGTGTTTTCTATCTAATAAGTATGTATTTACAAAAATAAATTTAAAAACATTGTCTAGTAAGTACCTATAGTTTATGCTTTTGCTTAGTTTAAGACTAGAGGCGCCGTGTAAAATGTCCAAGGATATTTATTTATTATTTACATAATAGAAAAATTACGGTAATTATTAATTTTAAACTTAATAGCTGTTATCACTCTGGTAATAAAATCTGTCCAATTATTTTACCTGTAATAACTTTTTTATGGTAATTTGTGTAATTTAAAGCAATAACTTTTATTTTATTTTAACGGACTCACTTGATGCCTTCTGTCTCAGAGTCATCTCCAACGACAAACTCTTCGTCACGCTCGCTTGCAACACCGTGTTTCCTTCTCACATGCTTCATCAGATTCGAGACGGAGCTCAGGTAGGAGCACACACACTCGCACAGCTTGCAAGTGGCTATACGACGGACTGGATCTTTGATCGTAAAGTAGTCCCAAGCAGCGCTTGTCCTGTGACCACCGGTTATATTTACGCTGTTGGATGAGAATGGATTTGTATCAGGATTTATTTTAACGGTTGAATTTTAATTTTTTACGAACAATTTTTTATTTACCTCAAGTCATTGTCGTCATCTTCGTTATTTGTGACGTTAAAGAACTCGGTGTTCTCTATATCCGCGTAATGCCGTCTCTTAAGATGTTTGGCCAGGTTCGACGATGTGGTCCGATACGAGAACTGTTCTTTACATAAAATGCACACCGCTAGCCGTTGTTCCTCGTCAATTATTTCAAAGTACTCCCACGCCCCGTTCCGGAGTATCTTTCTTTTATCGATTGGGACATCTTCCTCACTAAAAACATAAGTTTTCTTACTATATTTGGACTTAGAATTGTCAAGGCATCTTAATCAGTAATGCTTTATGTCTGACACCAAGAGTGATACAGCCAGCCTGCATACACAATTGTAACGATGAAAGTTTTCAAAGAGACATAAGTGTACCTAAAAGCCCTTGCAGAATACAGAATTTGTAACGATAGTTAGGTTCGCTTAAAATTTTTCTGAGCAATAATTTGGCCGATAACTAATTGGTGTAATATGCATAATATTGACTATTGATCAACTGCCCAATTATTAGCCGACAAATATTCTGTAATCTGTGGGGTGTTTAAGTTCTAAAATATAATTTATTTAGAAATGTAAAAAAATTAAATGAACGTCAAGGAATTAACTGAATTAGGTACTTTTAATACAAACTTTTTAGACCTGTATGGTTAGGACATCTAAATTCATGAAATCAAAATTGGCAAATGCTAGTACCTAGGTATTGTAAATTACTGTGCAAATTAACTACCTACTGTTACACAGAAACTTTTTCAATTAATTTTATGTAGAACAAAAAAATCCCGCCAAATTCATTTTAGAGGTTATGATTACAAAAAAAAAAAAACTTACCCGGCGTCCTCTAGATATGTCTCCAGCTCCTCAATGGTCTCCCCTTCATCATCAGAGATCTTTGAAAGCATATCTTCATCATCACCGTGCTTCCTTGCGAGATGTTTCTTCAAATTGGTGATGCTAGTCCGATAGGACAACAGCTTGAAACAAATATTGCATGTAGCAGTTCGGTCCCTGTCATTTGCGATCTCAAAATGCTTCCAAACACCACTCTTTTTGATGTTTTCATGACTTTCATCATCACTACAAAATAAAAATTCTAATAGTTAACACTTTACTTGAACGATGTAAACAATAACAATTACAGTGAAATCACAGATATTAAGGAACTAGTACAAATAACGGAGGAATTTATTACGTACCGATCGTCGTCCATTTTGGCTGGGCTGTGGCACTGTGACGTAATGTTGCCAGGATTAGTTTTTAATTTGTACTCGGTTTCATTTTAAAACATACAAAAAATCAATTTTGCATTTTGCTACTCTTCGCTTTCTAATCAAAACAGCTGTTTTTCTAATAAGTTACTTACTCAAAAAATATTTTAGTACCTACAGTAAATTCATTAAATAAAAATGTGCATGCGAAATGTGGCTCGATTGATACGGAGAACTTCTCAAATTTCGGATTTATCAACCCCTAAAAATTGAGCAGTTTTGTAATAATTGATTCTTTGAATTAAAATTTTATTTCAGTTTTATTTAACTAAAATTATTTATTCATTGTAATTTTTTAAATGCCATAATGTATCTACCAAGTGTGCCAAGTCTCCAGCACGTGTTTTGTCCTACACAATAAACAAGAACAAGACTGTCACCATTTTTTGTAGACGATTTTGTTGAATGTTGAGATGTTTTTATTGATTGTGTAGAGCAAAACACGCGCTCGAGACCCGTATTAGGCTGCGTTTCCACTAGAGATGTGCGAGGATGTATAGCGAGGGATGTATTTGTAAAAAACCAATAAAATCGCCTAAGTGCTTATGTTGTAAATAATAATAATGTCTAAATTAATGGACAGATTTTAAATATTTAATCTATTCAAAATAAAATAGTACCTAATTAGATTAATAATATAATAAAATTGTACGAGTAGAAATTAACAACAGAACAGCTAACTCCAAAAACACAAAAAAGTTACTAAATGTGTACGATTTCGGAAAATACTACACGACCACACACTTGGAGCCGCGCTTTGTCTGTCACGCAGTTTCGATACGTTCCGTTTTACGCAGCGTTAACATAGTTATTTGTTTATGATAGGGACTTTATGGACGGCACAAGACAAAAACTTTTAATTATGATTTATGAACTAGCTTTTGCCCGCGGCTTCACCCACGTGAAAATCAGTTTGTCAATATTGTCATAAATTATAGCCTTTATGTAAATAGAAGTTATAAACGATAATACTGCAACTGTAAAGTTTCATCAAAATCTGTTCAGTACAAGCGTGGTTTTAATATTAAGCTAAAAAATAGTATTTCAAAACAATAAACATAGTTTGATGGATATGGATGGGTTGTTTGTTGGTGAAATTAATTTTATGTCTTTTTCACAGTAGCACAATCATCACCAGTTAAACCCTTCAAAAAGAAGCTGACAGAAGTGATCGAATTTCTTGCGTTCTGCTTTATTGGCCCAATATGTTGTCTGTTGTCTCGATAAAAGGTTAGAAGTAGAACTACTCTATCTGAGAAGTGTAGAATCACCTTTTAAAGCCTATTTTTATTTTAGACTTTATTTTTCGTTCGATGGTTATACACAAGTACAGTCAAGAGCACAACAGAAATGGATATTTTTGCTACAAAATAGCCCCTGTTACAACAGCAATAAGATACCACAGTGATAATCTTGATCTGATGTCATAATTGTACCATGTACCATAAAATATTAAATCCTGGGTCTATATACCTACCTATTTGTTTCTCGCACATGCGCAAAATGATTATAACGTGGTTCATCATGCGTCTCTTTTATTCATTAAAATTGGTTTCAGTGATTGGACGTCAAGGTCAATTTATTTAACTCCTATTTGGGCTTTAAATTAAGAAGTTTGATAAAACTCAATAATATTTGTAGCTTTTGCCCACGCTTTTGATTTTTATCTGTCACAGTCACAGTAATGCTTACTTATCTGAATGAAATAAAATCCTATATCTTTCTTTGCGTCTCACACTAAGTATACCTTTCATCAAAATCGGTTCAGTGGTTTAGTGAGAAAAGATTAAGTACAGATAGTTATTTTTGCATTTTAAATAGAATAATATCACACAAAAGCCGAAGTAGGTACGCTAGATCTATCTATACTAATATTATGAATGCGAAATTAACTCTGTATGTCTGTCTGTCTCGCTTTCACGCTTAAACCACTGAACCGATTTTGATGAAATTTGGCATAGAGATAGTTTGATTCTCGGGAAAGGACATACGATACTTTTTATCCCGGTTTTTGAAACAGGGACTCGCGCGATAAAGTTTTTCTGTGACAGACAAAATTCCACGCGGGCGAAGCCGCGGGGAGGTCGGAAAGCTAGTAATATGTACAATAAGGGCTACTTTAGAAATCCACGCGTTTATTCAATTTGATCCTATTCAAGGGACATCTCAGAACAGTATGCCAGGTTTTTTGCACTCCAAAAGTGACACCTGTTCACACATCACAAAGAGTTTTCTTCACCTCATAACTCGTATAAGACAGGAACAAAACCAGTATGATAATAAACTGTACTTCCTCAAAGTGATAAAAATAATGGATTAATATCGTTTAATGATTTCCCACGGTTATTGTTAGTGACAATTAAATCCACATTACTGGGAAATACCTATTCCACGAGACGTGATTACGTGACGTACGGTCGCGTAAATTCGCGTTATCGAATTTTATGATGATTCAGTGATGACGCGTTGACGCACTATGATACTGTAGTAGGTACGACGTGCCAGTGTGACTCGTCACGCAATTATTTTTAGAGTAATTTCACAAAATTTACTAGTTCAGTCTTTTGATACCTACTTTCCGTTACTTTCCGGAAGTTTCTGATCTTATTTTTAATCTCTATTTTTTTTTGCTCTGTCGCCTTTTAAAAAATCTTCCTTTTTTTACCCGACTGCGCCAGGCGGGAGAGGGTTATTTTTCAAATTAGTAATTAATTTGTTTGCGATAAAAAGTTAATGAACGGATTTTCATGCGGTTTTCACTATTAGCAAGATAGAGTGATTTTTAAAAGCAAGGAGAAAAACGTATTATGATAGGTAGTTTTTATCCTTGTTTTTGAAAGAAGGTTTTCGCTCTCTGCCCCCCTAGACAAAACGCACTTTTTGATCGAATCGAAAATCGAATCCGTCAAAACACCATACAAAAAAGGGGCTTTTCGACCACTTTTCGACTGGTTTGCGACTATAATTTGCACTTTGTCTGGACCCACTGGGATAAAAAGTCGATTCTTAGGTTTTTTTACCCGATTACGCCAGCAGGAGGGGTTTTTGATTTGTTTCTAAATACCGGTCTCCTCGTATATTTAATCCGAGGTCACGCATTCGATTCCGTGGGGAGAGAGGTAGATCTTTTGTGAGTTAAACTTAGGAAACCTGTTACAATACATAATACATAGTATCATCTTAATCACTTGAAATAGGTGCTTAACTACTACAAAAGTTTAACGTGTTATGTAGGTATGTAGTCTATTAATCTAATCTGACTTCTATGGTAAGGACATAAAGTTTATAATTCATTGGGATCAAAATAGACAGCGCACATGAAACGAAACTAAACACTGGGGCATCTACCTACTCGTAATAATTATAATAATAGTTGCTATTTTACAAAAAATAATAATAATCTGCTGTGCTATGTATGTGTGACCATGTATGCTCCGATCTAAAAAAATCTAGATTATTAGAAGAAACTTTATTTTAATTTCTTATGTCAATAGAGTCCATAAATCGTCAAATAAGTAACCTAATTAAAATAAAACGATTAATAATATTCTAGGGGGGGTCCTAATAAACAGGTAACGTACCTACTTACTTACCTTTCTAAAATCAAATAAAATAAGTCTAAATTATTATTTAACGTAGCAATTCCACACACAAGGGTCTTTGTATAATACTAGGAATTTATTACAATATTTGGAATTATTTTTTGGACTCGGGACGCGGTATTCTGTCGCGCCCGAATCCATTTAGTTCTCTGCAGCGCAGTGAAGCGGCGGCCGCCATGACAGTCGTACGTGTGTCGTGAAAGTTGGCGCCATTTTTACTTCGTTTAATCACAGTTTTTCAGCATTAAAATACAATTTCAAGCGTTAATTTTAGTAACAAAGTCAGAGGCAGTCTTGTGAAACGCGAATCAACTGAATATAGACTTGTAAGTGGTTAAAATTTGTATTTGTTTTAACGAAAACCTACGCGATCAGCGTGCATGATGATTGCCAATGTTGATTTTTTTCTTTTGCTGCTTTTACACTGCGCAGAAATTAGCCAAGTCAAGTCAAAAAAACAGTGGGGTTTTTGATTTGACTCGGCTAATTTCCGCATAGTGTAAATCCGCCATTTTGTTTAAAATAGGCACGGACCATCAAGCGGATGTTAATAGTCTATTTTTTTTACAAAAATGTAGTCTTATTTGATGACGACTGTACGATCTTGAAAAAAATATCGACGTTGTTCGTATCGTGATAAGGTTGATTTTGCAATGGCAAAATTATATCGAAAATTCGAAATCGCGCGACAATCACTGACTACTTACTTGCCAGAGTAAACATTTATTCGAAACTACCTTACCCTCTTTATTACAAACCTACAATACGGAACGCAAAAAAAATGAATTTGAACGCCCGGGCTTCACACGGAAACGGATATTAATAAAATTTTATAATTATGAATTTAAAAAAATAGGATTGTAATGGTATTCTAATAAGAATTTTAATTTTTCATGTCGGTCGAGTAGGGTAATTGCGCCGGTTTTCCGTCCAGCTCCTGTTTTCGTCCATTTGACCGACTTGCCACAAACAATTACGGAAAATTAGAATACAAACCTAACTTTCCGTGCAAGTTTGGACTTGTTACAATCTATAATATCTAAGTAACAGTTCTGCCTGCATGAAAATGTAATTTGACAAGTAATAACTCCAAACAAATCTACGGAAGTTGCTGCTGCACACAGGTAAATGGAAAACGTCGTCAAGTTAGAAAAAAAACGTGCCAGTAGGGAACTTTCATGGTATGTTTAATTACTGTTTTAGCTACTTTACGTAATGTTTTTGGCACGTATGTCTAATTATTAGCATAATAAACACTATTTTAAGAGTTTATTAAAGTTTTTGTATAGAAATCATAGATAATTAAGTGGACTAATACTAGCATAACAATTTTGCAAGATTTTGGTTTTCGTCCACGTGGACGGAAACCCTGACACCTAGTTAATATTTTTAAATATCATTTTACTTCAATGGACCTACAAAATACAATGTTTTNGGGGCTGTTGACATTTATTTAAAAAATATGGCTGAGTTGGAATACTGTATAGATAGTATTACCGTGATACTACTATTAAGCAATGAGGGTTTTCGCGATTGAAAAATCCGCCAGATAGCAATACGTAGACGCGAGGTCCAAATACTGCATGATTGGTTATTTTTGACATGACATTGACAGATATGTCAAAATCCACCAATCATGCAGCATTTGGACCTCCCGTCTATCTACGTATTGCCATCTGGCGGATTTTTCAATCGCGAAAACCCTTATTGCTACTCAATAGCTGTATCGAAACATTGCTAAAGTCCGGTCGTCGAGTAGATAGAATTTCGTACAATGACATTGTGCGACGGGTGGCCGCAGTAAGTGCGAGCGCGACAGCAATATAATTACGGGCGAGCGATAAGGATGGGTAGCTTGGGGTCATTGTACGAAATTCTATCTGCTCGGCGACCGGACTTAAATATTGAGTATGCTCATTTCTAGTTGTTCGAGCACGCTTGTTTTAAGCATGCTAATAAGCATGACATTTTATAAGCATAAGTGTAACTGTTCCATAAGACGTATTGACGAAGATGTCCCAAAAGAATCAACAAAATAAAGTTAAATTCTTTATTATTATGAAGGCCTTTTTCAGGGAGTCCAATGACAGTAACTTACAGTATGAATAGGCACTTACAGGGCAGATATGTACCATCCTAGACTGCATCTCACTAAACACCAGGTGCGATTGCGGTCAAATACCTGCCTTGTCAAGCATAAAAAAAAACTTTTCCCCAGGACAAACTAGACCTTCGCTGGTTAGTAGCGGCGGTCAAGCTGTATATCCTGGCTACACAGGAGTTGCAGTGGTGGAAACGAGAGGTGGGAATAGTCCTACAGCCCTACCACCACATGGCGATAAGTTTTGACGTAAGTACCTACCACAATAAATTACCTTAAATGAGTATTTTTTTCTGTTATGTGGTCGCGAGTTCGATAACCGCACAATATATTGGTCTGGTCTGGGCGTTTTCTATGGTTAAGTATAAGTATTACGTAGTACTTATTATTATTCTGTGGTATTACGCAATAAAAAAAGTCTAAAACTATTTTTAATCGTTGTAGAGGTGGGCGCCACGCCGGCGCGCCGCCGCCGCCGCGAATTTTTTCACGCCGCCGCCGCCGACGACCAGCTGTCGGCGCGCCGATACTGATACTGTACCAACTATTTGCAATTCATTCCTCTCCTATACTGTACTAATTTGTGTTTCGAACGCAGAAGAACTATTTTTTTTATTGAGTTGAGACTTGAGCGGCTATTCTAGTTCAATAAAGTCCTAATATCACTACGACCGGTACCGATCTATTGTGATCGCCGCTATTTTCCTTACAGTTCGTCTCCGAGTTCTCTTCTTTTGGGGGGCGATATGTTTTACATCTTGTGGGCTTAGGATGTGTTTGCCCAGGTGTAAGCTTTGCTTGCGCATCAAAGGTCCGCCGTGAGAATGTGTGGTGGCGTTTCATCTGCCTCTTGGCACATCCTGCGCGTTATTGATTCGGACAGTCCCATAGTGGACAAGTGCTTATTTAAGCTGCTGCAGGGCTCGAACTAAGATGCGCATTTTGATCCTACTCAGTCCTATGATCTGCTTAGAGCATTTTCGGTCATAGGCTCAGATCATAGATTCTATGATCTGAGGTCATAGGCTTTTATGAGAGCTTTGGAATGAGTTAATCCTGGCGTGTCTGACCATGCCTTAAAGGATTTGTTTAAATAGATGTTCTCCAGGGTCATTCAAGCGAGACTTTTGGGAATGCCACAAAAGGGTTCTGGACCATATTGTGTTTCCTCCACTCGTCGCTTAGTTCGTCGGCATTTTCATTGCCACGATTCCCGCGTGACCTGGAACCCATTTCAGCGTTACTCTGTTACGTTCTCCTAGGGTTTTTTCAGTCGACTCGTGCAGTTTTCTACCAACTTTGAGGTGATTAAGTTGGAGTTTAAGGCCATCAGCGCGGCCTGACTGTCTGAGTTAATGTAAATTAGGTATGTGGTTGGCATAATTTTTTCGCAACTTAATGCCGTTGATATACTAATAAATTGATTGAATAACTCAATACTAACTATATTATCAGTTAATCAAGTACATTATTCAAGTTGCTGCTTGGTCTAGTAAATAATTGAACGCGTCGGTCCCTCTTGCTGTCAAGAAAAAATCCCCGCCTTTGTCTGGCAGACAACCCACATTGTTGGACTATACTTTAAGCGAATCACACACACAGAGTTTGCCAAATATGTCTCGGAATGCAAATGGGAACCACAACCTCTGGAAGGCAACAAAGTACCTCCGCTTATTAGGTCCGATAATACATGAGTGCGAACTGACAAGAAAAATCTCAGACCTTTGCTACATGACAAGCCGGTTTATTTAAACCCATTGACACGGATAATCCAAAAAATCCACAATTCAATCAAAAAAATAAGATCAAATTCCGATAAAACTGATAATTTGTTAAATACAAAACCAAAAACATCTTTATTTACCTTTTTAAAATAAATTAATTCTTACAAATCGTCAAATCTCGTTATTTTTTTTTTACCCTACCAGCGTTTCAAGACATAAAGTCAAGTGCATGAATACATGCATCAGTGTGTGTCTTATTGTTATAAGTAAGTCGGTTCCTTGGGATCGGTATGAGTGCACCACATACAGGGACCATGGTTTTAACTCTTAAGAGTACATCGCAGGATATGTATTAAAAACAATGCTACTTTATACTTCTTCTACTGCTACTTTATTCTAATTAATTATTTGTTACTTGTGCTGTTAATTACAATTCTCAATCCGTAAATAATTTCTTCTTTCTACTGTGTTCGTACTACTGTCCTCGTAAAATCATCGTAACCGATTGTTGTAATCGGATTACATGAACATCACTTGACCATGTATGTCCATTTGGACATATCGGAATGGCACGCTTTGACGATCAACTTGCTGTATCTACTCTAATCCATATCTGTGATTTTCATTCATTATTTCATTCAATCATTTTAGTTTTGTCATCTGTCAGTACAAACCTTCTTAAAGATCAAATACACTGAATTGTCCCACCCCACAGTAGTTTGATATTAAAAAAAGGTGGACATACGATCGAAAGTCATAATTTCACCGAAACAAAAATTGTTTTGGATAGCATTTTGAATGCTGATCAACATTTGTCATTATGCATTTTTCGATAAAACAAGCCTTTCATGCTTAAAAAAAATATGACAAGAAAATTTGTATGGAGAAAAATCTTTTTTATTTTTTTTCTGGCTACTGTTGCAAACTGTAGCGGTCAAACCTTATGTAGTCGTAAGTACCTATGGTGCCTAACATTACTACATAAATATTTTTTGCGGGCACGCGCGGCCAATCGAGTAATGGACATGCAAAATTTTAAATATTTTTATTTATTCATTATTGATTTTAATGCACTTAAAGTAATTATTAATAGATAAATATACTAAGTCTAACTTACTACAGCCCCCTATTACNGCCATATTAAGTGGATAGACACTAATATTTAAGTTTTACACAAATTAACACAATGCTCTTCAAGTGTGTGTTGCGTGTGTAATGTATGTAGGTATATGCATGCGTGTGTTAGTATTATTAATCCTACCTAGAAAGATAGAATCCTACCTATTTTAGAATTTATTTTATTAACAATTAAAACATTTTACAGAAGAGGGTTAGTATAGTTTAGTACCTAATTAGAAAATAGGACCTAGTTACTTTATACTTTGAGGAAATACCACGTGTCATTAAATTGTATCCAATAAACTCATAGGTTCTTAATTTTNATTTATTTAATAACTTTATTTTATGGAGTCCATAGATCGTCACATCCTAGATTAATAATATTCTAGGGGGGGTCCTAAATCCTAATCAACAGGTAACATAGGTACCTACCTACCTACCTACTTACCTTTCTAAAATCAAATTAAAAAAGTCTAAATTTAATTATTTAACGTAGCAATTCCACACACAAGGGTCTTTGTATAATACTAGGAATTTATTACAATATTTGGAATTATTTTTTGGACTCGGGACGCGGTATTCTGTCGCGCCCGAATCCATTTAGTTCTCTGCAGCGCAGTGAAGCGGCCGCCGCCATGACAGTCGTACGTGTGTCGTGAAAGTTGGCGCCATTTTTACTTCGTTTAATCACAGTTTTGCAGCATTAAAATACAATTTCAAGCGTTAATTTTAGTAACAAAGTCAGAGGCAGTCTTGTGAAACGCGAATCAACTGAATATAGACTTGTAAGTGGTTAAAATTTGTATTTGTTTTAACGAAAACCTACGCGATCTACATGCATGATGATTGCCAATGTTGAAATTTTTTCTTTTGTTTAAAATAGGCACGGACCATCTTATGCTAATAGTCTATTTTGTTTTCAAAAATGTAGTCTTATTTGATGACGGCAGTACGATCTTGAAAAAAAAATCGACGTTGTTCGTATCTTGATAAGGTTGATTTTGCATTGGCAAAATTATATCGAAAATTCGAAATCACGCGACAAACACTGACTACCTACTTGCCAGAGTAAAGAAATATTTTTTTTTTTTTTTTTTTTTTTTTTATCCACAACGGGGAAACTCTTGACCTGTATCTCACCTGATGGTAAGTGACGATCAGGCCGAAGGTGGCGAATATTCGAAACTACCTTACCCTCTTTATTACAAACCTACAATACGGAACGCAAAAAAAATGAATTTGAACGCCTCGGCTTCGCACGGAAACGGATATTAATAAATTTTATAATTATGAATTTAAAAAAATAGGATTCCAATGGTATTCTAATAAGAATTTTAATTTTTCATGTCGGTCGAGTACCTATCTACCTATTTTTTGAGTTTATCCGTTACAAACATAGTTACAAATCTATCTTTTTCTTTTCTTTTCTTTAATCTAGTTAAAGAAGTACAGTCGACAGCATAATTATTAGACTTCACATTTTTGTTACAAATAGCCTGTATTACAAGTTTACAAGTAACGAGAAAAGACTTACGCCCGTATTCACAAACATTACTATGAGGTCTCACAGTGCGCGTGGACGCACAGGATGTCACACGAACCAATCATAGAGCTCTATTCAACACTGTGCGTTCGATTTGCTGCTTCACTTAAGCAAGCATCGTTTGTGAATACGATCGTTAATCGCATTTTGGTTCATGTACAGTGTACAGTCAGCGACAAATAGTTCGTCCAAAAGTGCCCAAAAAGTTGACAACACAAACTTATTCAAATTGTGACAAAGACGTGTTGCGAACTTTTTGACTACATTTGGCGTCACGAACTATTTGAGGCTAACTGTAATACTTACTAGAAATTAGAATAAACTTTCCATTCCAAAAAATGTAGCCTACCAAAGTAGACAATAGTGACTGAGTTTCTTGCGCTGCTTCTTCTCAGCACTGGCCCATTTATTGTCCCGCAGCAGTGGTAGGGTTAATACTGGGACGTGTAAGAGTAGGCGCACACCGTTGATTTTTAGTTGGCCGATAGTTGTTTTTTTTTTATGTGACAGGAGGCAAACGAGCAGACGGATCACCTGATGGTATGGATCAATTTGTATGAAGAATCGGCCAAATCGAATCGGCGTAGTGTGCGCACTCCCAATACATCATGCCCATACTGATCAACTGCCCGACTAAACTATCGGCCGACGAAAAATCAACGGTGTGCGCCTACTCTAAAAGTGATTTTTAAAAGCCTAGGTAGGTACTTGGAAAAAAATAATTTGAGTTTGAGTTCATTCGTTGGGATAATTTAACACGTTACATGGTCCGTTAATGAATTCAAATTATTCAGGTAGACGGATACTAAAAAAACTTTATGAATAGAGAAGTACCTAAATGTAAAATGTGTAGGTATTTAAACAGCAAAACGAGGATGGACTCTATATTTTATCCACCTGATTGTCCCGAAGCAGTGGTAGGGTTAATAATGGGACGTGTAAAAGCTTTTTAAAAGCCTTACGAAAATAAAATTAGTGTTCTTTATGAGTTTGAGTAAGTAAATGTCATGATACTGCGATCCTTTCGCCATTTCTCAGCACCTGTCGTTATTATTATTAAATATGTTGTCCCGAAGATTTTGTTTAGTGGGACATGTCTTACTACTAATATTATAAATGCGAAAGTAACTCTGTCTGTGTCACTTTCACGCCTAAACAACTGAACCAATTTTAATGAAATTTGGCATAGAGATAGTTTGAGTCCCGGGAAAGGACATAAAATAGTTTTTATTTCGGTTTTTGAAACAGGGACGCGCGCGATAATGGTTTTCGATGACAAACAAATATTTCACGCGGGCGAAGCCGCTGGCGGAACGCTAGTAATAAATATTCGTCCCGAAGATTATGTTTAGTGGGACATGTCAAGGGACAAATAGAAATAAAGAGTTGTTTTGTTTGTAACCTCGTTCAAAAAATACCTAAAGATTTTGCTAACGGTCACTCCTATAGAGTATGGATTTTTTACAAAGTTTATTTTTAGAATGAAGATGGCGGCTGGCGGCGTCGCGGCTACAAAGATTGAATTAGGGTTGCCAATTATTGTTTTTTTTTAACTAATTTTTTTAAACCGGTTACTGGCAGCTATCTAGTCACGCACCACACAGAAAACAGTGTGGTCGCAGATTTGTATGGACAATGTTTTATGTATGATACGGACGCATTTGTTTGATGTTTTCAAGTTATTCTACGTTGTTAATTGCGATTATGGGGATGTATTAAATAAAAGTAACTATGTTTTCAATAAAAAATTTTACATAACTAAGAAACTTTTTTGTTAAAAAAGAGACGATCTGTCAGCCAACGGTCGTCGTGAGCGTGAAAAGGTAATCTGTCAGCGGTGCTCTTTGAGTTTTTTGCTCGATGCCCGTTCAGTCTCAGTCAGATCGGAGAACGCATTCAGTGTGGCAAATGTTTTAGTAACTAATGTACTTATTCCTCAGATCATAGAAGGGAATAGATGTGAAACGGGGGCGTGGCGCGTGTCTCCGCGATATGCCCAGAAACGAACATCGGCCGCGTAGCTAGGTTAGTCGCGATTCAGTCGTACTAAGGAAATGTTCTCCGATATNCCAACGTACTTACCCTACTTGCCTATTTTTGAGTTTATCTGTTACAAACAAACATACAAATCTTTCTTCTTTAATCTATACTTCTATACTAATATTATAAATGCGAAAGTAACTCTGTCTGTCTGTCTTGCTTTCACGCCTAAACCACAGAACCGTGATGAAATTTGGCATAGAAATAGTTTGAGTCCCGGGAAAGGACATAGGAGTTAGGACAGTTTTTATCCCGGTTTTTTAAACAGGGACGCGCGCGATTGTCTTTCTGTGACAGACAAAATTCCTCGCGGGCGAAGCCGCGGGCAGAAAGCTAGTCTAGTTATATGTACAGTCGACAGCATATTAGACTTCACATTTTTGTTACAAATAGCCTGTATTACAAGTGACGATGAAAGACTTAAAATCGCATTTTGGTATAAGTACAGTCAGCGACAAATGGTTCGTGACACCCAAAGTGGCCAAAAAGTTGACAAAACGACCTTATTCACATTGTAACAAAGACGTGTTGCGAACTTGACTACATTGGGCGTAACGAACTATTTGAGGCTAACTGTACTTACTAGAAATTAGAATAAACTTTCCATTCCAAAAAATTTAGCCTAGGCAAAGTGTACAATAGTGACCGAGTTTCTTGCGCTGCTTCTTCTCAGCACTGGCCCATTTATTGTCCCGAAGCAGTGGTAGGGTTAATACTGGGACGTGTAACAGTGATTTTTGAAAGCCTACTTGTAAAATAAAAAATAAAATCATTCATTGGGATAATTTAACACGTTACATGGTCAGTTAATGAATTCAAAATTACTCTGGTAGGTAGATAGCTTCTAAAAAAACTTATGAATTAAGGATGACTTGACTATGCTATGAGTAAATGCGTATTTAAATACAATAAAAACGAGCTTGGACTACCTTATTGTCCCGAAGCAGTGGTAGGGTTAATACTGGGACGTGTAAAAGCTTTTTAAAAGCCTTACGAAAATAAAATTAGTGTTCTTTATGAGTTTTTAGTTTTAGTAAGTAAATGTCATGATACTGCGATCCTTCCGCCATTTGTAAGCACCTGTCGATATTATTATTAAATATGTTGTCCCGAAGATTATGTTTAGTGGGACAAGTCTACTGCTAATACTATAAATGCGAATGTAATGTCTGTCTGTCTGTGTCGTTTTTACGCCAAAACCACTGAACCGATTTAGATGAAATTTGGCATAGAGATAGTTTGAGTCCCGGGAAAGGACATAGGATAGTTTTTATCCCGGTTTATAAAACAGGGACGCGCGCGATAATGGTTTTCGATGACAAACAAATATTTCACGCGGGCGAAGCCGCTGGCGGAACGCTAGTAATAAATATTCGTCCCGAAGATTATGTTTAGTGGGACATGTCAAGGGACAAATAGAAATAAAGACTTGTTTTGTTTGTAACCTCGTTCAAAAAATACCTAAAGATTTTGCTAACGGTCACTCCTATAGAGTATGGATTTTTTACAAAGTTTATTTTTAGAATGAAGATGGCGGCTGGCGGCGTCGCGGCTACAAAGATTGAATTAGGGTTGCCAATTATTATTATGTTTTTTAACTTAAAAAAAAAAGCCAATTTAATCACAGGTTGTTCTGTTCTTTTGAAATAATTTATTTTGTTTTGAAATAATGAACTGACTGTTTAAAAATGATGTCATTATTTTTAAACCGGTTACTGGCAGCTGTCTAGTCACGCACCACACAGACTACAGTGTGGTCGCAGATTTGTATGGACAATGTTTTATTATGTATGATACGCACGCATTTGTTTCATGTTTTCAAGTTATTCTGCATTGTGATAAAAGTAAAAAGTAACTAAGTACTCTAATGTTTCCAAGATAATCATTTTTACATAACTAAACTTTCAACAGTCAACAGAGTGAAGTCACTATTGTCAGTAAGCGATAGATAGTTTATAAAAAAAAAATAGAATTTAATTAATTAAAAAAAAACTGTGGTTAAAATAAGTGCAATTTTACGTTTAAAATGTAGAAAAATAAAATAAAATTCATTTATTTTCAGTAAATTAGACTTCAAAATTAAATAATTATTATGTAGCACTGTTTCCGACTTAATTTTTTTAAACACTTAAAATCCCATGTTTTATAATACTATTTCTGGAAAGAATCAGCGCAACTGCGCTCGAAACTCACGTCACTAATTTGTTAGCCTCTTTTTCAAGGTTGTGGGTTAGACAGACTTTTTTATCTCATAATTTTCTACCTTATATTAGCCGTTTAATGATTTGCCACACTGGATGCGGTCTGCGGTCAGGTCAAAGCCTGCCCGCATCATATATGGACAACATTGTCGGTCAGGACAATCGGCCGCGATCTGTGGGCCGAGTGTGAGTTTACATGACAAAATGTATGAAAATTTTAGTTTTTGAAAGTTTCCCGCTAGGGGCGCTGTACAATCCGTCATACATTTAATGTCATTTTTTGACGCGCTCAGTGAGCGCGTTTAGAAAAAACTCACACTAGGCCGGCCCTCTGGGCAAGATAATCTGTCAGCCAACGGTCGTCGTGGTAAGCGTGAAAAGGTAATCTGTCAGCGGTGCTGTTTGAGTTTTTTGTTCGATGCCCGTTCAGTCTCAGTCACAGTGTGGCAAATGCTTTAATGATTTATTTCCAACGCTCCCTATAAATACACCACCCAACGTAATCCAAATGAGGCGTTCTTAGCCAACTCTGAGTCACGTTACAAAATAAAATTGGCAACTCACGTAAAGGAATTCGTAAACAGGCAGATTTTTAAATAGCGCGACCTGTGAAACGGTGGGCGGTATTTTTTTCAGATTTATAATGCGTTTTATACATAGGATTACCATGTGAATATTTGTTTTTTTCCCTTTGCGTTAAGAACTAGCTTTTACACGCGCCTTCGTTTGATTATTTAACACAGAATGACTACCTAGGTAATAAATATCGCGCGCGTCCCGCTTACAAAAACAAGAAAGACTTTCCTTGGGTCCAAAACTATTCTTCCATTACTTTTTAGGGTTACCTTTTTTATTTTGACGTACGTAACTGCCAAAATATTGGTCAAGTCAAAACCTAAGGTCAAAACTGAATAAATTTCATTCGGTTTATTAGTGAAAAACAACAGAACAGACAGACAAGCAGAGTTATTTTCGTATTTTTTAATTAGATAAGTACGGATTTATTGTTGCATTGTTGAACATAATTATTGTTCTCTGATCTCCAGGTAAAGGTGAAGGCAGCTCAAAACACGGAAGAACCTAGACCAGAGCAATCTAAATAAACAACAGAAAACAAAAGGGTTGGTTATTTGAAATAAAAAACCCATTTGTTTCCTTGATGATGTCCATATCATGGTGAAACTGGCCGGCAGGATGGAAGAGAACCCGAGAATCGATGAGGATGAAGAAAAAGAAAATAAAGAACATCAAAATCATGAACTGGAGAAAAATAGCACTCACACAGAAATAGACTCGACATCGTTAGATAAACAAGTACGCCAAAAGGAAAATCCAATGCACAATGAGTTAGAAAATAAAGAAATACAAAGCGAAAACGTACAAGAGACTCAAGAAGAATCTCACAACCCTGAATCTAGTAATATTTCAGTAGAAAACCAGAACAATGATGAGATAGCAATTGTAAACGAGAATCGAACAGATCAAAGTACGTATGAAGATCCAGGTGACCACTTAGTAGTAAGAGAGAAACGCAAAAGGGGGCGACCACGTAAACGTCCCCAACTCCCGATCCTGACGAGATTGGGAATATTCCAGAAGAAAATCAGCAAAATGATGAAATATCAATTGAAAACGAAGATCAAAGTACACACGAAGATCCAGATAACCTAGTCGTAAAAGAGAAACGCAAAAGGGGGCGACCACGCAAACGACCGCCGTCTCCTGAACCTGAGGAGACTGAGGTCCCTGTCGTAAAGTCCTTGAATCCTGTAGTGAAGCGGAAACCTGGTAGACCGCCTAAACCGAAAGACAGTGACGATGATGCAGATGATGCAATATGGAAGCCTTATGAATATCGGAAGAAGCGGAAAAAAGGTAGACCGCGACTGTCATCCACTCCTATCTTAGTACCCATACGCGGTAGGGGACGTCCGCGGCATTATTGCGATATTGGTGAAGATGGTAGGCCACTACCTCAAACCTTGGAGTATACAATAANCACAATAAAGAATATCGACGAAGAAAGCGACGGAGAATACACGCTGTTTGTATCGGAAGAACCGGAGGAACCTATCCGATTCCATTGCGTGGTCAATTTACCGACTGACTACTAATAGACACCAGTCAAGATGGTTGCAAAGATGCACAAAAACGTGTAGTAGGCCATTAGAAATACATTTTAAATATTTTATATTAGTGCAACGTTCTTAAAGACTTACGTAGTGCTCATCAACGATTCTGTCGTGTGCAAAACCTGTCGCAAAAATATTTGCGAGATGTGTACCTTTGGATAGTCGTAATTTACAATGAGTAGGACCTAATTTATTTTTCAAAAACGTTGTATGTCCATTGTACGAAGACGCGCCCCACCAATTTTTGGTCAAGGAAGCGCGGGGTGCGGGAAAGATCCGAGCAATCCGAGCGTCATTACTGTAGTGTGCGTGTGCACTCATGGATGATTTAGCGTGTACCGATAACGCTTAGACATTAGCGGAAGAATGGTGGGACGGGTCTTCGTGGATGAAACGACCTATACACATCTTGCTTGACTGACACACGTCTGAGAGACGATGACCGACAAGAGGAGTAGGGCTGGTTTTAGTGTCACGACGCGGACCGTCCGGTACGGACCCGCTCCGCACGGCCAATCTGTATGAACTTCTAACTAAGGAGCGTTTTAGAGTAATGCGGTCCGGAGGAACCGCTCGCTCCCTAGCAGTTCATACAAATTGGCTGTGCGGGGCGATCCGCACTGACAGTCCGCGTGACACTAAAACCAGCCTAGATGTTTTAAATTTTTGTGAGCAGCTAATGTTCCTTCCTAGCTCATTATACTCAGTTCTTTTTAAAATTTAGATTAAGTGTTATTAATCATACTTGATGATTAGTTTATACCAGTGTTTTTTTGCTGTCTTAGGCGTATTATAAAGAAAGTCTCAAATTCTCAAAACTTCAAGAAGACATTTTATAATACAGACTTAAGAATAGCATGACTTACTACATAATGTGATATTTGCATTTTAAACTAATTAAGGTTTTTTTTAATACCACTACTAATATAAGTTCAATAAATGATAATTTAAAATATTAACTGAATTCATTTTACGTTCCTTTCAAACAGAATACGTCCACAGCTGGACCAAACTGGAAATATTTCTACAACGACCTTTCTTGAGCTACGCGAATCCTGGCACTTCTAACATTCATCGGTCATTCGTCGGTCCATTGATTGGGCAAATCAGATGTTATTTAGGACTGCTCTTTAGGCTTCCCGCGCACTAGGCAGCCAATAGTGTTCATATACCGGCCGAATTGACTGCCACAGCCAGGCTGCCTAGCGCGCTGGAAGCCTTAATTAGACACTTAATAAAAACGAGTGATGATTATTGGCTCTGAGGAACGAAACATTTACGTCCGTATTCACAAACGATGCTTGTGTGAAGCAGAAAATCGAACGAACAGCGTTAAATAGAGCTCTGTGATTGGTTCGTGTATCACCATGTGCGTTCACACGCAGTGTGAGACCTCATAGTAATGTTTGTGAATACGGGCGCGCGCGGTCGTTACTTATGTCTCTATGTAAAGGGGGCTGCAATTCCTGCCCATTTCAGCCAAGCTTTTGAGTCTTCGAAGACTGAACCATACCCTAAAAGGCCTTGAAAATTAATTGTCACGGAAGTATTACAACCTCGATTGTTTTACTTCTATAGGAAGATAATGCTGCTTCCTGATCATGCCTTCCGCTTCTATATGCATCCGACTCGTAAGTTAGTAGAAAAAAATATAGTGAAAAGAATGGGGTAAGGCTGGTTTTAGTGTCACGCGGACCGTCCGGTGCGGACCCGCTCCGCACGGCCAACTGTTGAGTATGAGGACGTCCACTGCTGAACATAGGCCTCCCCCATTGACTTCCACATCGCACGGTTGGTGGCGGCCTGTATCCAGCGCCTTCCTGCTACCTTTATCAGACCGTCGGTCCACCTTGTGAGACCTCACCTTGGACGTCCCACGCTGCGTTTTCCGGTACGTGGCCTCCACTCCAGAAGCTTGCCGCCCCATCGGCATATTGAGATAAATCTATAAAAAATCTCGTCAATCCAGCAGTTGTTGACACCACTAATCAATTAACATACTTTTTAAGAGCTGCCGAAATATGCTTGTCCCATTTTTATAGCGATCGGAAGTGGATAATTTAAAATTTACCATATCGACGACTCAATTGACTTACTTTTTATTTATTTTTTTACTCTAATTTTACAGGCAGTTTTTTACAGCTAACTATGTCAGAAAGAGGGTTATAAAAGAGTTGTGACACGTTGTGAGTAGCTTACCTAGTTTACTAAAAAATCACAATTTATGTAAAGTATGTCACTTATTTCAATTTTCAGGTCACACGGTTTTGCGATTCCTTGAACTGAAACGAATTTAAGGGAGAACAATTTTGAAAACAATTTTTACTAAAGCTACATAACCACAGTAGATAGATTTAATCAAAATAAATAGTTTATTTAGTACATAGGCCCTTTCCAGGACGCTTATACACGTCCCAAAAATAGCTAATAGCTTGCCCTACCACCACCACCACCACTTCGGGACAACATGGGCTGGTGCTCAGAAGAAGTGGCGGAAGAAACTCAGTCACCTTTATCAGCCTCTTTTTACTAATAATAAAATTTTCAAGTTAAAAAAAAAAACTATCTTGAGAGCATAAATTAAAGAGTTAAGTAAACTTATGGGCTTGTCCCATAAGTTACGTCAGCAACTCAATGACGTCATATCTCGTTTTTAAACAGGATTTTTTACAATAATGACTGAGTTTCTTGCGCTGCTTCTCAGCACTGGCCCATTTCAGGGTTGCCAACTCTACGTATTTTTACGTAGATCTACGTATTTTAAGCCTTCCTTGCAAACCTACGAACTTCAATCCCAGAATCTACGTATTTTCTATCAAATTTGCAAAATAGGTTTTATGTGCATCATTTCCTTTACCCCACTTTTCATCCCCACTTTACTTGTAGGGGAGCTACCCTAAATTTTTATTTTCAAAATTTTATTCTACCGTTTTGTCGGCGTGATTAATATACATACCTCTACAAAATTACAGCTCCCTAGTGCCAATAGTTTCCAAGCAAAACCTCGGACAGACAGACAGCCAGACATATCGAAACTATATTATTAAGGGTTCCTTGTCAGCAGGACTAAAAAATGATATTTGTATGATGATAATGTCATTTAATTCTATACAGTCTAAACAAATAAAACTAAAAATGCTTCCGTCTGCATGTGTGAATACTAAAATGCAGAATAAATAACGAAATTAAGAAAATTATAAAACAAGTTCTTTTTTTATCAAAATCGATTTTGCTAGATTATTAGTGATTTTGTAGAAAGGAACAATTAGACTAGGTACTTCTGTAAAAAAACAATGTGACCCTAATACTAACCGATGTCACTACACGTGTTTTTCTGGATCTATTCGTAATCAGCGGGCTTAGTGCGACTTTATATCGATCGTCATCCGCTAGCGACTGCGTAAAAAATGACATATAGCCTGACCAGGAACATAAAAACCCTCGCCATGTTGCGGAAAACTAATGGTACTAATTTCTTTTAATGGCAACAGTAACTGAAAACTTCATTGACATGTCACCTTGCATGTCAGTCTATTGCTGTCAAAGTGTAAACAAACTTTATTTTAAATGTGCGCAATTGATTTTGTGAATTAAATTGCTAAAATCTTTTTATAGTCGTGAAAGAAAAGTGGTTCACAATGTGTTAAAGTATTTGTCGAAGAGAAATACTAAGGGTTCGGACAATATTTTCATTGAATAATGTTTCCGACAAAGGTTGTCAAATAATCATACCCAACTTCTGGCCGAGGGGGAAGTCATGCCCAGCTTATGACCTGGGGAGAGGAGAGGGGCGGGGTAGTCATACCCAGCTTCTAGGCTAAGATTAAATAGATTTCCAGCACGGAGCGGCTGTCCTTTCCTGCAGCAGCTGGCCCATGGGAACGGTGAATAGATAGGTAGGTGCGTAGGTTTAACTCTAAATTGCGTGTACATCTAAATGATTTTCATAGCAATGTCTTGTAGCCTAGGCAGAGTGTATCTGCCTCAGCTATACCTTATTGTTAGAAGTAAATAAATTAATACTTATACATTTTTATATTTTACTTGGAAGAAGATAATTATGACTCTAACAACACTTATGAACACTTTATTTGAATAAATCGCCAAATATACCACCGCGGAGACCCCAATCGCGTCTCTGCGTGCCATTGAATCGTATGAGCGTATGGATTTTTTGCGTTATTTTTCACAATTTCTATTTTTAAAAATTACCTATCAATAGCTTACTTTATTCTGATGAATAAATGTCATTACAAGTTTTTCTCTAAAACTGATAATTTGGCCAGAAAAAAATATTTTCTATCCACGCAGTACGTCGGCAGCGTTCGGATCGGATATAATGACGTCATCGTCCCCGCGCCGGGCGGTCAGTGAACTTTTTTAGTAATTTGGCCATAACTTCGTCAATTTTTGTCGTAAAACAAAAATTTTTGCACTGTATATTAAGGATTTCTTAGCCCTATAAATCTGCATTCACAGCTAAAAATCGAAATGATCCTCATTATAGTTTATTTAGTACATAGGCCCTTTCCAGGACGCTTATACACGTCCCAAATATAGCTTGCCCTACCACCACTTCGGGACAACATAATGGGCTGGTGCTCAGAAGAAGTGGCGGAAGAAACAGTCACCTTTATGAGCCTCTTTTTACTAATAATAAAACACTTTGAAATTGACAATTTAAAAGAAATAACACCTTGAGAGCAGTTAAAGAGTTAAGTAAACTTATGGACTTGTCCCAACAGTGACGTCAGCACAATAAGCTAAACTCAATATAACGTCTTTATCCAATCTTTATCGTTATTAAACTGGCCACTCTGCATTAGTGACTGAGTTTCTTGCGCTGCTTCTTCTCAGCACTGGCCCATTTATTGTCCCGAAGCAGTGGTAGAGTTAATGTAGTAATGGGACACGTAAAAGCGCTTTTTAAAAGCTACTTACTTGCAAAAATAAATTCGCTTTTTCTACACTAATAAAAGAGGAAAGATTTGATTGTTTGTATTGAATAGGTACCTACTGGACCGATTTGAAAAATTTCTTTTAAATTCGTAAATTCATTCGGGCATGTAACCTACTAAATTAAAAAAACTGTAAGTACCTACCTAAGGGCTACCTACGTACATAATAACCATTTCTGTCTATGCCCCAAGCCCAATGATATTATATAAAAATATATATCATTGCCCAAGCCCCAAACAACCAGCAACGTTCCCAGCTCTCCCGCCGCGTTGTAAACTAGAAAGGCGACGTTGCCGCTCTGCTGTGACGCAGCGAGTTGACGGCTGGTCACTCGGCGACCAACCGTCGGGTGCCGGACGGGACACACCCATTGAGTTTTCGTTAGTGAATGCTGTTTACTTCAGTTTTTATTCATGACTAATGACAATTAAATTGTAGAGTGAACAAAGCCTTTAACCCTTTAACAGTCATATAATCAAATATTTTATTGTTTTTTAACCTTAACACAAGCGAATGAAGTTCAAAATGGGAACTATATTCCCACTGGGCAGTTTAAGGCGATTACACGGCCGAACGACCTTGAGCATTAGAGCGAGACAACGCGCCTCCCGCCGCGCGCCCGCGCTTCTGCCCGATATCAAAGAGCGCTCAGAATACAGATGCGAAGCGCTGCCAATTCTAACATAACTGCCTACGGGAATGTTGACTCGATTTTAATTTACGCAGATCGAAATATAATGATTATATTTCAATTAGTACATCATTATACTTCAATTATTAGTACCATAACTATGAAAAATAAACTTTTATTTACTCTTGTAAAGTTTGCACAAAAGGACATAAAGCAGTTTGAAAATTAGGCTGACGATATTCGTGTGTCTAAGTAAGCTTATAAACAGTTTTTTAAGTGTGTGTCCGAGTACCTACCTAAATGTGAATGTCTGTCTGTGCAGGTATTCAAAATATTGGTAAAATATTGATCAACATTGAATAAAATATTTTTGATCATTGTACACAATTTTAGACTATACTTTCTCTGTTATTGTTTTTAGTAACATCGATGTTCGGCTATTATGATGAAATACAAGATTTTAAATTTTCNAAAGTCATATTGGGACATGTAAATGCGCTGTTTAAAAGCCTACTTGCAAAAATCTTTCACCATTAGAATCCTACTACCTATTTAGAAAACTGTGCCTACCAAACCTGTACTTTTATAATAACCATTTGAAAAAATATTTCACACCATTGGAATCCTACATTATTTATTTCTGCCCAGTTGCTCTTTTTGATCGAATCGTCAAAACTCCATACAAAAAAGCCCGTTCGATTCGACCACTTTTCGACTGCCTTACGATTATAATGTGCACTTTGTCTAGCTATACCTACCTACCCACTGAATGTGGGAACATAAGAAGTAGGAAATTCACCTGGGCCTGCACATACTACACTGAAAAAACTGTAAGGGCTACCTACCTACATAATAACCTCAGATCCTATGATCTGAGATAATAACCATTTCTGTCTGTGCCCCAAACAACCAAGCACCACAGATGCAAGCAACGTTCCCAGCTCTCCCGCCGCGTTGTAAACTAGAAAGGCGACGTTGCCGCTCTGCTGTGACGCAGCGAGTTGACGGCTGGTCACTCGGCGACCAACCGTCGGGTGCCGGACGGGACACACCCATTGAGTTTTCGTTAGTGAATGCTGTTTACTTCAGTTTTTATTCATGAGTAATGACAATTAAATAATATGCAGTGAACGCATTACTCATGCCTTAACCCTTTAACAGTCATTTTATTGTTTTTTTGGACCTAACGACAAACGAATAAAGTTCAAAATGGGAACTATATTCCCACTTGGCAGTTAAAAATAATTTTGCAAAATCGGCTCAGTAGTAGTTCCTCTGAGATTGCTTTCTACAAAATTACAAATCTCTTATAGGCGATTGGATGTTACAATTAAATTCGCCCTATGATAAATAATGCAGACAACGCCGGAATTTCAAGTTAACCCTTTTTTAACCCAATGCCGTGGGAACATTTTTTTTTTGCCATATTAAAAGGTAATAAAGTTCAAAATATTGTGGGAAATATACTCCCAAAATTCCCAATGCTGTATAAAGGGTTCAACTATGTAAATTTGCTGTAAGTATATCATGTTTGTTTCAAAATACCACGTTGTTACAAGATGCCACTGTTTACCTTGATGCCATCCTCTGTACAACAAACCTTGACCTTGCTCTTATTTTGAACGATATTAGAGTCACTTTTGCAGCGATTTCTTACGCTCGATGTGCAGTTAGAAAACGAGAAGATAAGCAGTAAGTTACAGTTCAGTGAAGAAAAGAGGTGAATACAATCTAAATAAATCCGAATTGGTAAAGGTCACGGGAAGAGGCTGGATGCGGGCAGCGCAGGACCGTGCATTGTGGAAAACCTTGGAGGAGGCCTTTGTCCAGCAGTGGACGTCATTTGGCTGAAACGAACGAACGAACGAAGTTACAATTAAGTGAAGAAAAGAGGTGAATAGTAACACTGACACAATATGAATAAACCCGAATGGTAGGTAGGTAGGTACTTTTAATTCCCTCTTCTTTTTATATCGCGAATCGCTGATAGGTGTCCAAAAGCTCTATCTTTTGGCTCAAAGTCTTGAGAAAGTAGTGACTGAAGAGCCAAGGTCTAAGGGCTATCTATTTTACAAGCTTTTTATTACTTTCACATGTCTGGTGTCTGTCGTCAAATCTTGCAACTTAAAATTGACCCACTTCCCGGTTTTCTATTGAGCTGGAATTTTGCATGCATGTCTAAGTCGGATGACAATGCAATATTATGATGACACGGAGCTGATCTGATGATGGAGCTGGAAGGTAGTCATAGGAACTCCGCAATAAAACGACACAGGNCCTATAATAAGAATGATTGTTCTTTTTAATGCATTAGTTAGCTTCCAGCGTGGAAATCCAGCCAGTTTTGACACTTCGCGTTGTTTGGTTTGGACAGCGATTTGGGACATAATATTTTTCTTAGATTTGTAAAAAGAAAGTTTTAATACACTGTCCCATTTATTGCCCCGAAGCAGTGATAGGGTTAAGTAATAGACTAAGGGGCCATCCATAAAGTACGTCACACGAATTTCATGATTTTTTGACCCCTCCCCCGTCCTTGTCACAGGTGGTCACATTTCTGAGAACCCCCCCCCCCCTCCCTAGTGTGACGTCACATGTTTTGCAATTTCACATCGAAAAATTATTATTAATTAAAAATTAACAAAAAAAANCGCCTTAAAATAAATTTCAAAATCAGCTCAGTAGTAGTTCCTCTAAGATTGCTTTCTACAAAATCACAAATTTCTTATAGGCGATTGAATGTTACAATAATATTAGATTCGCTCTATGATAATAAATAATGCAGACAACGACGGAATATCAAGTTAACCCTTTTTTAACCCAATGCCGTGGGAACATTTTTTTTTGGCCATATTAAAAGGTAATAAAGTTCAAAATATTGTGGGAAATATATTCCCAATGCTGTATAAAGGGTTCAACTATGTAAATTTGCTGTAAGTATATCATGTTTGTTTCAAAATACCACGTTGTTACAAGATGCCACTGTTTACCTTGATGCCATCCTCTGTAAAACAAACCTTGACCTTGCTCTTATTTTGAACGATATTAGAGTCACTTTTGCAGCGATCTCTTACGCTTGATATGCAGTTATAAAACGAGAAGATAAGCAGTAAGTTACAGTTCAGTGAAGAAAAGAGGTGAATACAATCTAAATAAATCCGAATTGGTAAAGGTCACGGGAAGAGGCTGGATGCGGGCAGCGCAGGACCGTTCATTGTGGAAAACCTTGGGGAGGCCTTTGTCCAGCATTGGACGTCATTATTGGCTGAAACGAACGAACGAACGAAACCCGAATGGTACTTTTAATTCCCTCTTCTTTTTATATCGCAAAACGCTAAAGTCTTGAGAAAGTAGTGACTAAAGAGCCAAGGTCTTAGGGCTATCTATTTTCATTTAATTTGACGTTCATAAGTGCCAAATCTTGGTAACAGCTGATTAAAAAGACATTTCAACACTTGGACTTGGTTGAGTTGACAATGTTGGCATTAATACAGCAATAACTTAATATTAAAAGTTGACCCATTCGGCCTAGACGTTCTGTTAAAATTAGAAAATATGGCCTCCGCAACGCAACACACCCTAACAACAACTACATTAAAACGAATCCTATACAAGATACTGCGCAGTTGAGCTAAAACTGGCTTGTTTACATGCTAGCGATAATAATAATTGACTTAATAGAATGCACAGCAAACGGTCTTGGAGACTTTTGAGAAAAACAACTAAAAAGATCCATTCGAGCGGTGAAAAAATAAATCAGTGTTGCCAAATGTATTTTAGTACAGGTTTGAAAGGTACAAATAAATGTATGAATGAAATAAACGTAGGTAGTACTCGCACGTGATTTTCTAAATATATTCTGTACCAGATTCGGGCTGAAGCTTCGCCAGCATAGAATTAAAATTCCTTTTAAAGGATCTAGCTGTGCTACTATCGGGACTATTTCCACCTCTCGTTCCCACCACTGCAACTCCTGTGTAGCCAGGATCTACAGCTTGACCGCCACAAAAACCCAACCAATGAACGTCAAGTTTGTCCCGGGGGAAAGTTAAACTGTCATTGGACCCGGAACGAAATTAATCAAAAGAACATAGGAGGAGTTCGAAATTAAGGTTTGACTTCCCTCCATGGCAAAGCGGATGACAGGTGACAAACAAAGGTTTAAAAGCTGTGCTACTAGTGAACACTTATACACCGAAAATACAGCTTGTTCTAACCGATGCCTTTCGATAAAGTACAGTCACAACAGTACAGTCCTGTATTCTGCTGCCCCTAGGACAAAATGAAAAATCTGACAGTTTTTATGTCGAAAGATGGTTGAAAAGTCTTTTTTCTTGTATGGACTTTCAAAGGATGAAGGAAGAAGGAGGATTCGATTTTCGATTCGATCAAAATGTGACACTAACTTGTCTACTCTACACCCACTGATATACCTAGGTAAGTAAGCTGCCTAAAACAGCAAAGTTTTATCAAAATCCGTTCTGCAGTTTTTACGTAGACTACATCTCAGAAACTTTCCTTACATTAGGAAAACCTTTTTTAAGATGCTTGAAGTATTAAATTTTGCAAACTTCCATAAGTTAAAAGTCTTTCTCTAAGTTTTCGAAATGATACTCGGTAGGAAAGATGCAAAATCGTTAAATTTCCATATCTACAGTTACCGGTTCGCTCGTGAGTCTACCCGCAAAGTTGATTTCTAATTTCCAGTCGTTATCTAATTAATATAATACATCATATCATTTCATCGTTTACTAATTAATATAATTACTGGGAAGCTATTTCGACGTAGGTAAAATAAAAAGAACACAGATTGATTGAAAAGGGAATTTCGTAATAAAAATGAATAAATTTAAAATCCAGGAGGCGTTGTTTTGATGCATTCAAATTTCTGAATAAAAAAATGATATTAAAAATATTTACACAACAAATAAATTGAGGTGGACTCTTTTTAAAAGTGCAAAGAAAGTTATAATAAGACCTAATGCAGGTTGCAGAAGTTGCAGACAAAGAGATAAGCTAAGTTAGCTTAGTTCGAATAGCTGACAGTTTCCCATAGTATTTGCAGTTTGAACACAACTATGGATAACTGCGTCAGTTTGCCACCCCTAGACAAATAGCAAAATGTGACAGTTAGAATGTCGAAAGATGGTCGAAAGTCCTTTTTTATGGAGTTGCAATGGATTCCATTTTCGATTCGATCAAGAAGTGGCACTTGTTTAGACTAGACCGACTGATCTTGGTTTGTAACCCGCCTAACTAGCTTGATATTCTGTTGACTAAATAAATGTAAGCAGAAATAAATTGACCTATGCCCGTTTTCACCATTAATCCCTAATTTTTAAGTGACCCATATGAAAACAAAATTCCTGTTATGTGTTACCATAGGGGTCACTTACAAATTAGGGATTGATGGTGAAAACGGGCACTACTCTTTTAAACTAGTGACTACGAACGAAGGGAACTAAGGATCGACCGGGGTTCTTGGGAACTTGTCAGGTTTTGNTTTTTCCTTTTGACGTTCATAAGTGCCAAACCTTTGTCACAACTGATTAAAAGGACATTTTGAAACTTGGTTGAGATAACAATGTTGGCATTAATACAGCAATAACAAATATTAAAAGTTGACCCATTCGTCCTAGACGTTCTGTTAAAATTAGAAAATATGGCCTCCGCAACGCAACATACCCTAACAACAGCTACATTAATGAATCCTATACAAGATACTGCGCAGTTGAGCTAAAACTGGCTTGTTTACATGCTAGCGATGATAATAATTGACTTAATAAACCGCACAGCAAACGGTTTTGGCGACTTTTGAGAAAAACAACTAAAAAGATCCATTTGAGCGGTGAAAAAATAGATCAGTGTTGCCAAATTTATTTTAGTACAGGTTTGAAAGGTACAAATAAATGTATGAATGAAATAAACGTAGGTAGTCCTCGCACGTGATTTTATAAATGTATTTTGTACCGGATTTGGGCTGAAGCTTCGCCAGCATAGAATTAAAATTCCTTTTACAAGATCACTTATACACCAAAGTACAGTCTACTGCTATCAGTAGTACAGTCTTGTATCACCTATTTTCTACTGCCCCTAGGACAAAATGCAAAATCGGACAGTTTTTAAGTCGAAAGATGGTTGAAAAGCCTTTTTTCTTGTATGGAGTTTCAAAGGATTCGATTTTCGATTCAATCAAAAGTGCCACTTGTATACCACTGGTACCACCCACTGATATACCCAGGTAAGTACTAAGCTGCCTAAAACATAGCAGTTTTATCAAAATCTGTTCTGCAGTTTTTACGTAGGCTACATCTCAGAAACTTTTCTTACATTAGATAAACGTATTTATTAATGCTTGAAGTATTAAGATATTTTGCAAACTTCCATAAAAGTAACATGTCTTTTTCTAACTTTTCGAAAAGATACTCGGTAGGAAAGATGCAAAATCGTTAAATTTCTATATCTGCAGTTACCGGTTCGCTCGTGATCGTGAGCCCCGCAGTTTCTAATTTCCAGTCGTTATCTAATTAATATAATACATCATATCATTTCATCGTTTACTAATTAATATAATTACTGGGAAGCTATTTCGACGTAAAATAAAAAGAACACAGATTGATTGAAAAGGGAATTTCGTAATAAAAATGAATAAATTTAAAATCCAGGAGGCGTTGTTTTGATGCATTCGAATTTCTGAATAAAAAATGATATTTAAAATATTTACACAACAAATAAATTGAGGTGGACTCTTTTTAAAAGTGCAAAGAAAGTTATAATAAGACCTAATGCAGGTTGCAGAACTTGCATACCAAGAGATTAGCTAAGTTAAATCAAGAGGTACCTAATAATAGCCAGTTCCTCTATGGTTGAGGATTCCGGGTGAAGCTCGCTTCCACCTTCGCCCTGATGCCCTGACGCCCTGGTGAGTGATGCACCATCAGGTGAGATACAGGCCAAGAGCTTCCTCGTTGTGGTTAAAAAAATAGTTTAGCTTAGTTCGAATAGCTGACAGTTTCCCATAGTGTTTGCAGTTTGAACACAACTATGGAAAACTGCGTCAGTTTGTCATGTCACCCATAGACAAATGGCAAAATGTGACAGAATGTCGAAAGATGGTCGAAAGTCCTTTTTTATGGAATTGCAACGGATTCCATTTTCGATTCGATCAAGAAGTGGCACTTGTTTAGACTAGACCGACTGATCTTGGTTTGTAACCCGCCTAACTAGCTTGATATTCTGTTGACTAAATAAATGTAAGCAGAAATAAATTGACTTATGCCCGTTTTCACCATTAATCCCTATTTTTTAAGTGACCCATATGAAAACAAAATTCCTGTTATGTGTTACCATAGGGGTCACTTACAAATTAGGGATTGATGGTGAAAACGGGCACTACTCTTTTAAACTAGTGACTACGAACGAAGGGAACTAAGGATCGACCGGGGTTCTTGGGAACTTGTCAAACAGGTTTTGTTTTCACCCTTGCCCTTACATCCTTTGTCCGCGTTTGCATTGTCCATAATATCCTTTTTGTTGGGAATTTCATTGTAAAGTTAAGCATAAATCGTATAAATGTTATGCTTCAATAAAAATTCTATTTTATTGAACACGTTCAATAATTCAGAACCTTGCAAGCCGTCACTCTGTCTGGTGTTCAGTAACTAACTCAACTATTAAATATATTTTTTTAATTTACTGGTGTGTGGAACAAAATACATAGATCACCTAACTAACACTGATTGAAATTATGTAGGGTAAGTGCGCTAGTTTTCGTCCAATTATCGGAGTTGCCAACTTTGTGATGCGAAATGAATATCTTAAAATACCCTTACTCATATATATCATAATTATGTCATTTTAATCCTTGTATAGTCTACTTTACGTTAATATTATATGACAATAAGTAAATACCACGGGTTTTTTTATAAAAAATATTTTATGCAAAAGAGGCAATTTCACTAGTTTTCGTCCAAAAAAATCATTTTTCGTCCTAGTGTACGCTAGTTTTCGACCACTGTGTAGAAAAAAGGGTGCAGTTGAATTATTAACTTAAAACCAATTCTACAATACAGTAACTATGGATTGTGGTATATCATTTGAAAGGTAATTTTGTTAGCTTTCAAATGATATCAAAAAGATTTAAATAAGTTTCTTACCTAAATTTAGGAAAATATTGCAATAGGTCGAAGGACAAATGGACGAAAACTAATTTACAGGAAAAGCTAATTTTGGTTTTCGTCCACCCCAGTGCTTGCTCATGACGTCATGGACGAAAACACAACAACGTTTAAAGCTGTTTTTTGTTTTCGTCCACATCTTTTTAACGGTTTTTATGGGTTTATCACTGTTAAAAAGTGGACGTAAACTAAAATGTTTAATGTAATAGCAATAAAGATCATATTGGAAGAAAAAACATTGTATTTTGTAGGTCCATTGAAGTAAAATGATTATTAAAAATATTAACTAGGTGTCAGGGTTTCCGTCCACGTGGACGAAAACCAAAATCTTGCAAAATTGTTATGCTAGTATTAGTCCACTTAATTATCTAAGATTTCTATACAAAAACTTTAATAAACTCTTAAAATAGTGTTTATTATGCTAATAATTAGACATACGTGCCAAAAACATTACGTAAAGTAGCTAAAACAGTAATTAAACATACCATGAAAGTTCCCTACCGGCACGTTTTTTTTCTAACTTGACGACGTTTTCCATTCACCTGTGTGCAGCAGCAACTTCCGTAGATTTTTTTGGAGTTATTACTTGTCAAATTACATTTTCATGCAGGCAGAACTGTTACTTAGATATTATAGATTGTAACAAGTCCAAACTTGCACGGAAAGTTAGGTTTGTATTCTAATTTTCCGTATTTGTTTGTGGCAAGTCGGTCAAATGGACGAAAACAGGAGCTGGACGGAAAACCGGCGCAATTACCCTACGCTAAGACCTACAATACATAACATATAGAAGGGAGTCAAAGACTACTAGAAGGGAATTTAAGATGACTACAAAAACATGATTAAGTAGTTACTTAGTTCATTATTTTTCAAAATAATTTAGTATCTTTTTTTCAAGCATCTGCTTCGCCTTCTACGCATTGTATCTCATATTATAGAGTGTAAAGAAATGTTTGCATGTATGGTATGGAGGTATAACTTATTTATTTTTTATACGTAACTCTCCGCGGTCCTGTGGTTTTAAACGGTGTGGTTTTTGTGATATAGAAATACTACAAAGTACCTATAATAAGAATGATTGTTCTTTTTAATGCATTAGTTAGCTTCCAGCGTGGAAATCCAGACAGTTTTGTCACTTCGCGTTGTTTGGTTTGGACAGCGATTTGGGACATAATATTTTTCTTAGATTTGTAAAAAGAAAGTTTTAATACACTGTCCCATTTATTGCCCCGAAGCAGTGATAGGGTTAAGTAATAGACTAATAAGGCAATTTCATTTATTGCAGAAAATAATTACCTACCTCTTCTGTTACTGATATCAAAATAATATCAGATCAAACTGGGACATGTAAAGCACATTTTAAGAGGTTATTTGCAAAATAAAATAAACATAGGTACTTTTAATTTCTAATAGCTTGAACGGCTTGTTCTATGTCAAAGCGAGAGCTTTCTTCTGCACTCTCTTTATTATTAACCGACTTCAAAAATGAGGTCCCTTGTCATCCCGATTCCAGACCTCCAGGTAAAGCCCTTTCCATTTATAGCAATGATCAATACAAAATATTCGCAGCGCGACGTTGCCGCTCTTACCATGAAAAACATGGCACTCTCTAACCACCTCAAACTGACTTTCATTCAAATGTCGACTTTAATGCTGAAAAATAAGAGCTTATTTCATAAAACCGCTTCGACGCATTCGTCTTTCTAGAACGTACAATAACGATGTAAACAAGTTCAGCTGTTATATGGAAACCTGCCTTATCGCCAAAAGATAAGGTATATTTTAGCATGTGGGACGAACAAACGAGCGTTCTGTGGCGTAATGAAGTAGATACCTACGTGAAGGCAATCACGAATTCACGATGTTGAACCCAGTTTATAATAAATACTTATGGTTTGTTCAAAAATAAATAGTAAAATAGCGTTTGGATTACTAAGAAAGTATATTGAGAAACAAATCTTTCTCATTTTGGAGTATTTTTCAATGACCTCTATACGTAAACAACATGTTGCAGCGATTTTTCAGACCGCTAACGCCATCTATCGCGTTCACTTGCAAACATTTCTGAGTATACCGTTATTTTTAATAGCACAGATGAATACCGTAAAGTTAACGCTAAAAAGTTTCAAAGTTGCGAAATTAAATTATTAAAAGCACTTACCATCATCGTTGTCCGATTCTAGGTATTCTTCCACGTACTCGACTTCAGTCGGTTGGTTATTTTCAGTGGCCTGTTCTAAAGCGGAGTAGGCCAAAGGGTGCTGTTTCCGCAAGTGAGTTTTCAAATTGTTTGTAGTAGTTTGATAAGACAAGACTTTATCGCAAATGTGACAGGATGCGAACCTCTCTTTCCCCTCTACTTGGGAGAAATACCCCCATATCTCAGTGTTTCGTTTAGGACGTTCTTTAGCGCTAGTTTTTGTTCTACCAGGAGCAATTTTCCCAATCACAACCGAGTGCTTTCTCTGCAAATGTATTTTTAGGTTATGTATCGTTGCATTGTAATTGTAAACATTGCTGCAAACGCGGCAAGTGGCCCGCCGTTCGCCGATTTCATCGGTCCCGCACTTGTCAAAGTAGTCCCAAACATCGGTGCTTTCGGATTCCATGATTAACGTAACGCTATCCGATAAAATAACGCGCACTAAAATACCAGGATAGCGTCCACGAAATACTGCAATAACGAGACGGGATGACACATGACGGTACGGGATTTTTATTGTCTGTGGCCACGTTAGTTCTGTCTACGAATGTTGATGTGGTGGCGCTGTGATCGCATAAGTAGCTGTTACTTTAATAGGTATTTTCTACTGAGTGGCAATATTATGAAGAAAATAGACGTTGGAAATGTTGCAATCCATTGCACATGCTGAAAGCTTAAATAAATATCACAGAATCAAGGATTTGTCAAGAATAAAATAATTGGGATCTTGGATTACTGGGAAATATTTTACACAGACAGTTGGTTCTCATCTTACTTACGTTATTTATAATACAGAATAATGTTAACATCTAATTGAATTATTCACTCGATTCAATTTGTAATTAATTTCAAGCCTTCGATTGGCAAATGTGTAGCATCTGAGCTACTAGCGCCCTCAGCGTAAACACATACAGTTTTGATTATTTATTATCTGTGAGCAATCATGACAGTTGATGTCAGCTGTTTAGGTTACAGCGGGAAAAATTGAAATTTATTTCGGAAGAGGTCTACTTTTCCTCAGTTTTTACATCCTACTTTAATAGTAAAAAATCATAATCAACGATCAATAAATTCATAACAATTTTTTTCCTAGCTACTTACTACCCTTTCCCTCTCCTTAGGATGGGACACACATAGGGAAAACTAGCAATAATTGAACACAATAATTAGTTTAAAACTTACATTATTTTATTTGTTTAAAAGCAGTTGGTTAAAGCATTTGTATGATTTTTCCTACTCCCTGAGATTCTATTACACTATGTTTAACAACTTTTAATATACATGTACAACAATAATTATAATATTATAAGCTGTACAAGAAAATATTAGTCCATAATTTATTAATTATAGATTTTTTTATGTACAAAACTTTAAATGTATGCCTATTAAGTTACGTCCATTGATATTTGACATCAAAATACCTACTTTTATAACAAAAACTCTACTAGTCCTTTATTTACGTTTTTTAATGCAGAACAAGGCAGGTATTTGACCGTAATCGCGCCTGATGTTAAGTGAGATGCAGTCTAGTCAGTAGCGGCGTAAGGGGGGGGGGCGGTGGGGGCGGTCCGCCCCGGGTGCCAAGCATCAGGGGGTGACAAAAATCGCGCAGATTAGTACCTCACTGACGCATCTGCATGACAAAGATCATGATACGGGGGGGTGTCATTATAGCTGATTCGTACATCTTTCATTTCATCTTCGAATCGGTAACCCAAAAATCCTGGGGGCNTGAATGTTGTTGTGGTGGCGCTGTGATCGCTTATGTAGCTGTTACTTTACTAGGTATTTTCTATTGAGTGTCAGTATTATGAAGAAAATAGACGTTGCAATCTATTACACATGCTGAAAGCTTAAATAAATATCACAGAATCAAGGATTCGTCAAGAATAAAATTTTTGGGATCAAGGATTACTGGGAAATATTCTACACAGACAGTTGGTTCTCGTCTTACTTACGTTATTTATAATCTACTATATAAAAATAAGTCGGGTTTTCCTCCCTGACGCTATAACTCCAGAACGCACGAACCGATTTCCACGGTTTTGCATTCGTTGGAAAGGTCTCGGGCTCCGTGAGGTTTATAGCAAAGAAAATTCGGGAAAAGGGGGTAAAACGGGATCCACGCGTACGAATATGCGGGCGGCCGCTAGTACAGAATAATGTTAACATCTAATTGAATTATTCACTCGCTTCAATTTGTAATTAATTTCAAGCCTTCGAATGGCAAATGTGTAGCATCTGAGCTACTAGCGCCCTCAGCGTAAATACATACAGTTTTGATTATTTATTATCTGTGAGCAATCATGACAGTTGATGTCAGCTGTTTAGGTTAGAGCGGGAAAAATTGAAATTTATTTCGGAAGAGGTCTACTTTTCCTCAGTTTTTACATTTACATCCTACTTTAATAGTAAAAAATCATAATAATCAACGATCAATAAATTCATAACATTTTTTTTCCTAGCTACTTACTACCCTCTCCCTCTCCTTAGGATGGGACACACATAGGGAAAACTAGGAATAATTGAACACAATATTGAATACAAAATTTACATTTATTGGTTTAAAAGCAGTTGGTTAAAGCATTTTTATGATTTTTCCTACCCCCTGAGATTCTATTATGTTTACTATGTTTATTACTATGTTTAACAACTTTTAATATACATGTACAATAGTAATTATAATAAAAGCTGTACAAGAAAATATTAGTCCATACTTACCTGGTAATTTATTTATAGATTATAAAGGAGTTGTCCCAAAATGTATGGAGCCTAGGCCCACAACCTGTACACCTACCAAAAAGAAGGGCTTTTAAATGTACAACAGTTTCTTACTATTCAATTTCTTTTAAATGGTTTAGTTTATTCGCTTAAAACAAAAGATTGTTAAGAAAATAGCAATACTCAACCACAAAAACCATCATGGTGGACGAATGTCATTTTGATGACATCTGTCACTTTTGACATTAAGTCGTATCTTGGTGGAGAGTGACAGAAGAAATCTGACAGCGACTGACGTTTAGTTAGTCTATGGTTCATCTTTTTTTTTTTTATCTGACGCCATACGCCATCTTGTGTATGCATTTGAGAATGATAATTCATGAATAGTTTTTGATTTTGAGCGGCTAAATTATATGCTAGATATAGTTATTTATATTTTTCCCTTAATCAGTAGATTTTTCTTGATTTTTGATATGGCGTACAACCTCTGGGCCGAAATTGGGACATCTCCTTTTTTATGAACAAGATTTTAAACGATGCCTATAGAGTTAACGTCCATTGATATTTGACATCAAAATACCTACTTATACAGGGTGTTAGGTAAATGGGTATATGGGCCGACACTAGCCCATGTTAACATGGTCATATAAATGGTATGGTGAAGTCAGAAAATTGATATCTTCATTTTAATTATTTTAATTTTCATACAAATCGGATTTTAAAAAATGTATTTTGTATGAAAATTTGAAAAATTAAAATGATGATATCAAATTTCTGACTTCACCATATCATTTATATGACCATGTTAATATGGGCTAGTGTCGGCTCATATACCCATTTACCTAACACCCTGTATATATAACAAAAACTGTACTAGTCCTTTATTTACAAGTTTTTTTTATGCAGAACAAGGCAGGTATTTGACCGCAATCGCACCTGATGTTAAGTGAGATGCAGTCTAGTATAGTACATATCTGCCCTGAAACGATTACGAGGTCTCACAGTGCGCGTGGACGCACAGGGTGACACACGAACCAATCACAGATCTCTATTCAAGGCTGTGCGTTCGATTTGCTGCTTCAGAAGCAAGCATCGTTTGTGAAATTGTATCAAAGTACCTATTCACTTTTGCCTTGAAAAATTTTAACTACATAATTTATAACAGCTCATGGTTTTTCACGACCGTGATTTTGATCCTATATTTAGGCCAGGTTAGAGTGAGAGGCAGCACTATAGGTTCTGGAGATTGCTTGCTCGCTTCCTCGTCGGAGTCCGATTCTGAGTCGGTCTCGGCCAGTTGGGAAAGATGGGAGACCTTTTTGGACATATCTTCGGCTAGCTCTTTTGGTATTAGCACCTGGAAAGACAAAAGAGTTTTTAAATTACAATCTTAATTGCGGTAAAATGTGGGTTTAATTTAAACATTCATTTGGTTTTCTTTTTTTAGACAATGATTTATTTAAAATCACACCGTACGAATCAGTCAAAGATATTTGCGAATATGCACTAAAGTATTTATGAATATTCGTGCTTTTTAACTCTTTAAAAACTTGTTCAATGATGATGATGTAGCTTAGTAAACTAGAGAGACGGGTGCTCCTGCCTCTGACGATGATGAATCCTATTAAATGAAATTAGAGAGGCTTGTGCTTCTTAAGTAGAATAAATTATCTGACATTGATGGAGCTTAGTAAATTGTGTGGTGGATGATAAGAATCTAATAAGAAAAGCTGTAGAGACTAAAAGACGTGAATTGACACTAGTTCGACAAAGACTCGTGGCAGGGGAACCATAAGTAATTTTGGAAACAGAGATGCACAGTCGCTAATATTTGATTAATTATAACGTATTATAAACAACGCTATGGCTGCCTCTGTGTGACGTCGCCCACAACCAGTGTGAGTGCGAGGGAAAACGTGATATGCACTGTTTTATCATTACACCGCCTGCCACGAGTACACAGAGTATAATGAGAATAAAGGATAGACGATGAACCCTAGTAAATTAGAGATACATCTTACCTGTAGCCAAGCCCCGCTAGCTATTATACTTTACAGTTGGCACCCCTGGCGATTGACATGCCCTTACTCTACAGTGGCGCCATCTTGATGAGTGCAAATGCGATAGTCCTCCTACCACTTTAGCGCTCACAAGTTGGCGCCACTGTCTTCGCTACTAGCAAGTGACAGGACCTTACTCTACAGTGGCGCTAACTGGTGAGCGCTAAAACGATAGCCCTCATTAGGGTTGACCTCCTTCTGTGAAGACTATTATACTACTAGCGGCCGCCCGCGACTTCGTACGCGTGGATCCCGTTTTACCCCCTTAGGCGTGGAGTTTCGTAAAATCCTTTCTTAGTGGATGCCTTCGTCATAACATCTACCTGCATGCCAAATTTCAGCCCGATCCGTCCAGTGGTTTGGGCTGTGCGTTGATAGATCACTATGTCAGTCAGTCACCTTTGATTGAGTAATACAGGGTGGAATTTAGTAATGCCACCGGATTACCCATAATACTGTAGATAGAAAATTTTACTCAAAGAAAACATTCCTTTATTTTTGAAAAGAAAGAGAACTGCATACAAAGATTTCTAAAAATTTGCCTGCTACACCTGGGAATCGAACCAACTAAAATCTGTTAAAAATTACACCCTGTATTTTTATTGCATCGATCGTTAGTGTTAAGCATAAGGATGAAATCTCTTCAGGTGGCATTACAAAATTCCACCCTGTATATTTAGATGACTTACGCACCTGTAGCCAAGCCCCGCTAGCGGCTAACGGACGCGCGGGCGTGGCTATAGCGCCGGCCACAGAGGCCGGCACCAGCGTCACTGCTCGCTCTCCCTCGCGCCATGTGAAATGGCGACTAAATGACCTGACGATGATGTTGCTATCTCATTTGTATCAGGCACCAGCGTCCCTTCTGATTTGAGGGTTGTGTGTGTCCTGCAGTGGAGACTATATGACCTGATGATGACTGTAGACCAGGGGCCTCCAAACTACGGCCCGCGGGCCATATCCGGCCCGCCACTGCTATCAATCCGGCCCGCGACAGTTTAAGACTAATGCCCGTTTTCACCATCAATCCCTAATTTTTAAGTGACCCCTATGGTACACATTACAAGGCATTTTGTTTTCATAGAAGTCACTTAAAAATTAGGGATTGATGGCGAAAACGGGCATAAGCCTATGTTGCATAGGTGGACATAAAAATTAAAATTGTTATGGCCCGAAAAAAAAAATTATGGCCCTAAGGCTTCAAAGTTTGGAGACCCCTGCTGTAGACTATTTAAATGAGTGTCGTGTGCATTATTTGCTGATTTACCATCGGCTTACCGCTACGTCTGCTAAGCGACTGACTCCTTTTACTCTCACTGATGTCACGTGATCTCATCGTTTGTGTGAAACAGTGCATTATTTATTTATTTATTTATTTATTTATATAATTCACTGTGGACTTACAGTTTTACCCAAGACGTCCATCAGCGGCAGAAGTATTAATTAATTATATTCTAGTACTTGGCTACAAACACCACAATATTGATGCTATATCGTAAATAAATAAATACCTGCAGCCAAGCCCCGCTAGCGGCTAACGGACGCGCGGGCGAGGCTATAGCGCCGGCCACAGAGGGCGGCACCAGCGTCACTGCTCGCTCTCCCTCCCTCCACGTGAAATGGCGACTATATCATCTGATAATGAACCCTGTATACCTACAGCCAACTGTTGCTATTGGAGACTATTATACTATATCGTACTTACCAGCTAAGTGCCGCTAGCAACTAAATTCCGGTCGCGAAGCAGATAGAATTTCGTCAATTGACCCCAAGCTACCCATCCTTATCGCTCGCGTGTAATATTGCTGTCGCGCTCGCACACTCACTGCGGGCGCCCGTCGCACAGTCGCGACAGCAATATAATTACGCGCGAGCGATAAGGATGGGTAGCTTGGGGTCAATGGACGAAATTCTACGTGCTCGGCGACCGGGCTTTAGAAACCGTCCTGCTCCTGCTTTGGAGACTAAAACACTCGATGATGGATACATGTAAATTAGAGAGGGTTGTTCTCCTGCAGGGGACTAAATGACCCGATGATGAACTTACCTGTAGCCAAGCCCCGCTGGCGGCTAACGGACGCGCGGGCGTGGCTATAGCGCCGGCCACAGAGGGCGGCACCAGCGTCACTGCTCGCTCGCCCTCCCGCCACGTGAAATGGCGGCCGTGGGACACGCGGCCGCTGTGGAAATATAAAATGATCAATAGTTATAAAAATGTATCTGTACACAAAGACATAAATTACTATAATATACAGGATGGAATTTTGTAATGCCATAAAAAAAATTACTTAATGAAAACATTCCTTTATTTTTGAATAGCTTTTGCCCGCGGCTTCATCCACGTGAAATTTAGTTTGTCACAGATCGGCATAAATTATCTACTATATAAAAATAAGTCGGGTTTTCCTTCCTGACGCTATAACTCCAGACGCACGAACCGATTTCCACGGTTTTACATTCGTTGGAAAGGTCTCGGGCTCCGTGAGGTTTATAACAAAGAAAATTCAGGAAAAATTTAAAGGGGATAAAACGGGATCCACGCGCACGAAGTCGCGGGCGGCCGCTAGTAGCCTATGTTATTCTGGGTTATAAACAAAAACACTGTTAAGTTTCATCAAAATCCATTTAGTAGTTTTTGCGTGAAAGAGTAACAAACATCCATAATATTAGTAGGATAGAAGTAGATAAATGAAAAATGCTAGGACTCACTCTATAGCCAGCGGCAGCAAGCTAGCGCCTTCTGCGTTCATAACTATGTGGACTTCGTCGAAATATTCTACGAGCCCTTCACTGCGGGAGTCCTGGAAATAAATGTCCAAAATTATTTAGAATACAATGTTATGGAAATAACAAAAAGTGTAACATCATTGTAACCGCATGTGTAAGGCAAGTTCTTTGAATATTAATAACCAATCAGATTCCATTATTTGCACATCTTCACTCCGCTCCGCTTCGGTGAAATTATCGAGCGGTGAAGTGTCAGGCCGTCAAATGGCAATGCCAGATTTTGGATGGAAGGTGGCGTCTTTTTTTTTTCGCGCGGCCATCGACCAAACTTTGTTTTTTGATTACAAAATAGTGTAATAAACCAAGCTTACTATGACGTGTATACCTCTAAACTCAGTCTGAACTGAGTTACGAGCATTAGAAGTTTGATGATTTTCATACTAGATTTGCTTTTTGCGCGCAAGTTTTGTAAGAAATTGCAACAAAATATTGCGCTATTTTTTATTGCGCTGATTCTGCTCCATACTGATGTCTGGAGCCTTTAATGGATGGTATTGTTTATTTACACATACAATGTCACTATTTTGTTGCAATTTCTTACAAAACTTGCGCGCAAAAAGCAAATCTAGTATNGTTTTGTAAGAAATTGCAACAAAATATTGCGCTATTTTTTATTGCGCTGATTCTGCTCCATACTGATGTCTGGAGCCTTTAATGGATGGTATTGTTTATTTACACATACAATGTCACTATTTTGTTGCAATTTCTTACAAAACTTGCGCGCAAAAAGCAAATCTAGTATAAAATCATCAAACTTCTAATGCTCGTAACTCAGTTCAGACTGAGTTTAGAGGTATACATGTCATAGTAAGCTTGGTTTATTACACTATTTTGTAATCAAAAAACAAGTTTGGTCGCTGGCCGCGCGAAAAAAAAAGACGCCAATTTCCGGCATTGTCTTTTTTCCATAGTGTTTGACAGCGGCGGCGGCGGCGCGGCGAAAACGGAGACAAGAAGTGGAAATAATGAAATCTGGTTATTTAAAACACTTCTCCGCTCCGTTATGCCTTGGTGGAAACCGGGCCTTATACAGTACAATGATGTGGTCCAAAACTTATGGCGAGATAACCATCAAAGAAATTATAAGTCCATTGGCGAGTTTACCAACTCGCCAATGGACGAGTTTTTAGATTGGCGAGTTGACACATAAGCCGGGGTTATTTAATATACAAAACAGTCAAGTGTATGTTAAAGAAGGGTCATCAGGAAAGAAGTATTTACCTGCATTAATTCTGGCACATGCGGCAGTGCTCTCTCAATGCTTGACATTTCGAAGCTATCTGTAGACATGTGACCTGGAAACGAAAGAGTAAGAAAACCAGAATAAACTGAGTTGAGTATTAATTAATAAAGAATGTCAATTGATTAGGGTGTCCACTACTCTTTTATTTGGGGTCCCAAGTTACCCCACGGCATTTTAAAGGTTCCCTTGGGGTTTTTAGTGACCCCACAGTGTCTGCTTGTCAATGAATCAAAATCAAAATCAAAAATATTTATTCAGTTTAGACCACAAGTGGCACTTATGGAGTCCCCAATGACCCCACTGCGTTCCAAAGGGTCGCTTGGGGTCTCCAGTATCCCCACGGCGTTCAAAAGGTGTGCTTGAGGTTCTCAATGACCCCACAATGTTCAAAATGTTAATCAACAATACTTTCAGGCTCCGTCCGTTCTGAGCTCATGCTGAGCAGTTTATGCTGCATCGTGTCTTAGACTTTTAAGCCCCAGTGACTCCACGGTGTTCAAAAGGTTTGTTTGGGGTCCCTAGTGACCCCACGACGTTCAAAATGGTAATAAATAAATACCTTCAGGTCCAGTCCGTTCTGAGCTCATGCTGCTAAGTCCTCGCTGCAGTGTGTCTTTAATCTGTTGTTCGACACACGCCGGCAGTTCGGGAGGGCTAGGCTCTGCTTCTGTGGGGGCCTGGAATGAGTAAATACCATTTCAGGATTGAACCAAATCTTTAAGAGTTACCATAAACTCATTTTGCATTAGGCATTTCCTTTGCTGAGTGGTTCTGACAGAAGTGGCAGAGTAAGGCTTGTTTCAGATGTACCACAACTACAAAAGAGTGCTACTCCTGCGTCTGATCCTGAGTCGCATCTGACACTTAATAGGGTGCGAGGTTACCCCAGAGATAGGGAGGCTGAGGAGCAAGTTTACCCCACTAATGGGAGGCTGGGGTGCTAATTCACCCCACTGAGGGGGACGGGGGGACGGGTGATCGCCCCGGGTGCCAAGCCATGCTACGCCGCCACTGAGTCTAGTACGGTATATATCTGCCCTGGCCTGTATTAACAAACATTACGAGGTCTCACAGTGTGCGTGGACGCACAGGGTGACACACGAACCAGCTCTATTCAACGCTGTGCGTTCCATTTGCTGCTTCATTTGAGCAAGCATCGTTTGTGAAATTGTATCAAAGTATAGCCCGACCAGGAACATAAAAACCCTCGCCATATTGCGGAAAACTAATGGTACTAATTTATTTTAATGGCAACAGTAACTGAAAACTTCATTGACNGGTTCTAGTTTGCCCTAGAGATGGGGGTGGGGTGTCTAGTGTTGGGTAGGGTGTCTAGGGGTAGCTGGGGTGTTTGAGGGGGGTCGAGGGCGGGAGCTGGGGATGTAAACTTACCTCAGACTGGGGTGCAAAGAATCTTCATCTAGGGGGGCTGGGGTGAAAAGTAGCTTCGTCTAAGGGGGCTGGGGTGAAAAGTATCTTTGTTATGGGGGCTGTGAGGTTTGGAGGCGGTAATCTAATAAGGGGGAGGCTGGGGTGTATACATACCCCACATACGGCGGCCCATTGTAACCTCGCCGAGACTCCGGCCAGCTGAGCTGCGAGCCGCACGCCGCGCACCGAAACTCGGCGATTCACTCGCGTCACTAACCATGAGCCTGTGTCGCATCTGACACTAATGGGGTGCAAGGTTACCTCAGAGATAGGAAGGCTGAGGAGCAAGTTTACCCCACAAATGGGAGGTTGGGGTGCTAATTTACTCCGCAAATGGGAGGCTGGGGTGCTATAATTTACCCCACTGAGGGGGACTGGGGGAGGGCTGAGGTGCAAGGTCACCCCACCCACAGATGCTAGGGAGCATGGTTGCCGAATTGATAGGGGGTTGGGGGTTCTAGTTTCCCCTAGAGATGGGTTTGGGGTATCTAGGGGTAGCTGGGGTGTCAAAGTGGCAGCTGGGGATGTAAACTGACCTCAGAGACTGGGGTGTAAAGAAGCAATTATTTAAGGGCGCTGGGGTGCGAATTTACCCCTAAGATGGAGGGGCTGGGGCGTTTTAGATCTATTTAGGAGGAAGGGTTGCAAACTTACCCCAGATATGGGGGATGAGGTGTAAGAAGCTTTATTTAGACAGGCTGGTGTTAGCGCTGGGGTGTATACATTTATTTTTTTATTTTTATTTTCTTTATTAGGNTTTTATAGCCCGACCAGGAACATAAAAACCCTCGCCATATTGCGGAAAACTAATGGTACTAATTTATTTTAATGGCAACAGTAACTGAAAACTTCATTGACATGTCACCTTGCATGTCAGTCTATTGCTGTCAAAGTGTAAACAAACTTTATTTTAAATGTGCGCAATTGATTTTGTGAATTAAATTGCTGAAATCTTTTTATAGTCGTGAAAGAAAAGTGGTTTACAATGTGTTAAAGTATTTGTCGAAGAGAAATACTAAGGGTTCGGACAATATTTTCATTGAATAAGGTTTCCGACAAAGGTTGTCAAATTGACTGACATGTTTATCGTATAGTACAGTACACTATGAAAATTTGTTGTGGTTTGTTTCAACTACCTATTTTAAAAATAAATGACACTTTCTAAGTGTTGAATTTTATGGAATTGGGAAAGAAGTACCGAGTTTGAAGCGTTCATGAGCAGACATTGCAGTTGAATATTCAAGTTCTGAATTTGATTATTGATGAATAATAAAATAAATCCTACTAGCTCGATTGATGGTTTCATTTAATTTATTTAAACCAGGTTACCTATAATAATAATTTTTCGTTAATTTATGAAAATATCAAATTAGCCCGTAATCCTGAATCCTGATACATAAAGTTAGCCTATTAATTTAAAACAGATACGACTGTACTCAGTGTTGCACTATCAAATGCAATTGACGCGCCTCTATGGCAGGGTTTTTATGTTCCTGGTCAGGCTATACCTATTCACTTTTGCCTTGAAAAATGTTAACTACATAATTTATAACAGCTCATGGTTTTTCACGACCGTGATTTTGATCCTGTATTTAGGCCAGGATAGAGTGAGAGGCAGCACTATAGGTTCTGGTGATTGCTTGCTCGCTTCCTCGTCGGAGTCCGATTCTGAGTCGGTTTCGGCCAGTTGGGAAAGATGGGCGACCTTTTTGGACATGTCTTCGGCTAGCTCCTTTGGTATTAGCACCTGGAAAGAGAAACACTTTTTAACATCTTGAATCTTTATTTTTGTAATTTGTGGAAGTAAAAGACATTAGATTCTTTTAATATTTTGCCGCTGGACATGGAAACATTTTTATTTTGATACTAGCGGCAGCCCGCGACTTCGTATGCGTGGACCCCGTTTTACCCCCTTAGGGGTTGAATATTGCTCGGAAATTATTCAAAGTTTTTTCGCCGAACCATCTTTGAACTTCAACGAACATTTAAAAAAAGAATTGGTAAAATTGGTCCAGGCGTTGTTGAATTATGCGCTTACCAACACATTTTGCGATTCATTTTTTATATTATAGATTATCAATTCATCATTATCATTTTGTCCATTAGGCCATTATTTTAGTCTCCACTACCTTTGAAGGAATGAATTTTCCAAAAGGAGGATTTGACTTTCATTCCATCGACGGGTTGGGTGGACCGAGAATGGTCTCTTTGTCCCATAATCACTCTTGTTTCACGACATCCATGGGAAGAAGTCCTATTTCACTCTTTCGGAAACTCATAACTAAGTAAGTGGTCTATGAAATCAAAAAGTTAGGCCAACTTTGGTTCACTGGTTACAGAATAATTTATTTAGAAGTTATTTTATTTTATTTGTTTAACAATGTTTCAACAGCATTCAATGTGCAACATGTGCAGGAAGATACAACTTGAACATAAGCCAATTAAAGACACACATTCTACCACTAAACATTTTTAAATAAGTTAATTTTATGTGAATTTGTTTTGTGTGTTCCTGCTTGCAGTGGAGACTAAATGACCTAATAATGCTATGAATATCATTCTTACCTGTAGCCAAGCCCCGCTAGCGGCTAACGGATGCGCGGGCGTGGCTATAGCGCCGGCCACAGAGGGCGGCACCAGCGTCACTGCTCGCTCTCCCTTCCGCCACGTGAAATGGCGACTATATCATCTGATAATGAACCCTGTATCTGCAGCCAACTGTTGCTATTGGAGACTATTATACTATATCGTACTTACCAGCCAAGTGCTACTAGCAGCTAAAGTCCAGTCGCGAAGCAGATAGAATTTCGTCCAATGACCCCAAGCTACCCATCCTTATCGCTCGCGTGTAATGTTGCTGTCGCGCTCGCACACTCACTGCGGCCGCCCGTCGCACAGTCGCGACAGCAATATAATTACGCGCGAGCGATAAGGATGGGTAGCTTGGGGTCAATGGACGAAATTCTACGTGCTCGGCGACCGGGCTTTAGAAACCGTCCTGCTCCTGCTTTGGAGACTAAAACACTCGATGATGGATACATGTAAATTAGAGAGGGTTGTTCTCCTGCAGGGGACTAAATGACCCGATGATGAACTTACCTGTAGCCAAGCCCCGCTAGCGGCTAGCGGACGCGCGGGTGTGGCTATAGCGCCGGCCACAGAGGGCGGCACCAGCGTCACTGCTCGCTCGCCCTCCCGCCACGTGAAATGGCGGCCGTGGGACACGCGGCCACTGCAAAAATAAAATAGAATTAGAAAATACTATAAAAGTGAGTGACTAGTAGCGTCACGTAACAAAACTTCAACGACAACAAAACACTAACCCCCTTACTAATAAAACTTACATGCTCGTTGATCAATGTTTTAAAGTGAAGTTTAGTATGGAAATGTCATTATAAAACAGTGATCAACAACTGTGTTTTTTTCAAAAAGTGACATTTTTTATTGTTTCTTGGCATTTTTTTTTTTAATTTATTTAAGGCATCAAACAGTCATGTATAGTTACAAGTTTTACATAAATATTAAGTTTTTACAATAGACCAAACAGTGCCTGTAATTGTACATTATTGTTAAAAATAAATAGTTCAACAGACGCGTATCAGTTTGCTAAACAAATATGTAAAAATACAGAAAGAAACAAGAGAACAGAAGAATAAAACAACAGTAATATAAAATTGTAATTTTTTTGTGTATTTTATGTATTTTTTTAGTATCGCCTGTTATTTGGCATTGCTACTGTTTTTGTTTTGTCAGGATGTATCGCTTGGTTTAAGGGTTATTGCGTTTTCTTTGCAAATGGGTAATTGGAGGAAAAAAAATTCTATAAGAAGTTGAAAAAAAATCTCAAAAATTTTTTGACCTCTTTTTTGTCGATAAAAGTGGGTCTGGTTTCATCTATTTTCGTGTGTGCGCTTTGGCTTGACTCACACTGTATTGATCCTATCCTTTAAAATTTCCGAAATTCCGATATTTCCTACATTTTCGTTTCCCTACCTTTGTCGTGGCAAATGCACAAGCCTTGCGAGCCAACAAAAAAAAAAGAACTGTGTAACTTTTTATTAGTAAGGGGGTAAGTTGCGATCCTATCGAGTAATCGTTCTATCAAAATGAGCCTTGTGAATACGGATTTAGAACTGTTTTTCAATTCTGAACGTCAGCGAGATCTTGACTGTCAAAATACGTGAATAAGGCCACAAAGCATTTCTATGTAATGTAACGTTCGTACATGTACGAATGGTAGAATACAGGTAAAATGTACGATTGGTTCGTGAAAAGGTGACACTACACTAGTACAAGCGGATGTTCTGTTACAAATAAATGCTCTAGCTAATACTCCCCTTAAGCTTTTAGGTTGCGATTAGGGCCTTAGGGTCACAAAGTAATGTAGATTTACTACTTCTAAGATTCTCTGGGGTAGGCACTGGACCATTCTAGAGTTCTGGGGTTGTAAATGTATGGAAACTGAAAACATAGAATTTTTCGATAGATCCAATTTATTCTGTAACCTATTATTGATACCGTTTGAAAGAACTTGTGAAGCACTTTCAGGATCAGTAACCAGTTTTTCGATATATTGTATACTTAGTTTAGAAATAATCGTGTGAGATCACTTATCGTTTCCACCCTGTATAAAAGTCTTCTTACAGAAAATAAATGGATTTAATTTTTAATTTAAGAACTCACTCTATAGCCAGCGGCAGCAAGCTAGCTCCTTCTGCGTTCATGACTATGTGGACTTCGTCGAAATATTCTACGAGCCCTTCACTGCGGGAGTCCTGGAATAATAAATATTAAAGGAATTACAAAAAGTGTAACATATTCAGTGTAACTGCTTGTGTGAGTGGCGGACGCCTATCGACTCGCCACTACAAACTGGCGGGTAGGTATAGTCTGGTCCGTGAGCACGTAGAATTTTGTCCAATGACCCCAAGCTACCCATCCTTATCGCTCGCGCGTAATTATGTTGCTGTCGCGCTCGCACACTCACTGCGGGCGCGCGTCGCACAGTCGCGACAGCAATATAATTACGCGCGAGCGATAAGGATGGGTAGCTTGGGGTCATTGGACAAAATTCTACGTGCACACAGACCGAGCTTTATCATCACTCAACAGATGGCGTTAATAGAAACTTAATAGCACCTGCATCGCGGTAGTAAAAATTTCTACCTTAGTAACTATTAGAAAACTAAGATGGTATACAAACCTTGGTGAAGAATGCATGGCAATATTAGCCCTACAGTATAGGCGTAGGTTAAAAATAGTATTTACCTGCATTAATTCTGGCACATGAGGCAGCGCTCTCTCAATGCTTGACATTTCGAAGCTATCTGTCGACATGTGACCTGTAAAAGGAAAAAAGAAATAGAGTCATTAATAAAGTACCTATGTCACTATTTTTTGTTGTGGGGACTTTTAATTACTTGTGGTAGGACCCCACGGAGTTTTAAAGGTTCTCTTGGGGTCCCCAGCAACCCCACTACGTTCAAAAGGTTCGCTTGGAGACCCCAATGACCCCATGGAGTTTAAAAGGTTCGCTTGGGGTCCCCAATGATCCCACTGCGTTCAAAAGGTTTGCTCGGGGTTCCCAATGACCCCACTGCGTTTAAAACATTCGCTTGAGGTTTCCAGTTACCCCACTGCGTTCAAAACGTTTGTTTGGTGTCCCCAATGACCCAATGGCGTTTAAAAGGTTGAACGGTTGAAGGTGAAAACGGGTATTACTCTACTGAATTACTTGTCTAAATGCTCCTAATGTCTAAATCCACTACACTCGCTATCGAAGTAACAGTATTTTTCCAGAGTACTATCAAACATTTACCTTTGGCCACCACGGCGTTCAAAATTTTCGCTTGGGGTCCCCACTAACCCATCTACGTTAAAAGGTTCGTTTGGGGTCTCCAAAGACTTCATTTCGTTCAAAATGTCTGCTTGGGGTGTCGCTGCAACGTGTTTTTTAGATTTTTATCGCATGGGGTCCCTAGTGACCCCACGGCGTTCAGATGGTCTGCTTGGGGTCCCTTGTAACCCCACTGCGTTCAATCGAGACCCCATGGCTTTCAAAATGTCAATAAATAAATACCTTCAGGTCCAGTCCGTTCTGAGCTCATGCTGCTAAGTCCTCGCTGCAGCGTGTCTTTAATATGTTGTTCGACACACGCCGGCAGCTCGGGCGGGCTGAGTTCTGTCTCAGTGTGGGTTTCCAGTTACCCCACTGCGTTCAACAGGTTTGCTTGGGGACCCTAGTGACCTCACTGCGTTAAAAAAAGTTCGCTTGGGGTTCTTAATGACCCCACAATGTTCATAATGTTAATCAACAATACCTTCAGGTCCAGTCCGTTCTGAGCTCATGCTGCTAAGTCCTCGCTGCAGTGTGTCTTTAATCTGTTGTTCGACACACGCCGGCAACTCGGGAGGGCTGGGCTCTGCTTCTGTGGGGGCCTGGAATTAATAAACAGTGTTTTAGTAAGGGTTCTACTTATGATCATTAGCAGCTTTTAGAATAAAATCAAATATGAGCAACAAAATAATCTCTGGGGTGTAAGCTTACCCCACCCACAGATGGAGGAGCTGGGGTGCAAGGTTACCCCACAGGTGGGTCGCTACTCGCTAGGGTGCTCGCTTACCCCAGAGAGAAAGAAGTTTAATTTAGGGGGGCTGGTGTAGGTACCTGGCGCGTCACATAGATGGTTGACCTCACAAATGGAGTCACAAATATAGCTGCCAGCCCAGCTATATTTGTGTAAAGCAGCGGTTCCCAAACTTATTTAGTCTACTGCCCACTTTGAGAATAAATTATTTTTTGCGCCCCCCATTTTTGTAGTCAAGAGTCGAGCTCAGTCGGTGTCTAAGAGTCCTCCTAGTAGATGACGCCTCCCAAGCCTCTACACAACGTCCCGATTTTTTTTTCTGGGTCTGTTACCGCCCCCCTTTAAGCCTGCAGTGCCCACAAGGGGGCGTTATCGCCCACTTTGGGAAAGACTGGTGTAAAGTATTATCGTCTAGGGGAGGCTGGGTATTCAAGCTTTGTTTAGGGTTGGCTGAGGTGTGTGGGGTATGGGGTTTCTGGGGGGTAAGTGGCTGGGTCTCCTCCGGAGACTAGAGGAGCTAGGGTGGAGGATGACTGAGGAGTATTTAGTGGGGGTATCTGATGTGCTACATACCCCTGCGACGACTGGTAGGGTAAAAAGATTATGAGTAGAGGCTCCTTAAGAGCAAAATGACGATTTGTAAGAACTATTTATTAGTCTAAACAAATAAAGAAGTTTTGACTTTGACTTTTACGGCAGCCTATTGGAATCTCGCAGATACGCCGGACACGCCGCGCGCAGTTACTCGCGTCACTAGCCACGACCCTGCGTCGCATCTAACACTAATGGGGTGCAAAGTTACCCCAGAGATAGGGAGGCTGAGGAGCAAGTTTACCCCACTAATGGGAGGCTGGGGTGCTAATTTACCCCACTGAGGGGGACTGGGGGAGGGCTGAGGTGCAAGGTCACCCCACCCACAGATGCTAGGGAGCATGGTTGCCCAACTGATGGGGATTGGGCGTTCTAGTTTCCCCTAGAGATGGGTTTGGGGTATCTAGGGGTAGCTGGGGTGTCAAAGGGGCAGCTGGGGATGTAAACTGACCTCAGAGACTGGGGTGTAAAGAAGCATTATTTAAGGCGGCTGGGGCGCGAATTTACCCCTAAGATGGAGGGGCTGGGGCGTTTTAGATCTATTTAGGAGGGAGGGTTGCAAACTTACCCCAGATATGGAGGATGGGGTGTAGTAAGAAGCTTTATTACGCAGGCAGGCTGGGTTTAGGTTGGGGTGTATACATACCCCACATACGGCGGCCCATTGCAACCTCGCCGAGACGCCAGCCAGCTGAGCAGGCGCGCCGGGTGCGAGCCGCACGCCGCGCGCCGAAACTCGGCGATTCACTCGCGTCACTAACCACGAGCCTGCGTCGCATCTGTTATAAATTATGGATAAATTATTTCATTTATGTCCATTAACGCCCCGTCAATAGGGAAATGTGCAAACTTCATCCACAAATCGCCATTCAGTACCTCTAAAGCCTGGTCCGTGAGCACGTAGAATCCCGTCCAATGACCCCAAGCTACCCATCCTTATCGCTCGCGCGTAATTATATTGCTGTCGCGACTGTGCGACGGGCGCCCGCAGTGAGTGTGCGAGCGCGACAGCAACATAATTACGTGCGAGCGACAAGGATGGGCAGCTTGGGGTCATTGGACAAAATTCTACGTGCTCACGGACCAGGCTTTAGCATGAACAACTTTCATCTTCGAATCGTTTGCGTATTCGACAAAATTCGATACTCAATCTTCGAATTAAACGATAACGTGACAATTTTGATCCTCAAAATAAGTTTCATGCAACCATTTCTCATACTAAGTTCACTTTACGACACGTTCACAAGGGCGCTGTTGTATTTTTCGTGCTAAATCTTTTGATGGCAATTCGAATACGCAAACGATTCGAACACGAAAGATTTTCGTGCTAGCCGTACAGTACTTTAATTCAGCTAACAATCCCCAAGTTGTCGCTTAAGAATATAAGGGTTAACCCTTGAAACCCTGTAAATCGAGAAATTGATGAATCAATGAGGGCTATCGTTTTTATACTTAACAGTTGGCACCCCTGGCGATTGACAGGACCTTACTCTACAGTGGCGCCATCTTGATGAGTGCAAATGCGATAGTCCTCCTACCACTTTCGCGCTCACCAGTTGGTGCCACTGTCTTCGCTACTAGCAAGTGACAGGACCTTACTCTACAGTGGCGCTAACTGGTGAGCGCTAAAACGATAGCCCTCATTGTAACGCGGTCATATTATGACCATTTGGGGATTGATGGTTTCTCGTACTACTGGTACTACGAACTCAATTGTGAACTTATGCAAATACCCATTAGAGTTGGCAATGGCAATTTGCTGAGCAAAATTTCACAAACTCCCCATTGATGGGGATAAAATGGAATCCAAATAAAGAGAACCACGCATTTCAGTAATTATTAAAAAAAATACGAAGCATAAATAAAAAAAATTAAAAAACAAATTATTGTAACAAGCCATTGGTACCTCGGGTCTTCACTGATAAGCTTCAAAACGTCGAAACCGGACCCTCTTTGCGCTGCCCTCAGTTCCCTGCCAGTGCAACCCACTAACTGAAACCAAGCAATGTGGAAACTTTACTGATTTCTTTCCTATTTTTTGTGTGATTATTTGTCTGTATATCAAAATTGTTTGTTTCCCTAATATAAATAAATTACATTTTAGCGAAAAATATTATAATTACACTTATTCGGGGACTAGGGGGTGTCTTGGGGGGTAGGGGTGTCTTGAAGGGCCAGGCGACTTGGAGGGCTATAGGGTTGTCTTGGGGTTAGGGGGTGTCTTGGGGAGACAAAGGGGCTGGCCGGCGTCTCGGGGGCTAGACGAGTCTCTTAGTGGCTAGACAGTGTCTCGGGGACTAGAGGTATCTTGAGGGCTAAGTAGGTGCATTGGGGGCTAAGGATGTGTCTTGGAGGACTAGGGTCTGTATTGGAGGGAGGACAAGGGGGTGTTATTGGGACGTCNATTTGTACATACATACCCCACATACGGCGGCCCATTGCAATCTCGCCGAGACTCCGGCCAGCTGAGCAGGCGCGCCCGGTGCCAGCCGCACGCCGCGCGCAGAAACGCGGCGATTCACTCGCGTCACTAACCACGAGCCTGCGTCACATCTGACAGGGAATAAACACGCGATTTTTACAAGTTCGTTCGTTTCAGCCGAAAGACGGCCGTTTGGTGTAGTGGTTCGAAACGGACTACTATTCCGGAGGTAGCGGGTTCGATTCCCGCACAGTACAAACATTTGTGTGCATGAACATATTTGTTTGTATTGGACTGGGTGTTTTCTGTGTATAATAAGTATGTATTTACAAAAAAAATATTGAAGTATGTTTATTTATTTATTTTATTTTATTTAAAGACTTTATTGCACACACAACAATGTTCTGTACAAAAAGGCGAGCTTAATGCCATACGTTTATACCCGTTGCCTAGTACCCATAGTACAAGCTTTGCTTAGTTTGGGACTAGAAGCGCAGTGTAAAATGTCCAAGGATATTTATTATTATTATTAGACGTCCACTGCTGGACAAAGGCCTCCCCCAAGGATTTCCACAAAGACCGATCCTGCGCTCGCATCCAGGCACCTCCCGCGACCTTCACCAGATCGTCGGTCCACCTAGTGGCTCGACAAGTTTTACAAGGCAATGACTAAATGCTTAGTAAATCCCAACTAATATTATAAATGCGAAAGTAACTCTGTCTGTCTGTCTGTCTGTCTGTCTGTTACGCTTTCCCGCTTAAACCTCGCAACCGATTTTGATGAAATTTGGCATAGAGATAGTTTGAGTCCCGGGAAAGAACATAGGATAATTTTTATCCCGGTTTTTGAAACAGGGACGCGCGCGATAAAGTTTTTCTGTGACAGACAAAATACCACGCGGGCGAAGCCGCGGGCGGAAAGCTAGTACGGAACTAAAAATACTTTTACATGTTTCATGTTTATTTCTAACCCAATAGTAGGTACTTCATGACAAAGCTGCCGTCATCATTTTAGCCACATGACGTCCACTGCTGAATATAGACCTTCTCTAATGATTTCCGATGAACCAGTTGGCAACGGGCTGCATCCAGCGCCTTCCTGCTACATTTATGAGACGGCCGATGGGGCAGCAAGGTTTTGAAGTGGAAGCCACGTACACGCAAGCGCAACGTCCACCCACAAGGTGGACCGATGACATAAAGGTAGCAGGAAGGCGCTGGACGCAGGCCGCTACCAACCGGGCAACATGGAAAGCATTGGGGGAGGCCTATGTTCAGCAGTGGACGTCCTGGCTGAGATGATGATGATGATGAATATTGATTTTGCGCCATAATCCTAGCCCGTCATGTTACAAAAAATAATTTTAAAACGTTACCTCGGGTCTTCACTAATGAGTTTTAAAACGTCGAAGCCGGATCCTCTTTGCGCTGCCCTCAGCTCCCTGCCAGTGCAACCCACTAACTGAAAAAAATAAATTATAATTACACTTATTCGGGGGCTAGGGGGTGTCTCAGGGGCTAGGGGGTGTTTTAGGGGGTAGGGGTGTCTTGAAGGGTTGGGGTTTTGGAGGGCTATAGGGTTGTCTTGGGGTTAGGAGGTGTCTTGAAGAAACTATAGGGGTGTTTTGGGGGCTGGACGGTGTCTTGGAGGGCTAGGGTGTGTATTGGCGGGGACAAGAGGGTGTTATTGGGACGTCTTGAGGGGGGTAATGGAGTGTCTTTGATGTGATATGATTTCTTCGGGGCTAGGGCTATGGGGTGTTGCCTTGGGGGTTAAGGGAACTATTAGGGAAACAAGGGGGGTGTTTTGGGGGCTAAGGGCGTCTTGGGAGTGTCTTATGGGTTAGGGGGGTGGTCTTAAGGGCTAGAGGGGTCTTGGGGGGCTGTCAGGTCTAGTAGTTTCTCGGGGGCTAGACGGTGTCTCGGGGGCTAGTCTGCCACTGACTTGCAGGAACTGGTCTAGGTGTAGGTCTAGGGGATGCTTTGGGGGTTAGGGGGTGTCTCGGTGGTTAAGGGAGTTGTCTCTGGGCCTAAAGGGGCTAGCCGGTGTCTATGCCATAGTACAAGCTTTGCTTAGTTTGGGACTACAAGCGCAGTGTAAAATGTCCAAGGATATTTATTATTATTTATTACTTATGCCACTGACCTGTAGGAACTGGACGGCTCCATGCGGCGTGCGCGCTGGCGCCAGCTGTGGGTCGCTGCTCACCAGCAAGTGTCGCACGCGGGACTAGACGGTGTCTCGAGGGTGTCTTGAGAGACTAGAGGGTGTCTCGTGAGCTAGGGGGACTAGGGGGTATCTTGGGGGGGCAGTCAAGCCAAGAGACGTGTCTTGGTGGGACTAAGGGGCGTCTTGGAGGGACTAGGGTGGTGTCTTGGGGAGACTAGGGGGTGTCTTGAGGGTTAGGGGGTGCCTTAGGGAGTTGCTTGGGTGCCACTGACCTGTAGGAACTGGACGGCTCCATGCGACGTACGCGCGGGCGCCAACTGCGGGTCGCTGCTGACGAGCAAGTGTCGCACGCGTGACGCCGCGCGCGGGTCAAGCGGCGCGTGCCAGGATATGTGGTCGCCGGCGCAGAATTTGTTATCTGGAACGTAGAGATTACATTACACTATAATCCAGGCCTTTTAATAAAAAAATACATGTTTTTATTCAATTTTGATAAGGCACCTAAGAACGGCAAAAATCGTAATCATGGATAGGATGGGTGGCGGAATTTGGCCTGGGGGGCCCTTGGGTGGCAAGGGGGTATCTTAAGGGAGGGCTCAATTAGGCCTAAGAGCGTCTTGGGGGCTAAAGGGATTTTCTTTGGGGGCTAGGAGGGTATCTTTGAGAGGGCGAAGGGGGTGCCTTGGGGGCTAGGGGGTGCCTTGGGGGCTAGGGGGTATCTTGGGGGGCTAGAGGGTGTCTTGAGGGGATAGAGGGTGTCGTTGGGGGACTAGGGAGGTGTCTTGGCAGCTAAGGAGTGTCTTAGGGGGGCTAAGAGGGTGTCTTGGGGGCTAAGGAGGGGTGTCTTAGGGGCTAGGGGGGTTTCCTGGGTGTTCAGGGGGTTTTCTTTGGGGGCTAGATAAGTGTTTTGGGGATAGTTAGGGTGTCCTGTTGAGAGGCTAGGGAGCATTCTGACTTACTATAAGTGAACATGTATCTAGCCGTAGCCTGTAGCAGCGCAGCGGGCCATAGCGGAGGCGATGAATGTCCGACGGCGTGCAACCGGAACGTCAGCTCTAAACCGAGGCCTGAGGACCGATGACCCGTCGCTACGAAGACACCCAGAGGCGCCGGGTTCCATTCCCAGTGGGGGCATTGTTTCGCTCGCTTATGAGGTAGATATAGGGAGTGTCTTGGGCGGAGGCAGTCTTGCCTAGTGGGGGTGTCGTGGTGGGGCTAGGGGGGGCTAGTGTCTTGGAAGGTTAGGGGGAGTCTTGGGGGCTATGGGGGTGTCTTAGTGGAGCTAGGGGGGTCTTAGAGGAGCTAGGGGGTGTCTTCGGATCTAAGGGGGTGTCTTAGGCCTGTAGCAGCGCAGCGGGCCATAGCGGAGGCGATGAATGTCCGACGGCGTGCAACCGGAACGTCAGCTCTAAACCGAGGCCTGAGGACCGATGACCCGTCGCTACGAGGACACCCAGCGACGCCGGGTTCCATTCACAGTGAGGGCAGTGTTTCGCCCGGGTTCCATTCCCAGTGTTTCGCTCGCTTGTGAGGTAAATATAGGGAGCGCAGTGCTGGTATCTTGGGGGGCTAGGGGGTATCTTGGGGGTTAGAGGGGTTCCTTGGGGGTTAGAGGGGTCTCTTGGGGGTAAGAGGGGTTTCTTGAAGGTTAGAGGGGTCTCTTGGGGGCTAGAGGGGTTTCTTGGGGGTTAAGTGGGTTTTCTTTGGGGACTAGAGGGGTTTCTTGGGGGCTAGAGGGGTTTCTTAGGTGTTCAGGGGGTTTTCTTTGGGGGCTAGGGGGTATCTTGGGGTTTAAGGGGGTGTCTCGCCTAAGGGATGATCTGGGTGCAGCTTATACTCACTATACGTAAACATGTATCTAGCAGTCGCCTGCAGTAACGCAGCGGGCCATAGCGGAGGCGATGAATGTCCATCGGCGTGCAACCGAAACGTCAGTTCCAGACCGAGGCCTGATGACCCATCGCGTGACGGCGGATGAACCCGTCCGTCTCCGTGGAGGTCGGATATGCCGAAGCTGGGGACAATGCAGCGATAAATCATATAACATAAACCAGTGGTTCTTAACCTTAAGTCATGAGGGACCATTTTACCAAATTTCTGTCTTGTCAGGGACCACTTTTTTTTCAAAATCCTATGAAAGAGGAGGTTGATTTCTCGCCCACTGTGCGCCGTTTGCGTTGTGTTGACTCGACTCATCACGTCACGTCACTTGTTTATTACGATGTCTTCGTGGACCACTTGGAATACCTCCAGGGACCACCAGTGTCCGCGGACCACCGGTTAAGAACCACTGACATAGACGTTAAAAAAGCGGAAACAATTTTAGTTAAATAAAAAACCGCGTCCAAATCGATTTACCCGTTTAAGAGTCTCGATACGGTACTCTGTTGAACAGTCAGCAAGCAGCACTTAGGCCCAGAACACACGGTGAAACGCAGTTTGAAACCGGTTTGAAATGGTCGCGTCATGTGTGGTCTCTCAACGGAATCTATGGCAGAAACTTAGATGCAACTCAAAAGTAACTAGAAGTTGCAGTTTCGTTGCAATTGTGTTTCACCGTGTGTTCTGGGCCTTAATGTACGGACAGCTTGACGTATTGATGTTGTGTAATAAAGTTTTCAATATTATGTAAAAAAATAGATAAATAAAAAAGCGACATCCCAGTCTTGGAACAGCTAAAAAATTACTCCCTTACTAAAAAGTTACACAGTTGTTGAACACCGTTTTAAAATGACATTTCCATACTAAACGTCACTTTATAACACTGTTTAGAGTAGGCGCACACAGTTGATTTTTAGTTGGCCGATAGTTGTGATTTTAAATTGTATGAAGAATCAGCCAAATCGAATCGGTGTAGTGTGCACACTCCCATACATGCCCATACTGATCAACAGCCCGACTAAACTATCGGCCGACGAAAAATCAACGGTGTGCGCCTACTCTTAACGAGCGTGTAAGTTTTATTAGTAAGGGGGTTAGACATCCCATCGAACATTCAGCAGTTTGATCAATGAATGAATATTTTCTTTGGCTCACCTGACGTAATGCCAGTGTGGAGGTATGTTCTCTTCCGGTTTGCCGGGGTTCCAGTACATACTGATGTAGTCCAGAGGGTCATGGCCGCCTAACCTGAAAAATTAGAATTAAATTTTAAAAAAATCTGAATTTAAGTAGCAAACTTAATCTAAAGCAGAGTTGCACCAACTTAATTTAACCATAACTATTGTTGCCGANAGCGGGCCATAGCGGAGGCGATGAATGTCCATCGGCGTGCAACCGGAACGTCAGTTCCAGACCGAGGCCTGAGGAGCGATGACCCGTCGCTACGAAGATATCTAGAGGCGCCGGGTTCCATTCCCAGTGGGGGCAGTGTTTCGCTCGCTTATGAGGTAGCTATAGGGAGTGTCTTAGGAGGAAGGGGAGGGGGGAGCGTAGTCTTGCCTAGTGGGGGTGTCATGGTAAGGCTAGTATCTTTGGGGGCTAGGAGGTATCTTGAGAGGTCTAGAGGGGATGTTTTGGGGCTAGGTGTGGTGTCTTGATGGCTAAGTAGGGGTGTCTTGAGGGCTAAGTAGGGGTGTCTTGGGGGTGCCTTTGAGGGCTAGGGGGGATATCTTGGTGGCTAAGGGGGTGTTTTGGGAGCGCAGTCTCGCCTTAGGGATGCTCTGGGGGCAGCTTATACTCACTATACGTAAACATGTATCTAGCAGTCGCCTGCAATAACGCAGCGGGCCATAGCAGAGGCGATGAATGTCCATCGGCGTGCAACCGGAATGTCAGCTCCAGACCGAGACCTGATGAACCGTCGCTACGAAGACACCCAGCGGCGCCGGGTTCCATTCCCAGTGGGGGCAGCGTTTTGCTCACTTATGAGGTAGATATAGGGAGTGTCTTGGGGTGGGGGGCGCAGTGGGGTGGGGGGCGCAGTCTTGCCTAGTGGGGGTGTCGTGGTGGGGCTAGGGGGGGCTTGTATCTTGGGGGCTAGGGGGTGTCTTAGCAGCTAGGGGGTGTCTTGGCAGCTGTGGGATGTCTTGAGGTCTAAAGGGGTGTCTTAAGGGAGCCAGGGGTGTCTTAGGGGGCTAGGGGGTGTCTTAGGGGGGCTAGGGGGTGTCTTAAGGGGTCTAGGGGGCATCTTGGAGAGGGGGGGTCTCTTGGGGTCTAAGGGGGTGACTTAGAAGGGCTAGGGAAGTCCTAGGGGCTAAGGGGTGTCTCAAGGGGGCTAGGGGGGTGTCTTAGGGCTAGGGGGGTGTCTTGGGGGCTAGAAAGAGTGTCTTGTTGAGAGGCTAGGGAGCATTCTGACTTACTATACGTAAACATGTATCTAGCAGTCGCCTGCAGTAACGCAGCGGGCCATAGCGGAGGCGATGAATGTCCATCGGCGTGCAACCGAAACGTCAGTTCTAGACCGAGGCCTGATGACCCGTCGCGGGACGGCGGATGAACCCGTCCGTCTCCGTGGAGGTCGGATATGCCGAAACTGGGGACAATACAAGCGATAAATGAAAAAAATAAACTCATAAAAGTATTTTTTTCTCTGCAAATAGTACTTTGACAAAGAGTAAAAGGGCTGAACCAATTTTAATTAAAAAACCGTGTCCAAACCTGTTTACTCGTGGTACGGTGCTCTGTTGTACAGTCATCAGACTACACATTTTTGTTTCAAAATAGCACATTTATACGGACACGGTTCAATAATTAATATAATAATGTAAAAAAATAGATAAAAAAAAGCGGCATGCCAGCCTCTTTTTTATTTGGAACAGCTAAAAATTTGACATCCCATCAAACATTCTGCAGTTTGATCAATGAATGAATATTTTCTTTGTCTTACCTGACGTAATGCCAGTGTGGAGGTATGTTCTCTTCCGGTTTGCCGGGGTTCCAGTACATACTGATGTAGTCTAGAGGATCATGGCCGCCTAACCTGAAAAATTAGAATGAAATTTAAAAAAATCTGAATTTAAGTAGTTACTCGTAGCTATCATAGAAAAATTAAATCTAAGGCTGGGTTGCACCAACTCAATTTAACCATAACTATAATAATAATCGGTGCTTATTGTATGAAGTTTGGCAGATTTGTGACGTTTGTTAAAGTTAAAGTAAGATGGTGCAACTCAGCCTTAAAGTTGTGAGGATTTCCAGAAGTCTGTATTCTTGAAGATTGAACTTAGATATCCAAAAAAAACATTAGTTACCATTGAGAGCTCATCAGACTGTAGCCAAAATAGCTATTGTACCTCAGTTATTAGCTTAATCTGTACGTACCAATATTTCAGCCTAGTCGTAACCTGCAAGGGGTTTGGCTGATCAGGATAGAGTCTGGAGTACACCTCACATAGGGCTTTAAGGCCGGCAGGCATTGGCATTCTGTCTGAAAAAAATTATGTTTACGTTAGTTACGTAAACATTCATAAAAACTTTTTAACCGGTGGAATCCTAAGCGGTCACATAAGACCACGGTAACAATGAGGGCTATCGTTTTTATACTTAACAGTTGGCACCACTGGCGATTGACAGAACCTTACTCTACAGTGGCGCCATCTTGATGAGTGCAAATGCGATAGTCCTTCTACCACTTTAGCGCTCACCAGTTGGTGCCACTGTCTTCGCTACTAGCAAGTGACAGGGCCTTACTCTACAGTGGCGCTAACTGGTGAGCGCTAAAACGATAGCCCTCATTGATTTCTGTTGTGGCTCGATTTTCAGATAGGTATTTGAAGGGTGAAAGTATGTAGACCCTTTTTCACATTCCAAATATATCTTATGCTACTACTGGGTGCTGAGACGAAGTGACAAAAAAAGTGTAACCTTTTTCTGTCACTGTGGTTGGGTATTGTAACACTAATTGTTGCGGAACTTCTCTGAAATTACTTATTGACTTGATTAGATCATTTCTATCCTTTATGAAAACCATGCTGTAACTTTCGAATCCAAGTTATTTATTCTTTTCTTTTGAACATCCTCGCTCAAATTAAAACTACGATTTTAATGATCGTTTTTAGAAAGTATCTTACCAGTCTGCCCCATTTGGTCCCTAGACGTGTCCTGCATACATTCGTCCTGCGTATGCGCAGCCTGCGGTTGTTGGGCGTCTACGAAGGCTAGCGCGCTGTTTCGCACCACACCAGAAGGGCTGGAAGGCCCAGCGCCAGACATGGACATTATTCAAGGTTTAAATTAAATTATTTGGCGTTTTTTGGGCCGAAATTCCTTTGTTTGGTCCGGAACTGTTTGGTGGAAATTCCAACCTTTTTGAACATTTGACAGATGACAGCTACAGCTTGTTTCTGAACGAAAATGCTTGAGACGAGCGTGTTCCACTTATTCATTTTGTCAAAATGGGCACCAAAGTTCCGCTTGATGTGTGATGGATGATGAGAGATATTTGCGCCGATAAATTAGTAATAGAAGACTACAGTTTAACATTTTGTATTCTATTGTATTCACTTGAGCACTCAATAGCTTTTACAGGTACCGTTTCAGTCTTTTTCTATTTTCTAATGCTTTATCTTCGTTTGTGCGAAAACATGGTAGCAAAAGAACGCCACCTACTTCGACCTGTCAAAGATTTCCGAACGTACACTGTTCTGTCATTAGTGTCATATCATCGAACATCCGCTGCCGTCCGTATCTCTCGTTTATTTATTTTTTCGAATAATTCGCGGCCCTTTCTCGATTTACTCTATTTATAAACACAAACACTTCTTACACAGTCTATAAATAACATTCAGAGTGTTGCTTGGATCAGTGCTCAAGTATTTGGTGTATAAAAACGTTTTAAAGTTACGATGCGGTATTTCTTTTTGCTCTCGATTTTCAGTGTTGTGTTTGGGTATGAAAAAGATATAACGTTTACAGTCCAACCTGGGACAACTGATTGTTTTTACCAGAAGGTTACTCCGAACGAAGTTATCGATATAGAATACCAGGTAATTTTCAAATATTGACTGAATAATTTATAAGTTTTTAACCTTGTAGGTATTCTATTTATAATGATATCTATTGTATTTTATATTTAAAATGACACCGTGCAACTTAATTTATTTAAAGAACATTAGGATATGTTCTAAAAGTAAACAAAATTATAGTTAGGATCTGAAGTTGATTCTAAGTCTAGTAAATGACTATAAATTATTGATTCAAGTTAATAATATACAAGTATGTTTAATCAATAATAACAAAGAATGTTTTAGCAAGGTATAGGGCAGAGTTGTGTGATATTGTTCTGTATTTTACCTATTCTAATTTCTTTGTAAGTGTGAACAAAAAAATTTTTATTTTGTTTGTGTGTACTAATAATAACTTACTTTTGAATTAAATAATAGATCAAGACCTATGATTATGTTAGAGCAGGGGTCTCCTTCAAAGTTTGGAGACCCCTGTGTTAGAGCAACCATTAGCTAATTTTTTTATCAGGAACCAGGTATGAAATACCCTTATCAGTGTAGTTTTTTAACCTCCGTTAACTTTATCTTGAAGATAAAGTTGTTGAATAACAGAACTATGAAAGCGTTTGATTACACACGTTGGATCGTAAAAATATTAATTGAATTCGGTTATAATTGGCTGTGGTTTTGTTTTATTGATGTTAAAATAATTACATGAATCGTATACCTCAAACACTGACTCATTTAAGCGTTAGAGCTATGACTTGATGATGATGTCCTAAATAAAGAACATATCCCTTCCAGGTAATTGACAACCTATGACTTGATGATGTCCTAAATAAAGAACACATTTCCTTCCAGGTAGTCGACGACCTATGACTTGATGATGATGTCCTTAATAAAGAACATATTCCTTCCAGGTAGTCTACGACCTATGACTTGATGATGATGTCCTAAATAAAGAACACATTTCCTTCTAGGTAGTCGACGATCTATGACTTGATGATGAATGTCCTAAATAAAGAACACATTTCCTTCCAGGTAGTCGTCGACCTATGACTTGATGATGGATGTCCTTAATAAAGAACATATACCTTCCAGGTAGTCGACGACCTATGACTTGATGATGTCCTAAATCAGTGGCTCTTAACCTTTTAGTCATGAGGGACCATTTTACCAAATTTCTGTCTTGTCAGGGACCACCTCATAATCATAATTGGTCAAAAGTAAACCAGTTTGACTGCAAAAATCAGTTAAAAGTGGTTTTGACTAAGGCGTGCAAGTGCACTTCGTGGACGACTTGGAATGCCTCCAGGGACCACCAGTTAAGAACCACTGTCCTAAATAAAGAACACATTTTCCAGGTAATCGACGCGTCCCACGGCGAGCTAGACGTATCGTTTCAAATGTCGGACCCGGTGGGACGGATCATAGTGGCGGACTATAAGAAACCCGAGAACGCTCACAGGTAGTGTTGAAAATGACTAAAGCCTGGTCTGCGAACACGTAGAATTTTGTCCAATGACCCCAAGCTACCCATCCTTATCTCGCGCGTAATTATATTGCTGTCGCGACTGTGCGACGGGCGCCCGCAGTGAGTGTGCGAGCGCGACAGCATAGATCCAACAACAGATTGAACAATTTTGTCCAATGACAAAATTCTACGACAGCACGTAGAATTTTGTCATTGGACAAAATTATACGTACTCACGGACCAGGCTTTAGTGTTGAAAATGACTTAAGCCTGAATTTACGGTCAAATTGGTCATAAACTGTCAAAAACGGTCAATTTCGGTCAAGTTTTAAGATTTTTCTTAGATTTTGTGATTGATAAAAGTCAATAACGTCATCTATCTATAGATACATACAAATAACAATGAATTGATGTTCGTTAGTCTGATTAAAACTCGAGAACGGCTGGGCCGATTGAGCTGATTTTGGTTTTAAAATGTTTGTCGTAGTCCAGGGTAGGTCTAAACGGTGAGCAAATACGCGCGCGATATTGTTTTTCTGTGTACAGACAAAATTCAACGCGGGCGAAGCCGCGGGCGGAAAGCTAGTTTGAAATAAAAAAATGCTATCTTCAAAGTAGTGACCGNAAAATACAACCGTGATTTTTTTTGAAAATTATTATTTAATTAAAATGAATTGGAAATGTGCTACTTACGGATAAAACATGATCCCATGCACTTTCTTCGTAATTCCAGTAGCATTCTTACATGTTGGAACGGCACAAGACGGCATAATTTAATTATAAAGTGTCAATCTGACGGATATGTAAACAATGCGCGCGCCGGCCATTGACTAATTGCTCTAAAGTCAAATTAGTGCGATTCGGAGTAATTTATATGAATACACATTTACGCCCGTTGACGGTTTCTGGTTTGTTCCGTATTCTGAGTGGGCACCAAAGTTCCGCTCGACGCGATGGGTGATGATGATGAGAGGTATTTGCGCTGGTAAATTAATAAATAAATAGCTAAAGTTCAACATTTTGTACTCTAATTTATTCACTTGAACACGGTAGCTTTTAAAGGTACCGTTTTACAATTTTTCTAGGTTTGTGCGAATACATACTAGCAAAAGAACACCATCTACTTAGTCAAACTGTCAGTAATTTCCGAACGTACCCTGTTCTGTCATTAGTGTCATATCATCGAACATCCGCTGCCGTCCGTCCGTATCTCTCGTTTATTTATTTTGCAGTGGCGTAGCGTGGCTTTTCGCCGCCCGGGGCCGTCCGGAAATCCGCCGCCCTTTATTTTAATTATAAATATTTTAAAGTTTTAATATTATATCGAATGGACTTCTTCACCTTATTTGTTGAAAGTCAAAATAAACTACCACGCACTGCTTCAGAAGGAAAATACATTAAAGAGAAGCAATTGCTTGAAACCCACAGGAAGTTTGATTTTCTTAAATAGCTCAGCTTTATTATGTAACACTAGGTGTATAACAATAAACAATAATAACAAGTATTAAAGTATCTAATTTTCAATAAAATTGAGAGTAAATATTATCTTAAATTATACACAGTGTGAGTCACGTTAAAGTGTACATATGAAAATAGATTAAACTAGACCTATTTTTATCGACAAAAAAGAGGTCAATTTTTTTGAGATTTTTTTTTCCAATTACTTATTTTAAGAAATCGTAATAACTTTTAAAGTAAGCGTTATACCTATCCTGATAAAATAAAAACAGTAATAATGCTAAATAATAGGCGATACTAAAAAAATACATAAAATACACAAAAAATGCCAACAAATAATAAAAAATGTCACTTTTTGAAAAAAAAACTGCTTTTAAATTCGTGTTTTTTTGGTTATTTGATTAATTTCTCCAAAAATGCCCCTATAACAGGTGGTTTTTATTACTTTGTATTATTTTCTATCGTATTATCTTTGTAAAACCAAAAATGTCTCTATCCCTATCACAACATTTGCTATGATCGTTGGATCAATCATCCAGTCATCTTCAAGTTTGGAGTCAATATTATTTTAATAATCCCACAGAACCGGACTTCGTAAGCTCTTTTTTACAGTCTGAATTTGTTGCAGAAAAAGCGCGGGAAACGGCGAACTGAGTAGGCGTCTTTTTTTGGCTTTTGTAAAATTAATTTGAATTAAGGATCAAATAAGTGGTGTATTGTATATATTTTGTTACTTTTTATCTGTATTTACGTAGTTTTTGTGTAATTTCATCAGTTATTCGGTAAGTCATTGCATTTTGATTTTTTCGTGATGTGTGAACCTGACGACCCTGGGGGAGGCGTAGTCCCCCAGGCGTCCAATTTTGTTACGATTTCTAATAATTTAACCGATATGGAAACCGATGGATCATTATTTGACACGGATGGGTCTGGAAAGAATGTAAATTCAAAGAATAAACGTAAACGTTCCTCTGTGCAAAAAGTTTGTAAACACTGCAACAAAAAACGGAGAAGGAATCNCATTTCCTTCCAGGTGTCAACGACCTATGACTTGATGATGTCCTAAATAAAGAACACATTCCTTTCCAGGTAGTCGACGACCTATGACTTGATGATGGATGTCCTTAATAAAGAACATATACCTTCCAGGTAGTCGACGACCTATGACTTGATGATTTTGTCCTAAATAAAGAACACATTTTCCAGGTAATCGACGCGTCCCACGGCGAGCTAGACGTGTCGTTTCAAATGTCGGACCCGGTCGGACGGATCATAGTGGCGGACTACAAGAAACCAGAGAACGCTCACAGGTAGTGTTTAAAATGATTAAACGTCATAGTATACTTCTTCTTCTTGTCGTGTCGACAACAAACCTACACAGCGTCAGCCCAAAACTCCGCCACAAGAGTGGCGTTGTCAGTAGCCTTCATTAAATCTTCCTGCGTGTTGTTTGGGCACGCAGGGCACGACATCATGTGCTTCGTCGACTGGAGAACAAAACCACACCTGCACTCCCAGTTTGGTTTGAGCCATCCAAGAATCCCCACCTGAACAGATTGTCCTTACTACGGCCGACCTGCGTCCGAAGTGTACATATTTAAAGACTTCCAGGTAGGCCAGGGGAGCTCATGTCCAGGTGGAGGACTCTCAGACACAGCGACAAAAGGGCAGTATAGTTAGTACCTACACTTATCAACCCGGAAAGGGATCAAACACCGTATCGCCTTTCGCAGCAAGGCGAGGCGTTTACGTTACGGTGCGGATAAGTGTGCATTGCTGTACAGAGTTTTATACAAAGAATACAGACCGCCTCGAGTTGATACGGTTACGATCCGTTTCCAGGTTGATAAGTGTGCTTCGTCCTTAAAGCGGCTGAATTTGACTGACCATCATTTACGGTCAGTCAAATTCAATTAGCTCAATTTGTTGTCCCAAATAAAGAGAAAAAAAAATGGTCAAAAACGGTTAAAAACTAGTCAAACTGTCAAAAACGGTCAATTTCGGTCAATTTTTAAGTTTTTTCTTAGATTTTGTGATAGATCAATAACGTCTTAATTGAAATATAAAAAAGTGGTTTGTAATGATTTAAGAGTAGGCGCACACCGTTGATTTTTAGTTGGCCGATAGTTGTGCCCGATTTTAATTTGTATGAAGAATCGGCCAAATCGAATCGGCGTAGTGTGCGCACTCCCATACATGCCCATACTGATCAACTGCCCGACTAAACTATCGGCCGACGAAAAATCAACGGTGTGCGCCTACTCTAAGCGTTACAGCTAGTTTCATATAAATTGGATACGATACATAGGTAAATTAATAAATTATTCCTTGGTAGGTAGTACATTAATATTTGAGTCAAATTGACTGAATTTGACAGTAAATGACCGGTCATTTATGGTTTTTGACCATCGTGAGCGGTCAGATTCAGTCAATTTACATCTCTGCTTTCAGACACACGGCGGCCTTGGAGGGCGACTACCGGTTCTGCTTCGATAACACGTTCAGCACCTTTAGTACTAAGACGGTAAGTTTTTTCGGAAGGACTATTGGCACTGGTAGCCATGGGTGTAGTACCCCTGGATGTCGCTTTGAAGGAGCTAAGTCAAACTGTCTGACCTAAAAAAATATGTTTTGCAGCATATTCAGCTTACCACGAGGGGTTAACAGGGGGCTTATTATTCTTTTAAAATTTAAAACAAACAAGTCTATACAAATAAAGAATTTTTGAGTGAAGAGTTTTTATAAGATCCATTGCTTTAGATTAGAATTAAACACACGACCATCGCAATCGCTTGCTAAGCGACTGCTCTGTTCGCTGAGCTAAGCGCGTCTAGCAGAGTCTAGCTAGACAAGTCACAAAAGGTGACAGACAGTCGTAATTTCGAAATCGCTTCGTTCCGGCGTTTTTATAATTGGAATTACTTCGCTCTATGAAGCGATTTCGAAGTTAAAACGGACACTTTTGTAGCTTCTCTAGAGGTAAAAGCCGAACGTCCACCGCCGCCTAAACTTAGTTTAGCTTAGCTCGCATAGTTGAGCCAGTTTTTCATACATGTGCGTCCACCGCAAACTATGCCACATGTATGAAAAACTGGCTCAACTATGCGAGCTTAACTAAACTAAATTAGTTTAGCCGGCGGTGGACGTCCGGTTAAAACACTTCTTTCTTTGAAGGTGTTCTTCGATCTACTCATAATGTTGGAGACAGACGATGCTCACGATAAGGACTACGACGACGACAAGGAAATGGAACTTGGTGAGTTAACTACTGACATTATCAATACATATTATTTCATACTAGCGGCCGCCCGCGGCTTCGTACGCGTGGATCCCGTTTTACCCCCTTAGGAGTGGAGTTTCGTAAAATCCTTTCTTAGCGGATGCCTACGTCATAACATCTACCTGCATGCCAAATTTCAGGCCGATCCGTCCAGTGGTTTGGGCTGTGCGTTGATAGATCACTATGTCAGTCTAACCTTTGGAGTTATGAAATATTTAGATTTAGATTTACAAGCTTTATGCAATCTGCAATGTTTGAAACCCTAACGCCCTTTTTCACCATCAATCCCTAATTTTTAAGTGACCTCTATGGTAATACATAACAGGAGTTTTGTTTTCATATGGGTCACTTAAAAATTTGGGATTGATGAAAAGGGGCATAACTCCAATAAACAAGTCCATCTCCTACCCAGGCAACGCAGCAGAATCCTACATGATGCGTGTCCGGGACATATCAGACTCCGTCACGCGCGTCAAGGACAACGTATCAGCTGCCAGACGTTTGCAAGAGTTACACTCTGCTCACGAAGCGAGGGACAGGAATTTGGCGGAAGAAATGTGTGCCAGGTGAGTTATCATTCATCATCATTTCAGCCACGAAATTCTGATCGACCAGCAGATCAAGCGCCGCAAGTGGAACTGGATTGGCCACACTCTCCGAAGGGATCCCGATCACATCCCCAAGCAGGCTCTGGATTGGAACCCCCAAGGAAAACGCAAACGTGGTCGCCCCAAGCAAACTTGGCAGCGCACTGTGGCAGACGAGGCGAAGAAAACGGTAAGACCTGGAGCGAGATCAAACGCGAAGCTCAAGACCGAACGTGATGGAGGACTTTTGTGGACGCCCTCTGCCCCATCTAGAGGACATAGGACCTTAACGCCCCGTATTGACAAACGATGCTTGCTAAAGTGAAACAGCAAATCGAACGCACAGCGTTGAATAGAGCTCTGTGAATGCCGTGTGCCACTCTGTGCGTTCTGTGAGATCTCATAGGTCAGATCTGAGATATTACCCACAGTCAACAAGATACAGCTGTAGATCCTGGCTACACAGGAGTTGCAGCGGTGGGAACGAGAGGTGGGAATAGTCCTGTAAGTCAATAAAACAATGTATCAGCTGCCAGACGCCTGCAAGAATTACACTCGGCTCACGAAGCGAGGGACCGGAACTTGGCGGAAGAAATGTGCGCTAGGTGAGTTTATTATTTATTTATTTATCAGGTTGTCGATCCACCTTGTGGGTGGGTGTAGCTGCGTTTTCCGGTACGTGTAGGTAAGTTAAGGCTCTTCTTATTTTGTTAAGGTCAGCTGAGAAGATGGCAGGAAAGTTCTTGAGTGGCGACCACGAGCCAGAAGACGTAGCGTGGGCAGGCCTCACACTAGGTGGACCGACGATCTGGTGAAGGACGATGTGATGCCTGGATGCGAGCGGCGCAGGACCGGTCTTTGTGGAAATCCTTGGGGGAGACCTTTGTCCAACAGTGGACGTCTTTCGGCTGAAACGAAAGAATTTTGACTTTGAAAAATAATTATAATTAATATGCTTGAGCTTAGTTAATTAAAAATGTTGTTGAAATATCAGTTTTATTTAAATTAATGTTATTTTTATCTTTTTCAGAGTTATGACGTGGTCTCTATGGCAAATCGTGCTCATGCTCACAGTAGGAGTCACACAGGTAAATATCTTTTGTGTCATCAAAATCCGTCCAGCTATCACATAGACCAGATTTGTATGCTCGACATAACTTCATAAATGTCGACATAGATTTAAACTTTACTTCAATACCTGGTTTAAAGAAGGTCATACTTGCTTTGGAATAATCATGCACTTAAAATTAATTTAAATACTGTATGTTACTCGTATCTCTACTGTAACAAACATTTGCGAATATGTTCGATGCATCTCTATTATTGTATACTGTAGCAATGGAGATGTACTGTTGTGTAGGTAGTATTTGCATTTTTTTGCGTAGTTACACATTATTTGGCACATGCAGTGCTTTTCTTTAATATGGGACACTTATACATGTAATTTTGGTTATGTATTTTAATTTTTAATAGTGTACTCATTGTTGAAAAGCCAAAATAAATGTCAAAATCACCCCTCCCGTACCTCAGGCACTGACTGAGTTAATCTCAATTCCTTTTTCAGGTGTACTTCGTGAAAAGTCTATTCGAGGATGGCGGATTTAAAAGATTAATACCATCATTCTCATAACACCCACATAAACAAAAAACACGTTGAATAATAAAGAACTAACTCAAAAAGTCACTTTTTCGAGTTGTTACCATATAACGACAAAAAACTAGAAAAACGGCCGTTTGGTGTAATGGTTCGAAACGGACTACTATTCCGGAGGTAGCGGGTTCGATTCCCGCACAGTACAAACATTTGTGTGCATGAACATATTTGTTTGTATTGGACTGGGTGTTTTCTATGTATAATATGTATGTATTTACAAAAAAAAAAGTATTTAAGTATGTTTATATCCGTTGTCTAGTACCCATAGTACAAGCTTTGCTTAGTTTGGGACTAGAAGCGCAGTGTAAAATGTCCAAGGATATTNTAATCAAATTCAGAACATGAATATTAAACTGCAATGTCTGCTCATGAACGCTTCAAGCTCGGTACTTCTTTCCCAATTCCATAAAATTCAAAACTTAGAAAGTGACAAAAAACTTTAAAATAGGTAGTTGAAACAGACTACAGCTAATTTTCATAGTGGACTGTACCATACGATAAACATGTCAGTCAATTTGACACCCTTTGTCGGAAACATTATTCAATGAAAATATAGTCCGAACCGTTAGTATTTCTCTTCGACAAATACATTAACACATTGTGAACCACTTTTCTTTCACGACTATAAAAATATTTTAGCAATTTAAGTCACTAAATCAATTGCACACATTTAAAATAAAGTTTGTTTACACTTTGACAACAATAGACTGACATGCAAGGTGACATGTCAATGAAGTTTTCAGTTACTGTTGCCATTAAAAGAAATTAGTACCATTAGTTTTCCGCAACATGGCGAGGGTTTTTATGTTCCTGGTCAGGCTATAGTAAAAACAGTTCCTCACATCACATAGGTCAAATCTATTTACATAGAAAATCTGCCATCTTTAGATGCTACTATTTTTGCATAAAATATGAAATGAAATGATAGATTTTCTTATAAAAATGATATACAGATATTCTATAAACCTAGTGTTCTAGCAGGTTCCTTATAAAAATCAGATCGGTAGCTAATTTCATAGGTAGCTAAGAGTGCTCTATAACTCTTAGGTAAAGAGTGGCACAACTCAAAATTATTTTTTTTTTACAGGTATAGTAGTTTTGAGGCAGATTCTGATAGTCGCACAACTTGATTTTGAATTATTTTGAGTTGTGCTACTTTTTATCTGTGTGTAAATATTTTAAATGAACTTATGACCTATCTTCACTTTTTGTGTAGTTTTTTCATGTAAAAAAATCGCAAAAATATATTTTGTCACATACGTAAATATACTCAGATTTACAGAATTATATTTATAGGTATTTGATACCGTTACACTTTAGTGTTGCCAGAGTTAAAAACTAGTTGTTTATATATTTTTAATACGTATACCTACTTAAATCAACAGGATTCTTATGGGTATTTTAATACCCACATTACACTTTTTACGCCCGCATTCGCAAACGATGCTTGTGAAGCAGCAAATCGAACACATAGCGTTGAATAGAGCTCTGTGATTGGTTCGTGTGTCACCCTGTGCGTACACGCGCACTGTGAGACCTCATAGTAATGTTTGTGAATACGGGCGTTGGTGTTGTTAGTATGCTGGTGTTGGTAGTAGCATGAAAACTACTCGTTTATACAATTTTAGTGATAAAATGTTTGCCAAAGCACGTAAAATGCGGTTTCGATCAAAATCATTTGTGGTGGTGTATAGTCCGGTCGCCGAGCACGTAGAATTTCGTCCAATGACTCCAAGCTACCCATCCTTATCGCACGCGCGTCATGCTGTCGCGATCGCACACTAACTGCGGCCGCCCGTAGCACAGTCGCGACAGCAATATAATTACGCGCGAGCGATAAGGATGGGTAGTTTGGGGTCATTGGACGAAATACCGATAACACTCAAACATAAGCGGAAGAATGATGGCGGGGCGCGTCTTCATGGATGAAACAATCTAATAGATAAAATTTGACCCCTAGTTTTGATCGGAGTCGCATTATGTTATTGTATTTGTAGAATTTTGTACAATGTCTCAAATGCACAATAATTATATAAGTTAGTTGAATAAATTATTTAATTATATTTTGTGTTATAATTTATTCCTTTTATGGTTAAAAAACAAATGAAACAAAAAATACTTCTGTAAAATGATTCTTTTATTTCTTTTACTTTACATAAATATTTTAAATAATTACTTTTTTCCGGGAAAATGTATTTAAACCAGTCTTTAATTAAAAATCTTGATAAGAATTAAAATAAATTGTTTTTAAAATAATCGGAAGACTTCACAAAAATACTTAAAATTAAATTAAATTAATAAAACCGAACAGAATTCATTTTCACAATATAGACTAGATTCACGTATTTTAAAATTCAATTTTGATACAAAAAACATATCAATAAAAAATATAGGCACAGTCATGTTATATTCGAGACAAATACTATATGTCTAGCGCATAAGAGTAGGCGTACACCGTTGATTTTTAGTTGGCCGATAGTTGTGCCCGATTTTAAATTGTATGAACAATCGGCCAAATCGAATCGGCGTAGTGTGCGCACTCCCATACATGCCCATACTGATCAACTGCCCGACTAAACTATCGGCCGACGAAAAATCAACGGTGTGCGCCTACTCTAACAGGCATTGAGTTAAGCAATAGATTNTATAGACCATTGGTTCCCAAACTTATTCGAGACGCGCCCCCTTTCGACCATACAAAAAAATCCGCGCCCCCTCCTCCAGTCAAGATTATTTATTGGTCGTATCGAGCAGTTTGGAATGCATTCTCTCAGTGGTCGCAGGTTTCTAACAGATTGCCTGCGCCCCCCTTTAAAGGTCTTTGCGCCCCCCACTTTGGGAACCAATGCGCTAGATTTTTTCAACTGAAAAATTATGGTTTCATATTTTAAAGCCTGGTCCGTGAGCACGTAGAATTTTGTTCAATGAACCCAAGCTACCCATTCTTATCGCTCGCGCGTAATTATATTTACAAAATTCTACGTGCTCACGGACCAGGCTTTAAATGCAAAAATACTAACCAATAAATGCTACAATTAATATCATGTGGTTACATAATCTAACTTATGATTTATTATTTCTGGAAGCACGGATGACTGTACCTGAAAATATACACAATTTTAAATAAAATATACAATACATAACTCTATATAAGTACAGCGAAAATATGTCAACTGTTTTCTGAGCACGACTGTCAAGTTGATCACAGCTGATTAATGTTTACACTGGAAATCTGATCTACTGTGACTAGGATAGGAATACGTCCCGGAAACAACTGTTCACGACTTCGTTCAATCAAACACGTTCAAATACTAAGCATGGCTGTCTTAATGATCAGCGCTAAGTAAACACATTCCAAACGTACCTCTAATCTCTCAATTCTCCCCTGGTCGGTCCTTAACACCCCATGGCTCCTTATTAGATGCTGTCTCACACTCCCTGCTCCAATAACTTTACGGCAGTACTGTTCATGACTGTCAAACGCTGAACAAGGCTGTCTTGACGTTCAGTGCTAATAAAACACAATCCTAACGTACCTCTAATCTGTCAATTCTCCCCTGTCTGGTCGATCCTCAGCACCCCTTGGCTTCCTCGCCAGATGCTGTCTACGAACTGTTTTCGACTGTCAAATTCTGAGCATGGTTGTCTTAATGAGCTGCGGTAAGTAAACAATCCAAACGTACCTCTAATCTCTCAATTTTCCCCTGGTTGATCCTCAGCACGCCTTGGCTTCCTCGCCAGATGCTGCCTAAGAACTGTTTCCGACTGTCAAATTCTGAGCATGACTGTCTTAATGATCTGCGCTAAGTAAACACAGTCTAAACGTACCTCTAATCTCTCAATTTTCCCCTGGTCGATCCTCAACACCCCATGGCTTCTCGTAAGATGCTGTCTCACGTTCCCTGGCCTCGAGAACACGTCCCGGCAGACAGGGCACACGTATTTGTACGGTTTCTGACGATGCACCTTGTATTGGTGGACTTGGAGGAGCTTCTTGGACTTTTCGCGCTTGTCGCACATGCTGCACTGTGGTATAAAAAGTGGGATTTAAACTGCTGTTTTTGTGATTTCAAATGAGTTTTATAGCTAAAAAAATAAATAAGATCTCATTCCTCAGTGGCAAAGTAAACCTAAACACTTTTATACTTTTGACTTTTTGCAGCGATACAAATTGATACAATACAATCGCTTGTTGATAGTGCGATTGTATAGCTGCTTATGCATTATGGTACCTAAATGAGTGAATGTAATACTAGGTAGGTACACGCATTTTTTATACATTTTGGAACTATTTTAACTATTATTTCGCCGNAATAGATTGGTTCCCAAACTTATTTGAGACGCGCCCCCTTTCGACCATACAAAAAATTCCGCTCCCCCTCCTCCAGTCAAGATTATTTATTGGTCGTATCGAGCAGTCTGGAATGCATTCTCTCAGCGGTCGTATTCTTACAGATTGCCCGCGCCCCCCTATTAAGGTCTTTGCGCCCCCCACTTTGGGAACCAATGGCTAGACCTATAGAGTACATTTTTTCAACTGAAAAATTATGGTTTCATATTTTAAATGCAAAAATACTAACCAATAAATGCTACAATTAATATCATGTGGTTACATAATCTAACTTATGATTTATTATTTCTGGAAGCACGGATGACTGTACCTGAAAATATACACAATTTTAAATAAAATATACAATACATAACTCTATATACAGCGAAAATATGTCAACTGTTTTCTGAGCACGACTGTCAAGTTGATCACAGCTGATTAATGTTTACACCGGAAATCTGATCTACTGTGACTAGGATAGAAATACGTCCCGGAAACAACTGTTCACGACTTCGTTCAATCAAACACGTTCAAATACTAAGCATGGCTGTCTTAATGATCAGCGCTAAGTAAACACAATCCAAACGTACCTCTAATCTCAATTTTCCCCTGGTCAATCCTGCACGCCATGACTCCTCGTAAGATTATGTCTCACACTCCCTGCTCCAATAACTTTTTACGGCAGTACTGTTCATGACTCAAATGCTGACCATGCTTATCATAGACTCATACGTTAATTAAGGTGTCGCAGCGACCCAAAGTGAGTCTTGGCACCCGACAATAAGAATCTCCACTCCGGTGTTCAGCGCTACCTCTCACCAGTTATTCGCGAGAGGTTATTGGAGAACGCGTCGGTCCGATCTTTATCTCTCCAGCGGAACCATAGTATGCTAAACAAATGCTAGCAAACGTACCTCTAATCTCTCAATTTTCCCCTGGTCGATCCTTAACAACCCATGGCTCCTTGTCAGATGCTGTCTCACGTTCCCTGGTCTTGAGAACACATCCCGGCATAGAACTAGACCACCACTGTCAAATACTGAGCACGGCTGTCTCGACGTTCAACACTAGTAAAAAACATAATCCAAGCTTATCTCAAACTTCTCAATCGTCCACTGGTCGATCCTAAGCACCCCATGGTTTCTCATAAGGTGCTGCTTCTTTTGTCAGACAACTGTCCGCGACTGTTAAACGCTGTCTTAGTACGCTGTTAAAAAGTCAATAAACCAGTCCAAACTTACTTCTAATCTCTCAATTTTCCCCTGGTCGATCCTTAACTAACACCCCATGGCTCCTCGCCAGATGCTGTCTACGAACTGTTTTCGACTGTCAAATTCTGAGCATGGTTGTCTTAATGAGCTGCGGTAAGTAAACAATCCAAACGTACCTCTAATCTCTCAATTTTCCCCTGGTCGATCCTTAACATCCCATGGCTTCTCGCAAGATGCTACCTACGAACTGTTTCCAACTGTCAAACGCTGAGCACGGCTGTCTTAGTGCGCTGAGCACAGTAAAAAGTCAATAAACCAGTCCGAACGTACCTCTAATCTCTCAATTTTCCCCTGGTCGATCCTCAGCACACCGTGACTCCTTGTCAGATGCTGTCTCACGTTCCCTGGCCTCGAGAACACGTCCCGGCAGACAGGGCACACGTATTTGTACGGTTTCAGACGGTGCACCTTGTATTGGTGGACTTGGAGGAGCTTCTTGGACTTTTCGCGCTTGTCGCACATGCTGCACTGTGGTATAAAAAGTGGGATTTAAACTGCTGTTTTTGTGATTTCAAATGAGTTTTATAGCTAAAAAAATAAATAAGATCTCATTCCTCAGTGGCAAAGTAAACCTAAACACTTTTATACTTGTGACTTTTTGCAGCGATACAAATTGATACAATACAATCGCTTGTTGATAGTGCGATTGTATAGCTGCTTATGGTACCTAAATGAGTGAATTTAACACTAGGTACACACATTTTTTATACAATTTGGAACTGTATTAGTGCTATTTGAGACTGAATCGTTTATTTCAACAAAAAATCATGTTAATAAAAAATTTCATTTTATGCCACATAACAAAAATAAGGTAAGGACACTAGTGTTTGATATCGGACTTTTATCAACAAATATTCAAGTTACAAAGTAACAATTTTAATACGAAAAAGTTCATCAAATTAGTTTTAACAACTCTAGTCTTTCAGCTTAACAACATCGTCCGTCGTCCAACCACTAGTGTTCTACCCAAACTAAATTAAATAAAAGCCGATAAATGTCAACTAGTGCCGTTACCTTACCTTGTTATTTTTCTTCATATCCAGGGGCCGGTTGTATGTACCCCACCCTTTGATATACATAACACTAATCCTACAATACTATACTGTAAGGCTGGATTTATATTCTAATCTAATATTAAATAGGAGAATATATTTATTATAATACGACAAATATAAAAGTCGCATGGAGATCAAATAATAAAAAAACGTATTTACAAAAAGTTTTTATAATTTTTATTTTATAACTTATTTTAATTAATTTGTATAAATCACTTAAAACATGGCGCTTATTCTAAATCTATAACATACAAATACCTACGCTTCTATCGCTCCAACGTACTTTATATTAAAATAGGTAGTCGCTTGTCGCTTCATATTCAGCAAGTAACTCGGTTCTCATCTCACATATTTTGAGATAATTTCGGAATCACGAACTGCAATGAAGAATGTTCACTAATTTTGTTTTTTAGCTTTCTTTATTCTCTGTTAAAAATAAAAAATACACGTGAAAGAATTATTTCGATACGTCAATTAGTTTCCAAGATATTGAATTTTAAAAGTGCGGGCGGCGGCCGGCCCGCCATTTTATGCGCGTGACGTCATATTACAACGACTGGCTCATATTTGTATGGGTGGAATCTTGCAAACTGAATTAAGACCCACTTCCAGGCAACCGATTAAGCTGAAATTTCGCAAACACATGTGATTTGGATGACCATGCAATATTATGATGACATGGAGCTGATCTGATGATGGAGCTGGAAGGTGGCCATAGGAACTCTATAATAAAACGACTTAAATGCATCGAGTTTGGGCTCGTTCGTTTTGTATTGATGAGTATTTTAATTCTATATAGTAATCGGGGTCTAATGATGGAGCTGGAAGGTAATTCGCAATAAAACGACACAATCGCATCAAGTTTGGGTTTGNTTCAAATACTAAGCATGGCTGTCTTAATGATCAGCGCTAAGTAAACACATTCCAAACGTACCTCTAATCTCTCAATTCTCCCCTGGTCGGTCCTTAACACCCCATGGCTCCTTATTAGATGCTGTCTCACACTCCCTGCTCCAATAACTTTACGGCAGTACTGTTCATGACTGTCAAACGCTGAACAAGGCTGTCTTGACGTTCAGTGCTAATAAAACACAATCCTAACGTACCTCTAATCTGTCAATTCTCCCCTGTCTGGTCGATCCTCAGCACCCCTTGGCTTCCTCGCCAGATGCTGTCTACGAACTGTTTTCGACTGTCAAATTCTGAGCATGGTTGTCTTAATGAGCTGCGGTAAGTAAACAATCCAAACGTACCTCTAATCTCTCAATTTTCCCCTGGTTGATCCTCAGCACGCCTTGGCTTCCTCGCCAGATGCTGCCTAAGAACTGTTTCCGACTGTCAAATTCTGAGCATGACTGTCTTAATGATCTGCGCTAAGTAAACACAGTCTAAACGTACCTCTAATCTCTCAATTTTCCCCTGGTCGATCCTCAACACCCCATGGCTTCTCGTAAGATGCTGTCTCACGTTCCCTGGCCTCGAGAACACGTCCCGGCAGACAGGGCACACGTATTTGTACGGTTTCTGACGATGCACCTTGTATTGGTGGACTTGGAGGAGCTTCTTGGACTTTTCGCGCTTGTCGCACATGCTGCACTGTGGTATAAAAAGTGGGATTTAAACTGCTGTTTTTGTGATTTCAAATGAGTTTTATAGCTAAAAAAATAAATAAGATCTCATTCCTCAGTGGCAAAGTAAACCTAAACACTTTTATACTTTTGACTTTTTGCAGCGATACAAATTGATACAATACAATCGCTTGTTGATAGTGCGATTGTATAGCTGCTTATGCATTATGGTACCTAAATGAGTGAATGTAATACTAGGTAGGTACACGCATTTTTTATACATTTTGGAACTATTTTAACTATTATTTCGCCGTGTGGTGACGGCAGAGTAGAATACATTTGTCACCAACCCCTACTCTTCCCGCGGGTGTCGTAAGAGGCGACTTAGGGACTACACAACAAACAGAGAATGGGCAGCAGCGCTCTCTGAAAAACATAATAAAGAAAAATAAAATAAAATAAAATAAACATCAATCTTTTAAACTGCGATTTCCAACCCGCCTGCCAAGCGTGGAGATTATGGCAAATCCCTCCACCATAGTGGAGGAGGCTCATAGTCCAGCAGTGGACTGTAAAGGGCTGTTGATGATGATGATGATTGGAACTATTAGTGCTATTTGAGACTGAATCATGTATGAAAAGCTGCAAAAAGTCGCAGTATAAAAAGAACCACGATTTTATTTCAATAAAAATTCACGTTAATAAAAAATACCATTTTATGCTACGTAACAAAAATAAGGTAAGGACACTAGTGTTAGATATCGGACTTTTATCAACAAATATTCAAGTTACAAAGTAACAATTTTAATATTAAAAAGCTCAACAATTCTAGTTTTTCAGCTTAACAACATCGTCCGTCGTCCAACCACTAGTGTTCTGCCCAAATTAACTAAATAAAAGCCGATAACTAGTGCCGTTACCTTACCTTGTAATTTTTCTTCATATCCAGGGGCCGGTTGTATGTACCCCACCCTTTATTATACATAATACTAATCCTAAAATACTATACTGTAAGGCTGGATGTATATCTTATATTTAATTGGAGAATATCTTTTTATTTAATTATAATAATACGTCAAAATATAAATGTCGCATCGAGATCAAATAATAATTGTATTTACAAAAAGTATGATATAAATCACTTAAAAATGGCGATTATTCTAAATCTATAACATACAAATACGCTTCTACCGCTCTAATTTATTTTATATTAAAATAGGTAGTTATTGTATGTTTTCCTAAAATGTTTCATCATCATCATCATTTCAGCCATAGGACGTCCACTGCTGAACATAGGCCTCCCCCAATGATTTCCATGTTGGTCGATTGGTAGCTTCCTGCGTCCAGCGCCTTCCTGCTACCTTTATGATCTCATAGGTCCACCTTGTAGGTGGACGTCCCTAAAATGTTTAGCAATGAAATAATCATGTCGCTTCATAGCATGTACATACTCGATTGTCGTCTCACATAGGCATTAAATAAATAAACAAAATGTGTATAAATAAATAAATCCCTAAAGCTGCACCCTAACAACCGGCCCCTGCTGATCGTCAGGCAGTCCGTGCACACGCCGCGAATGCGCGCGAACTTTGTTCGGCTTCTCGAAGCGTCGCTCGCACACCGCACATAAGTAGCCGTAGCGGCGGCCCGTGTGCGCGTTGTGTTTGTGTATTTGAAGGAACTTGCGCGATTTGAGACGCTTCGGGCAGAGGTCGCACTGAAAACAGCGCTTTAGTTATGAATTTAGCGCTGATTAGTATTTGTCAGCGCTGCTATATGTCAAAATTTTGTGTCTTGTGAGTGAAAACAGTGTTATAGTTGGCTATTGTGTCGAATTTAGTGCTGTCCAGCGCAGATCAGCGTTTGTCAGCGCTGCTAAATTACAAAATTTTGTGATTTTCTCTATAATAGATCACTCTAGTGTGATCTCGTAAGCAATAGTTACAGATACCTAGTGGTAGTAATATCAATCTATCGAATTAGCATTGATTAGTATTTGTCAGCGCTGCGCACTGATTAAACAACAAAATGTTGTGTGGTTGTGTATTAGAACACACTGCACGCAAGCATTTTATTTTAGTTGAGATAAATTGTCAGTTTCTGTTGGCATTTGGCATGGACTATAAAGCTTTTTTTAATGCAAGACAAAGCATGTATTTGACTGCAATCGCACCTGATGTTTAGTGGCGTTTCAGCTCGGAATGACAACTTCTCAAAATGACGACCGGGGCGCAAAATGTCCACTTCTCATAATGTCTATTTCTCACAATGACAAATTCGCATTTGGTCTATAGTCTGGTCCGTGAGCACGTAGAATTTTGTCCAATGACCCCTAGCTACCCATCCTTATCGCTCGCGCGTAATTATGTTGCTGTCGCGCTCGCACACTCACTGCGGGCGCCCGTCGCACAGTCGCGATAATGTCAGCTACTTGTTGATATTTTATTTTCATTATTTCTAGAGTTCTAGTTCTTCTAGAGTTGTCATTATGCGAAGTTGACCAAATGCGAATTTGTCATTGTGAGAAATAGACATGAGTAGTTGCCTTTTAGCGAAGTTGACATTTTAAGAAGTTGTCATTTCGAGAAGTGGACATTTTGCGCCCCGGTTGTCATTTTGAGAAGTTGTCATTCCGAGCTGAAACGGTTTAGTGAGATGCCCAGTAACTGCCTATTCACTCTCGCCTTGAAGAGGCCCGGATCACGGATGATAGTGTTCGTGTTGAACCTAAACACCAATACAACTATAGCATACCTGAAAGTTCTTCTCCGGCAAGTGTATGGCGATGTGTTGTACCAGATTAGACCGGCGGTGGAAGGTGGCGCCGCAGTGATCACATACGTACGGCCGCTCGCCCGTGTGGCGCCGCTCGTGGATCTTTCAAATAAAATCAAATTTATAAAATCAAAATATGTCAAAAATAACAAAAATAAAAAGTAGCACTTTACATGTCTCGTTAACTAACAAAACCATGAATGAAAAAAGGTTTTATCAAATTTGATTGTGATTTTATCAAAGCTTGAAATGAATTAATATTAAATTAGGACAGACTATTAAACATACATTTATTTATTTATTTTTGGGAAACATACAGTTACAATATAATTTAACTTAGGTGCAGTAAGACAACACATAAACCAATTAAGTTTCCACAGCTAAATATACACATAAAGTTGGGTAAACCATTATTTTGTTGTGAAAAATAATAGGGGTACAGTGTTTTTATTATTTACTTGTTATTTGCTCTGCTCAAGGCTGTCAAGCGACTGAGCAAGACTGTCAAATGCCGAACTGCTGAGCAAGACTGTCAAATTCTGAACTGATTATAACTTACCGTAAGCGCCTCTTTAGTAGCAGCGCTGTATTCACAGTACGCACACTTGTGGATGCGCCCTAACCCGTGACGCACACCCTCATGTTCTTGCACTTGATTGTAGTGTCAAAATAATATCGACTTTATTGCTTGGACATAAGGTGCACTATCGCTTGCCATGTAACACCATTAAGCTGATAGACTATTCCTTACACAATAAGGTGCACTCACCGTGAGCGCCTCTTTAGTAGCAGCGCTGTACTCGCAATACGCACACTTGTGGATGCGCCCTAACCCGTGACGCGCGCGCTTATGTTCTTGCAGTTGGTTGTCAAGCGAATAAGGACCTTATTCCTTGGACATAAAGTGAGATATTGTTTCATTATCATCATTTCAGCCACAGGACGTCCATTGCTGAACATAGGCCTACCCCAATGACAGGTTGGTAGCGGCCTGCTTCCAGTGCCTTCCTGCTATATTACTTGCTACGTACGGAGTAAAAATTCAATTCTTGCGATTAATTGCTGTGTCAAGGGAATAAGGACCCTATTCTTTCAGCATAAGGTGCACTATCGCACGGCGCTATCTATTTGAGTAATGTGAAGCGAATATGGACCCTATGCCTTACACAATAAGGGTTATAGTTCTTATGACTCACCGTGAGAGCCTCATTAGTAGCAGAGCTGCACTCGCAATACGCATTGATTGTTGTGTCAAGCTAATAAGGACTCTATTCCTTACACAATAAGGTGCACTCACCGTAAGCGCCTCTTTAGTAGCAGCGCTGTATTCACAGTACGCACACTTGTGGATGCGCCCTAACCCGTGACGTGCGCGCTTATGTTCTTGCACTTGATTGTAGTGTCAAAATAATATCGACTTTATTGCTTGGACATAAGGTGCACTATCGCTTGCCATGTAACACCATTAAGCTAATAAGGACTCTATGCCTTACACAATAAGGTGCACTCACCGTAAGAGCCTCTTTAGTAGCAGCGCTGTACTCGCAGTACGCACACTTGTGGATGCGCCCTAACCCGTGACGCGCGCGCTTATGTTCTTGTAGTTGGTTGTCAAGCGAATAAGGACCTTATTCCTTGGACATAAGGTGCAATATTGCTTACCATGGAGTAATCTAGCAATTCTCTACTAACTCTTTGAGATTGATTATTGTGTTAAGCTAATAAGGACCCTATGCCTCAAGCGTGAGGTGCATTATTGCTTACCTTGGGGTGGGTCAAGCAATCATGATCATACTAGCGCTAAGCTAATATGGACCCTATTCCTCGGACATAAGGTGCACTATTGTTTGCCTTGGTTGCAGTAGCTTCGCGAACTTGTGGATGCGGATTTAGTGTTGTATCCAAAGTTGCGTCAAGCTAATAAGGGCCCTATTCCTCGGTTATAAGGTGCACTATCGCTTGTCTTGGAGTAGCGTAGTAAACGTTAAGGTGCACTTACTGTAAGAGCCTCTTTAGTAGCAGCGCTGTACTCGCAATACGCACACTTGTGGATGCGCCCTAACCCGTGGCACGCGTCCTTGTGCTTTTACAGTTATTGGTGTCATGATCATTGTAGCGCTAAGCTAATATGGACCCTATTCCTTGGACATAAGGTGCACTATTGTTTGCCTTGGTTGGAGTAGCTTCGCGAACTTGTGGATGCGGATTTAGTGTTTCCAGAGTTGCGTCAAGCTAATAAGGGCCCTATTCCTCGGTTATAAGGTGCACTATCGCTTGTCTTGGAGTAGCGTAGTAAATATTAAGGTGCACTCACCGTAAGAGCCTCTTTAGTAGCAGCGCTGTATTCACAGTACGCACACTTGTGGATGCGCCCTAACCCGTGTCGTGCGCGCTTATGTTCTTGCAGTTGGTTGTCAAGCGAATAAGGACCTTATTTCTTGGACATAAGGTGCAATATTGCTTACCTTGGGGTGGGTCAAGCAATCATGATCATTCTAGCGCCAAGCTAATATGGACCCTATTCCTCGGACATAAGGTGCACTATTGTTTACCTTAGTTGTATTAGCTTCGCGAACTTGTGGATGCGGATTTACAGTGTTGTATCCAGGGTTGCGTCAAGCTAAAAAGGGCCCTATTCCTCGGTTATAAGGTGCACTATCGCTTGTCTTGGAGTAGCGTAGTAAACGTTAAGGTGCACTCACCGTAAGAGCCTCCTTAGTAGCAGCGCTGTACTCGCAATAAGCACACTTGTGGATGCGCCCTAACCCGTGGCGCGCGCGCTTATGTTCCTGCAGTTGGTTGTTATTCCGACAGCGCTTGCCGCACGCCTGCAAGAGATTTTGGACATAAGTACACCGTAATAAAGTTCAAAATGTAGTTGTTACCTTACTAGGAATGTACAGAACAAGGCCCATAGAGCATAGGACCGGTTGTTATTGAAATCCCTGGGGGAGGCCTTTGTCCAGAAGTGGACGTTATTTGGCTGACACGAACTTAAATTTTTCATATACACAAATAAAAAAAAAAATAAGAGTCGAGTGTGTTTTCATTCTTGCTAATACGAATATTTGTTACATGCTTAGTTTTTTCTGCACTATGGCAATCAGTTCGAAAACAATAAGCCACTTGTTTGGATGGAGCTACATGTCCTGAGTTTTATTTGAGAGCCAATCAATTGCTGAACTTTCCAACAAACCCTCTTCTTGACTCAGTCTACAAATCTTTGGGAGAGACTGGGAATGCCTTTTCTTTTCATTTGATTGTACTGTAGTCCACCTCCACCACTTAAGGCCATAAGCTTAAAGCCCGGTCACCGAGCACGTAGAATTTCGTCCAATGACCCAAAGCTACCTATCCTTATCGCTTGCTGTCGCGACTGTGCGACGGGCACCCGCAGTGAGTGTGCGAGCGCGACAGCAACATAATTACGCGCAAGCGATAAAATTCTACATGCTCACAGACCAAACTATAGATGGTAGACTTTTTACAGGCAGCCTCTTACAAACTATAACTAATTTTAATTCAACACACTCACTTCGCAAACACAGTAGTTAGTGTGGAACCGCATGTGCGACTGGTACGTGGCCTTCATCCGGAACTCCTTGTTGCATGTACTGCACTTGTACGATGGTGCGTTCGGTATCGCTGGCCGCTTCTTCTTTTCTGTTGGTTTCTGATAAGGAAAAAATAGAATGTGTTAATGGAGTCAAGAGTATCTTGATCCAGTTTGGAATCCCTTGGGCATTCGTTCCCAAAGTGGGCGATAACGCCCCCTTGTGGGCGCTGCAGGCTTAAAGGGAGGCGGTAAGAGACCCAGAAAAAAAATCGGGACGATGTGTAGAGGCTTGGGAGGCGTCATTTACTAGGAGGTCTCTTAGACACCGACTGAGCACTCGACTCTCGACTACAAATGGGGGCGCTAAAAAGAATTTATTCTCAAAGTGGGCAGTAGACAAAATAAGTTTTGGAACCGCTGCCCTAGGGCATTCAAAATCAAAATCAAAAAATATTTATTCAGTTTAGACTAGAGATGAAACGGATATCCGGCAACTATCCGGTAGGCCGGATATCCGGCCTAAATTTACTATCCGGCCGGATACCGGATAGTAGCTCACTATCCGGCCGGATACCGGATATTAAAAAACTACGAAAATTTCCTATAATAAAATGAAACACATTAATCTTTGAGTTAAATATCAATTAAATGGCTTATAATAATGACGGTTTTTATCTAAAGTCCAAAAAGTTACAAAAAAGCCATATTAAGGCCTTTCAAAATTTCCTTTCTGGGCTATTCACTCTAATGACGAATACATAAATAGTAAATATATTTTATTGTCGAAATATTGCCAAATAAAATAGGCTTTTTCACTGATGGTCTGATCACATACAGGGTGACTTTGAAATTGTTGGCATCCTTTTAATAAAGACTCATGATACCATAGTGCATTCCCCAAATATGAGACAAATCCAATGAGATTTTTTGTCATTATTTTAACTATGTATTTGTATTAGTGTGCTCTTAAAAAGAGTTTAAAACTATTGTCCAGTCAACAGCACATCATCCTATACATTTGGTTGCAAAATAACACTTCATCATTTCAGCCATAGGACGTCCACTGCTGAACATAGGCCTCCCCCAATGCTTTCCATGATGATCGATTGGTAGCGGCCTGCGTCCAGCGCTTCCCTGCTACCTTTACGATGTCGTCGGTCCACCTTGTAGGTGGACGTCCCACGCTGCGTTTTCCGGTACGCGGCCTCCATTCCAGAACCTTTCTGCCCCATCGGCCGTCAGTTCTGCGTACTATGTGCCCTGCCCATTGCCACTTCAGCTTGCTAATCCGTCGGGCTATGTCGACGACTTTGGTTCGTTTACGGATCTCCTCATTTCTGTAGCACTTAATACATTGAAATAAGATGCCACAGTAATACAGTATGAAGATTGATGAGCTGTCTGTACAAGATTTCAAATATTGATTTAGTTCATTTGATATGACTCATATTTGGGGAATCATGAGTAAAGTCTTATTTTAAAAAGAATGCCAACGATTTCAAAGTCACCCTGTATAATGCAGTTCAGTCAGATTACGCAGCAAGTAAACTAATTGAATTTTCGCTATTCAATCACATACTCACGATGGCAACCGAAATCGCCCGAATTGATCTGCCCCTTAGACTAGTGGCAAAATCTGACATTCTATTCGAACGAATTCGATTTTCGAAAAGTGTGACTTGTCTTGTCTACTAGACCCACTGATCGCGTTAGAAGCACCTGTGCGGCGCTAAACTCGTTACGACATGCAACATGACAATGGGACAACTATCCGGCCGCCGGATATCCGGCTATCCGGCCTAGCAGCTCGCCGGATATCCGGTATCCGGTATCCGGCCAAACAACTATCCGTTTCATCTCTAGTTTAGACCACAAGTGGCACTTATGAACGTCAATAGAAAATAATAAAAAAAGAAAAGGTAGCCCTTATGGGGCACTTTACATGTCTCCTTATCTTTTGGGCCCTACCAGCGCTTCGAGACAAACATAATATGGCAAGTGCTGAGAAGAAACGCCTTGGTTGAAACGCATTGGTTCCCAAAGTGGGGGTCGTGGGCCATCTGTGTACAAGTATAAAAACCTGCGATCGCTGAGAGAATGCATTCCAGACTGCTTGATACGACCAATTAATAATCTTGACTGGAGGAGGGGGGCGCGGAATTTTTTTTCTTGTCGCGTGGCGCGTCTCAAATAAGTTTGGGAACCAATGCCCTAGGTCTTCAATTATATCAAGATTTTTCTACTGAACAACAAAATTATGCAACAAAACTCTCTCAATATTTTTAAAATAACTTGAAAAAATCAAACTGCCTGAGGTGGGAATCGAACCCAAATATTTAGATCAAGAGTCGACTCTGCCTGCAATTACACCTGACGTTAAATGAGATGCAGTCTATGGTTTGTTTGCTAATGGCCATATTACACAACTAGCTTTTGCCGGCGCGGCTTCACCCGCGTGAAATTTAGTGCCACAGATTCGCATAAATTATAGCCTATATGTTAACTTGGGTTACAAATAATAATACTGTAAAGTTTCAATCAAATCCATTCAGTAGTTTTTGCGTGAAAGAGTAACAAACATCCACACAAACTTTCACCTTTACAATATTAGTAGGATTTTAATATAATAAATGAATTTTACTCACTGTTTCAACCTTAGTTTCTGTCACCTCTTCTTTAACAGGTACAAAATTGTCATCATCATTGTGATACTCATTATTCTGATAGCTATAATCCTGAAAACTATCATCGCCACCCATCCCACAGTCATCGTTCTGGAAGTTATTGCCTACGTCTAAATCACTATCTAATTTCTCCTTTTTTGCTTCCTTGAATTTTGTTTTCACCACTTTTTTGCGCAGTTTGTATTTTTTCTTGCTCTTTTTACCGGTTACGCTGTTGAGTAAGGATTTTTCTGCCTTTCTGCTTGTTCTTCTAAACTGTAGAGCTGTGTTCATGGATTCTATGCATTTGCTGCATATTTTTTGGGAGAGACCATCATTCATTTTGATCTGGAATAAGTTTTAAGTAAGTAAGTAAGTACTTTATTGTGTATAGAAACAAGGTTATGTTTATTACTTGTGGATAAGAATGAAACAACAATTAAAAGAGTCATGATAAGGGTTTTCGGACATCATTTCCCATCCTAAAGACAGTATAAACTAAGCAAAAGGTAAATTAATTAGAATACAACTAGAGATGAANAAATATCTTTATCTTTAGCGTAGTAAACGTTAAGGTGCACTCACCGTAAGAGCCTCCTTAGTAGCAGCGCTGTACTCGCAATACGCACACTTGTGGATGCGCCCTAACCCGTGGCGCGCGCGCTTATGTTCCTGCAGTTGGTTGTTATTCCGACAGCGCTTGCCGCACGCCTGCAAGAGAAATAAGCTCCTTGATTTCAAATTGCTTGCAAGTAAACTTATAAAAACCCTCCATGTGGCGCACACGGTTAAAAAGCTCTTCTACACTTCCCAGTATAGTACCCTACCACTGCTTTGGAACAACAGTGGGCCAGTGCTGAGAAGAAGCAGCGCAAGAAACTTAGTCACTATTGTCGGCCGATTTACCTGAAAAGTACACAAACAAAACGACTATAGCCCAACACTGTTGGGTTCAAGTGGTGGCTGGTGGACCCAATGCTGTTTACGTACTTTCTGCTGGCATCTCGCTTACATAAGAGCTTGACTTTTGGCAACGATAGCCGAACGGAGAAAGGGGTCGGACTAGCCGACTCGAGATCCGAGGAACGCGGGTTCGAATCCCGCCTCGAGACTTTTGTGGTGAGCCCACAATTATTGTGGGGCTAACGGGAGTATTAATAATTTGTGTAATTTGTGCATAATAATATAATAATCTTTAGAAAAAAAGTGTAAGCATAAAGACAGAGACAGCAGACGAAGATCTTCCTACTAATATTATAAATGGGAAAGTTTGGATGCCTGGATGTTTGTTACTCTTTCACGCCAAAACTACTGAACGGATTTTGTTGAAACTTTACAGTATTATTGTTTGTAACCCAGATTAACATATAGGCTAAAGCCTGGTCCGTGAGCACGTAGAATCCCGTCCAATGACCCCAAGCTACCCATCCCTATCGCTCGCGCGTAATTATGTTGCTGTCGGGCTCGCACACTCACTGCGGGCGCCCGTCGCACAGTCGCGACAGCAATATAATTACGCGCGAGCGATAGGGATGGGTAGCTTGGGGTCATTGGACGNAATTGTATAATAATGACCAGTTACAATATCGCCTGAACTGAAGGCCTAATATCATTTATTCTGAATCAGCACGTCTTTCGTGACACTACGTGCTAAAAATAACGTGCACAATGTAAGCAACTGCCTATAACTGAAACTTTTGATACCAATTTATATGGCATTAAAGATTAAATAAATAATCATTTTTTTATAAATACATAAATAATTCCCTAAAGCTGCACCCTAACAACCGGCCCCTGCTGATCGTCAGGCAGCCCGTGCACGCGCCGCGAATGCGCGCGAACTTTGTTCGGCTTCTCGAAGCGTCGCTCGCACACCGCACACAAGTAGCCGTAGCGGCGGCCCGTGTGCGCGTTGTGTTTGTGTATTTGAAGGAACTTGCGCGACTTGAGTCGTTTCGGGCAGAGGTCGCACTGAAAACAGCGCTTTAGTTATGAATGAAGCGCTGATTAGTGTTTGTCAGCGCTGCTAAATGACAAAATTTTGTGACTTGTGTCTGAAAACAGTGCTTTAGTTGGCTAATCGACGAATTTAGTGCTGTCCAGCGCAGATCAGCGTTTGTCAGCGCTGCTAAATTACAAAATTTTGTGATTTTCTCTATAATAGATCACACTAGACGTAAGCAGTGGTTACAGATACCTAGTGGTAGTAATATCAATATGTCGTATTAGCACTGATCAGTATTTGTCAGCGCTGCGCATTGATTAAACCACAAAATTTTGTGTGGTTGTGTATTAGAACACACTGCACGCAAGCATTTTATTTTAGTTGAGATAAATTGTCAGTTTCTGTTGGCATTTGGCATGGACTATAAAGCTTTTTTTAATGCAAGACAAAGCAGGTATTTGACTGCAATCGCACCTGATGTTTAGTGGGCGTTTCAGCTCGGAATGACAACTTCTCAAAATGACAACCGGGGCGCAAAATGTCCACTTCTCAAAATGACAACTTCGCTAAAAGACAATTTCTCATAATGTCTATTTCTCATTCGCATTTGGTCTACTACTTGTTGATATTTTATTTTCATTATTTCTAGAGTTCTAGTTCTTCTAGAGTTGTCATTATGCGAAGTTGACCAAATGCGAATTTGTCATTGTGAGAAATAGACATGAGTAGTTGTCTTTTAGCGAAGTTGACATTTTAAGAAGTTATCATTTCGAGAAGTGGACATTTTGCGCCTCGGTTGTCATTTTGAGAAGTTGTCATTCCGAGCTGAAACGGTTTAGTGAGATGCCCAGTAACTGCCTATTCACTCTCGCCTTGAAGAGGCCCGGATCACGGATGATAGTGTTCGTGTTGAACCTAATCACCAATACAACTATAGCATACCTGAAAGTTCTTCTCCGGCAAGTGTATGGCGATGTGTTGTACCAGATTAGACCGGCGGTGGAAGGTGGCGCCGCAGTGATCACATACGTACGGCCGCTCGCCCGTGTGGCGCCGCTCGTGGATCTTTCAAATGAAATCAAAAATAAAAATTTATTTATTTATTTCTCTCACAACAGATCAGAACTTTAAATAAATAACATTTAAACACAAAAAAAAAACACTTTTTCTGTCTGTGTAGTGTAAGTGTGTAGTGTGTGTGTGTGTGGTGTGTGTGTGTGTTTTTGTGTTTAGCATTGTGAGAGCTGGTGCCTATTGTAGATTTTAAGAAAATCTGTATTTACAGGTTTACAATTAATCAATTTTAACCAGTATTTTGGCTCTTATGAACGTCAAAAATAATAATAAAAAGCTGGCTTGAGACTGTCAAGCGACTGAGCAAGACTGTCAAGTGCCGAACTGCTGAGCAAGACTGTGAAATGCCGAACTGCTTAGCAAGACTGTCAAGTGAACTGAGCCACCGTGAAAGCCTCTTTAGTGGCAGCGCTGTGCCCTATGCCTCGGACGTGAGGTGCATTATTGCTTGCTTTGGGGTGGGTCAAGCAATTTATAGTCTCTATGACTCACCGTAAGCGCCTCTCTAGTAGCAGCGCTGTACACGCAAAAGACACGTGCGTGACGCACGCGCTTGTTTTCTCAGTTATTGGTGTCATGATCATTGTAGCGCTAAGCTGATATGGACCCTATACCTTGGACATAAGGTGCACTATTGTTTGCCTTAGTTGTATTAGCTTTGCGAACTTGTGGATGCGGATTTACAGTGTTGTATCCAGGGTTGCGTCAAGCTAATAAGGGCCCTTTTCCTCGGTTATAAGGTGCACTATCTCTTGTCTTGGAGTAGCGCCGCGGTGGGGACCGTCTTTGCTTACATTTGGCCAAAACCACATTATTAAATAAAAGTATTATCTGTATGGCACCAAAAATATATAATAAAATCCCAGAAAACTTGAAACAAAGCTGCTATGGAATGTATCTAGGTGACCTGGAGATACAGCCGGATTAGGTATACAGGGTGGAAACGAGAAATTACAAAATCCAAAAATTCAATGTTACCTGCTTCCATAATCTGTAACCTATTATTGGTACCATTTGAAAGAGCTCGTGAAGCACTTTCAGAATCAGTAACTAGTTATTCGATATCTTGTATAGTTAAGAAATAATCGAGTGAGATCACTTATCGTTCCATATGTATAACCACCCTGTATAATCCGGCTGTATCTCCAGGTCACCTAGATACATTCCATAGCAGCTGTAATAGACATTTAGGTACATACATTTAACAATTTTGGTGATAAATAGGCATTTTGTATTAGTTTTGGAATAACGCTTGAACAAAAACAAAGGGTAATATTTTGGTGTTATACATAGATTTCGAATATAAAAAATATATAATTTAACTAAATAGGACATGACAAAAAAACTGAGGTATGTCTAGTTTCTGTCGGGTCTGGGTTTTTTTTGTATGGGGCGTGACCGTTCTTCTTTCACGTGGGTGAAGCCATGGGCAAAAGCTAGTAATAAAATAATATCTTTACGTACTGTCTAGAAAAGTAAAAATGTTTACCTAAGAACTAGACGGTAGACTTTATACAGGCAGCCTCTTACAAACTATTACTAATTTTACTTCAACTCACCTCGCAAACACAGTAGTTGGTGTGGAACCGCATATGCGACTGGTACGTGGCCTTCATCCGGAACTCCTTGTTGCATGTCCCACACTTGTACGATGGTGCGTTCGGTATCGCTGGCCTCTTCTTCTTTTCTGGTTTCTGATGAGCAAAAAAAATTACCGGTCAATAAAAAGCAAAAAGTCAGCAAAAAAAATTACAAATCATTGGGGGAGATCTATCCAAAAAGATTCCAAAATGTTCAGCAGTGGACATCTTATAGCTGATCATTTCAGTTATGATGTTGATGAAAAAGAATGAAGGAAAATCTAGATATTATATACAACATAACTCAAACTCTCAGACTGTCAAATAGGTAACAGTAAAAATACAATTGGACTTTTAACAAAGTTTTTCCAGCTTCACCAGAGTACAGTAGGTTCTCAAGCAGTTTGGCGGTTGTTGGTGCGCGTGCCGTATCAGTCGCCCGATTATTGGTGAACCCAACTAAAGGGATACACTACTGGACGCAACCAGCCTAAGAAACTGATTGACTGAATTGGATAACAAATACGTTATGAAGGCAATGCTTTGTTTTCTACCAAACAATTTAATTTCTGCTGGCCATATTACACAATTTTAATATAATAAATGAATTTTACTCACTGTATCAGCCTTAGTTTCTGTCACCTCTTCTTTAACAGGTACAAAATTGTCATCATCATCATGATACTCATTATTCTGATAGTTATAATCCTGAAAACTATCATCGCCACCCATCCCATAGTCATCGTTCTGGAAGTCATTGCCTACGTCTAAATCACTATCTAATTTCTCCTGTTTTGCCTCTTTAAGTTTTGTTTTCACCACTTTTTTGCGCAGTTTGTATTTTTTCTTGCTCTTTTTACCGGTTACGCTGTTGAGTAAGGATTTTTCCGCCTTTCTGCTTGTTCTTCTAAACTGTAGAGCTGTGTTCATGGATTCTATGCATTTGCTGCATATTTTTTGGGAGAGACCATCATTCATTTTGATCTGGAATAAGTTTTGAAAGAAAGAAAGAAAAAATATTTATTTGGTAGTATGTTTTATGTTTATTACTTGTGGATAAGAATGAAACAACAAATAAAAGTGTAGTGAAAAGGGTTTTCGGACATCATTTCACATCCTAAAGACAGTATAAACTAAGCAAAAGGTAAATTAATTAGAATACAACACTCAGTATGGAATCTTAATTTAATCTACTTTATACGTCTAGTGCCGACTATTTGGTGTATTTAGTGACTTCTGATAAGATTTAAATATTAATTAAGATTATCAAACCCACAAATAAACAACAAATAAGCATTATTTACCTCTAAACCGGTGACCAGCTTCAGATTGTGCGACCTTTTCTTTTCGCTGTCTTTATTAACAAATATGCTCTCCAAATTGTCAGGGCTTAAGCAGGTCCTGCAGACAAAGACTTCAGGCACTACCACGTCTACTTTTGCAGGTTTTGCTAGCCTTTGTTTGCGAGCTGTTCGCCGTTTCATACTCATCCTGTTCAGAAGCAGTACCGCTAGCATTTTCGCGGTTTTCTCACTTGTGTTGACTTATCCAACTGGTATACATAGACGGAATTGTTGCTAAAGTTTTATTGGTGTTGTTTGTTAGTAATATCAGAGTAAAATTGGTGTAAATCGGAAGAATATTAAATGGAAGCAGCAACAAACAAAAATTGACAACAAAGGGGCGGCCATTTTGAAAAGTTGACAGTGACAGTCATACTTTTTAATTTTTGTTCTACCAAAATAACGCAAAGGATTTGTATATCCTTCCTTTTATTTTCAGCGAATCAATAAAATATGACGCGTGCTTGTGGCGGTTGAGTCAGTTACCGAAGGAAATCTATTTTCTTGTAAAATAGTCCCTATATTAGGGATCTAATAAATCTATTATCATCATTAACTTTCGAGAGAAACTAATGTTTGTAGGTACAAAATAAAAGAAAACCAATTCATTAACTGAAAACATTTATTTAAAATCGTAGTAGAATCATCTACAGCCACCTTTTACTCTTATGTTGAATCAGGAACTGATAACTGAAACAAAAGAAAAAAAATCATTACACATAACACAAGTCACTAATTTTGGAATACTAACGGAACGTTTTATCTCCAACTTAAAAAAACAAAAATGTCAAACATGACGTTTCACTTTCCCGCCAAAAGTAAAAAAAAATGGATGCGCCCATTTCAAATCGCTGTTGCGAGCTGATTATGAAATGAATAAATAAATCTTACCTCAAACCGCTGTATAGCAGACTGGTCGTGTCGTGCCACACCGTGACTTTTTGTCAGGTGCTGTCGTGTCGCGCTGCTGCTTTTGAAAACATCCTCGCATACTGGACAGAGGTAACGGAGGCGTTTTTCTTTGTGCACCTGTTGATAGATAGGTAAGTAGGTCATAATCCATTTTGCCATTTTGGTTCAACAATTTATTTATAATTATTATCCAAATTGTGTTAAATTACTATGTTTTGAACCAAATAAAAAATTTTTTTCTTTTTCTTTCTTTCAATTTCTAATCATCATTATCATCATGATCATTTACTCCCGTACTTACAAACATTACTATGATGTCTCACAGTGCGCGTGGAAGTGCAGGGTGACACACGAACCAATCACAGAGCTCTATTCAACGCTGTGCGTTTGCTTTGCTGCTTCACTTAAGCAAGCATCGTTTGTGAATACGGGCGTTAGGCCTCAGCCTCGAGTTTAGCGGGCAGCGGGGCGGGAGCGGCGGCGGCGCGGAAGCGGCAGGATCTTATGCGTAAAATCAAATAGACCGGTTCTCGAAAACAGCGGCGCGGGAGCGGGGCGGGAGCGGGCAACGAGCGGGCGGCGCACTCCTTCTTTTGCCCACAATAAATCGAGCATTAGGAATAAATTTGAATCGAAATAAAATTGTCGCCGTTGTTCAGATATTTCGTTTGCGAATAAAAACAAATATCTCGACAACACAACCCCGAACACAACACTTCGCCGCTAAAGCGCCGCGCGAGCTGCCCGCTTGTTTCGAGAACGGGTCTGCGTTGCCCGCCCCGCTCCCGCGCCGCCGCCGCTCCCGCGCCGCCGCCGCTCCCGCGCCGCTGCCCGCTAAACTCGAGGCTGAGGCCTTAGAATAAGCCTTATTATTTACCTTGTGATAGTGGTGTTGAAGCAACCGTTTGGATTTCTCACGTTTTTGGCAGATGTTGCACTGTGGAAGTTATTTTGAATAATAATTAACTGTAATCAAATGTTAGAGTGATTTCATCAAGTTTTCTAGAAAAATNTGTTGAAGCAACCGTTTGGATTTCTCACGTTTTTGGCAGATGTTGCACTGTGGAAGTTATTTTGAATAATAATTAACTGTAATCAAATGTTAGAGTGATTTCATCAAGTTTTCTAGAAAAATTTAGATTAAAAAAAAAAAAAAAAAGTTACGATTATTTTAACTAAGTTACGCGCATTTGAGCAATAGGCTAGATGACAAAATTTCAATTATTTGTCCGAGTTAAGTAATTGTATTTAATTAATTGGAATGTGGATTTAATTAATTGGAAAATATTAGACTCATATTTTTTATTTTCTTTCATCCCAACTAATATTATAAATGCGAAAGTAACTCTGTCTGTCTGTCTGTCTGTCTGTCTGTTACGCTTTCCCGCTTAAACCTCGCAACCGATTTTGATGAAATTTGGCATAGAGATAGTTTGAGTCCCGGGAAAGAACATAGGATAGTTTTTATCCCGGTTTTTGAAACAGGGACGCGCGCGATAAAGTTTTTCTGTGACAGACAAAATTCCACGCGGGCGAAGCCGCGGGCGGAAAGCTAGTAATTAAATAATAACAGTGCTACATCGAGTTGAAATGGCGCGATACGTCACGCTTGAGTAGAATTTTTACTCAAAAGTGACGTCACGCGACATTTCAACTCAATATAACATTATAACACTGTAATTATTCGATTATGGGAAAAAAAAATAGGAGTCTAATATTTTCTAATTATCTGTCTGACGGACTAAATAGAATTTCGATTTCATTACCTAGTCATCATCATATTCATCATCCCTATTTCAATTTAGCGGACATAAATGAGAGGAGTAGGTCAAAAATGATTTTCACGTACGAAAACGCGGGCGTAAAGCAGTAAATATTCACCTCATAGTTGCTCTCCGGCAAATGTATCGGCAGATGCTGCACGAGCCCCGCTCGCGAGTGGAAGCTCGCGCCGCAATGTTCGCAGACGAATTCGCGCTCGCCCGTGTGCCGGCGCTCGTGAACCTACACATAATGTTATTTATTTATTAAACAATTCAAATTCAAAACTTGATTGCGTTCGTTCGTTCGTTTCAGCCAAATGACGTCCACTGCTGGACAAAGGCCTCCTCCAAGGTTTTCCATAATGAACGGTCCTGAGCTGCCCGCATCCAGGCTCTTCCCGCGACCCTTACCAGATCGTCGGTCCACCTAGTAGGAGGCCTGCCCACGCTACGTCTTCCAGCCCGTGGTCGCCACTCGAGAACTTTCCTGCCCCAACGGCCATCGTCTCTACGAGCTCACTGCCACTTAATTTAGCAATTCTGCGAGCTATGTCGGTTACTTTGGTTCTCCTTGATTGCGTTAATAGCAGAAAAAAGATTTGTAGTTAGTTTCCATTAGGTCGGATCAGACTCATCTCGGTCGAATGTCGGATATAATATATTTACATCTAACGGACAGATGGAAACACTCGGCCGATTTCCATACAAATTATTAAGCCGTTAGAGTTTTAGAGCGCTTTCACATTAGGGCGTTAGTAGCGCGACAGCAGCGTTTTTATAATGTGAAGGCATCCACTGTCACATAGTATGACATTTTCGTCAGCGCGTCAGTCTCGCGTTTGTCGAGCTGCAAAATCGCCTAAATGTGAAAACGCTCTCAGAATCTCGGTCGGATGCGACCTAAGGATCCTGGATCCGATCGACCGGATTCAAGATGAATTTCAGTTTTGTGTAGCTAATTATAAAAAATTAAGATCTCACCACAAGTCCAGCTTTGGTGGCAGAACTGTAGTCGCAGTAGGAACAGTTGTGTATCCTGGCAAGACCGTGCATGGCTCGCTTGTGTTCCAGCAGGATCGTATTGCTGAAGCAACGCTTACCGCATTCCTGAAGAAAACATATTATTTACCTCTTCGCTCGCGTGAATTCCAGATTGTCACAAAGTCATGATTTGACATAATAATCTCATGGTTAATTACATGGTTTAATATAGAAATAAACCCTCTCTGTAATATACCAAACTAGCGGCCTGCCCGCGACTTCGTACGCGTGGATCCCGTTTTACCCCCGGAGTGGTTTCCTAAAATCCTTCCTTAGCAGATACCTACGTCATAACATCTACCTGCATGCCATATTTCAGTCCGATCCGTCCAGTGGTTTGGGCTGTGCGTTGATAGATATTTAGATGAGCACTGAAGCGGTAGTACTATCGTATTTTTTGCACTCACTAGGATGGCGCCACTAAAGAGTAAACATAATATCAAAAACTATACTCCATGGTACTCAATGGTAAGTGGACTTCGGACGCAGGTTGGCCGTAGTAAGGACAATCTGGCCAGGTGGGGATTCTTGGATGGCTTGAACATGGAGTGCAGGTGCGGTTTTGTTCCCCAGTCGATGAGGCACCTCATGTCATGCCCTGAGTGCCCAAGCAACTGCACTCAGGAGGATTTGATGAGTGCTACTGACAACGCCACTCTTGTGGCGGAGTTTTGGGCTGACACTGTGTAGGTTTGTTGTCGACACGAAAAGAAGAAGATGGTACTCAATATTGAATTTTTTTTGGCATAAATATCACTAATGATTTTTTTTTGGACAGACGGCTTTTGTCATCTTCACTGGGCAATAGGTAAGCGCAGAATCAGATGGCTCTCAATCTAAATATTAACCCCCTTACTAATAAAAAGTTACACAGTTGTTGATCACTGTTTTAAAATGACATTTCCATACTAAACTTCACTTTAAAACACTGATCAACGAGCGTGTAAGTTTTATTAGTAAGGGGGTAACATTTTAACATACCTCACAAATACAATAGCTGTTGTGTGATCGCATGTGTGCTTTGAACGTCACTTTCCTATTGTACTCCTTGTCGCACACATTGCATTTGTAGACCTTGCCTGGTTTGTCACCGGACAAACTCCTGGAGCGTTGAATCTGTAATTCAATAACATTGGTTTCATCACCATCAGGTCCATCGACCCTCTCTAATTTAGGGGCCATTCATTTAATACGTTAGACTATTTAGGGGGGGGGGGGGGCAGAGTGGTCGACAGTGTTTTTTTCTCGATAGTTCCAATGTAAGATCATAAAAATGTGCAAAGTTAATTTGAAAGACCTTTGCCCTTACCAGAGGCAAATGGAGGATTTTGCCATGCTGATCAAATGGTTTGGGAAAACATGTATTTACTACAAAAAAGTTACTAAAAACTTTGAATTCAAGAATCTGACCTGTTTCTCTTGAAGATCCANCAGATCCAAATTGTCTATCTCTAAATACTCATGACTGATATTTTCGTCAATATACTCAACATTCTGGTCCACAACAATATTTTCATCATCCATATTATTATTAAATGATGCCTCTACAACATCATCATCTAAGATTTCGTATTCCACAAAATATTCTGCGTCATCGTTGTCCGCTTCAAAGATTTGTGGATTTTGGAATAGTTTACGTAGTTTTTGGTCAGTTTTTACACTTTTAATCCTAAATTGTAGCGCTAAATTAAATGTATCTATGCATTTTGTACACATCTTTTGAGATAGACCATCATTTAGTTTAATCTGTAAATAAACACAACTATTTAAGTATTACAGCTTACTTATCAAATGTATATTGATTGAATTATGTACAGAAGACGGCACAACAAACTACGCAATGGGACATGGCGTACGTACCACCGCCATCTATTCTACACACAATGCCATCTATTGGTGTAAATTTAAACTAAAGTTACCTCCAAACCTGTCACTTCTTTCAAATCTTGTGACCGCTTTTTCGCGGTCTCTTCCGTGTAGAAAATGTCCATTAAGTTTTTATTTATCAAACAGGTTCTACAGTAATCCGATACTTGCTCAAAAACTTCAGTATTTTCCCCGTTTTTCGCAGGTTTTGCCTGTTTTTTACGTAAGCTCTGCCTGCGAGAGCGCATCTTACGGTTTAACATTAAAACAGCAAGCATTTTATTAAGAATACGATGAAATGATATGCAGACAATTTAAAACTTAAAAGACTTTGATAAATTACAGATATTTTCGTAATTAATTAGATTTTCCAAGCCGCAAAAAAGCAAAATATTTTTGTGCAAAAATTGACATACGCAATTTTTTCAGCAATCTTATTTTACCGACTGTCACGTTAATTGCGTTTTGTTATCGTGATTGATTACCTTAAGTTGAAGCGGTAAAATATGTTTTGCGTGAAGAAACAAAACGGATTATTGTCAACAAAAAAGTGTTTTGTTGTTAGCCGAATTCAAAGAGCATGGCCGAATTCTTAAATCTTTTTTTCTCATTCAAATTCATGTTTTTAACAAAAATATCATTCGGAATTAGTGAATAGACGTATAAAATTAATATACTTACTCAATAAACTGCACAAATGTATCCATGGACGTGTTGTAGGACTTGTTTAGGCTTAGAAAGTTTGAATCCAATTTTTCCTGAGTTTGGTAAAAAACACAAATATTCGGAGGCTGTGTTCGCTGCTACTGGTTTGATGGTAAGTTATTACCGGTTCCTAGATTTGCTATCTGGTATATCCTAAGAAAACTTATGAAATAGGCGCCTTTTCGTAAACATTTCTTTTCTTGTCTGCTGACCAACTAAGTCTAAGCACTGTGACTTATGTATCAATATTGCTCCTAAGCCTACCCTCTGGCCGTCCCTTCATCAACATCATCATTTCGGTGAACATTGGCCTCTGTCTGCCAGTTGAAATATCATATCAAAATTATCTTTATTTGTGTAGACTAATTAAATTGCAGGAGATAGAGGAGAGTGGAAACAGTTGGAGAAGGCCTTTGCCAAAAAAGGCACACAGACAAGTGTCAATTAGAATAATATTAAACTCAATCAATTTTAAACTCTGTATGTCTGAATAAAGGCTTATATTATTATTATTATTAATTTAATTAGTACTTACAAATCGTCAAAATTAAATGCTTTTAAGGAGCCTAGACATGTCTCATTATTTTTTTACCCTACCAGCAAACATTTGGCAAGTGCTGAGAAGAAGCGCCGCAACAAACTCAGTCACCACTGTCTGCCGGTTTACAAATGCAAAAACAATGATCTAGGACTATATCATAATTAATTTTTACCCATTATTAATTTCAGGTGGACCCAAATGACTACCTGCCTCAGCAAATGTGTTCAACGTGCATTGCGTTCATAAACGAATCAAAAGAGTTCCGTAAAAAAGCAATAGAATCCCACAAAGAGCTCCTCAAACGTCTGCAAAGCTGTTCCAATGACAATAAATTGGTTTTGGAGTACGAACCAGAAAAAAAGCCATTGAAAATAGAAATCGTAAGCGAGAATCCGATTAATATTAATGATGACTGGAACGATAAGTTTTCAGATGACGACGATATTCCGTTGGACCATTTCAAGTCTGTTAAAAAGTTTGAGGCCGATTCATCTGATGATCACAAACAAATCACAGTTAAATCTAACGGGGAAAATAAATTAAATTCCACACAAGATTCTGTATTAAACGCCCCAGACATCGTAAATGAAGGAAACAAAGTCGGTGAAACCACAGAAAAAAAGACGGTTAAAAGAAAACCTAGAAGTAAAAAGACAGATAAAGAAGACAAAAGTACAGTCAAGACGGAAAGAGTGAAGGAAAGAATAGAATGTGAATATTGCCATAAGATATTAACATCCAAATTGTCAGTTAGAAACCATTATAAGATACACACAGGTTTTGATGTAGTGTGTGAGGTAAGCTATGATTTTAAGTAACTATAAAGCTCTATAAAATAGCCGAAGTAGATTTGTTTCATCCAAATGACGTCCACTGCTGGACAAATACCTAAGGATTTCCACAACGATCTTCGCCGCGTCCAGGCACCTCCCGCGACCTTTTCCAGATCGTCGGTCCACCTAGTGGGCCTACTCACTACGTCTTCCGTCCCGTGGTCGCCACTTAAGAACTTTCTGCCCCAGCAGCCAGCATTTTATTTATTTAAAAACTTAATTGCATTTTGCATTGTGCAAACACTAAAAAACTTTAGCGGTACAAAAAGGCGAACTTAATGCCATGTGGCATTCTCTACCAGCTGACCTTGAGCAACACAGAGAATTTAAATGAGCGGTGCTAAATCTTATGGGCTGGTTTCCCAGTCAGTCGTCGTCGTTGCAGTCCAGGATGGTACATATCTGCCCTGTAAGTGCCTATTCACTCTCGCCTTGAAAAGGCCCGGCTTATAGTGTTCAGGAAAGACAGCAGCAGCCCTAGCTGTTCGCATTATAAAAGAGTCATTGAAACGCTTAGTGCGAGCTGGTGTAATGTTGACATTGTTGTTTTTTTCTTCTTTTATTCTATCTGCGATCAGCCATCAGCCTTTATCAGATGGTAATATTGACAGTTCCGGCTGTGCACATCCCATGATGTGTCATCTCAGTGGACTTTGTAAACCAAGGTGCACAGCTCAATGTTGTTGATTTATTATTGTTTTCCAGCACTGCGGCAAGAAGTTCATAACTCGTCGTCTGCTGCTGATGCACTGTCGAGCCAAACACGGCTATGAGAAGGTTGACAAGTGTTCGTATTGTGACTATAGAGGCTCCAACGCAGAGCAAGTCAAGGTATGTGGTTGTTTTGTACGCTGAAAGTTTATACTGGGGCATTTTGATGTAACCAATGGGTATATGAAATGTCTTGTCTATAAAAGAAATATCACAAAAATTCTGTTCCTTTTAAATTCGATCGAAACCTAACTAGAAAAAAAAAACCTGAAATTAGCTCAGGGTGACGTCACATTTTTGCCATTTTTTTATGCATAGCAAAGACCTCAATATTTATAATAAGTCTCACAACTTTTCTCGGATTTATTTAAACGAATATAGTGTTAAGTTTACCAGCCTAATATGGTTTATGGTATAAGACATTTATTTCTCTAAGAAAATAACATTCACTTACAAGAGAAATACAAAATTAACTTTAAAACTATATAGAGATTGTTAACCCAAATATCACAATAACCGAAGAAAGCTGTTTTCAGATACACGAGCGTCTGCATACTGGCGAGAAACCGTACAAGTGCGGGGAATGCGACGACGCCTTCCACAGAAAGAGCAGCTACCTGCAACACATCGCTACGCACTTGAAGGAGAAAACCGTACAGGTGAGAACTGAGAACAAATGGCAATGCCAGATTTTGTATGAAAGGTGGCGTCTTTTTTTTTTTCGCGCGGCCATCGACCAAGCTTTGTTTTTTGATTACAAAATAGTGTAATAAACCAAACTTACTATGACATGTATACCTCTAAACTCAGTCTGAATTACTGAGTTACGAGCGTTAGAAGTTTGATGATTTACATACTAGATTTGCTTTTTGCGCGCAAGTTTTGTAAGAAATTGCAACAAAATATTGCGCTATTTTTTAATGCGCTGATTCTACTCCACACTGATGTCTGGAGCCTTTAATGGATGGTATTGTTTGTTTACACATACAATGTCACTATTTTGTTGCAATTTCATACAAAACTTGCGCGCAAAAAGCAAATCTAGTATGTAAATCATCAAACGTCTAATGCTCGTAACTCAGTTCAGACTGAGTTTAAAGGTATACATGTCATAGTAAGTTTGGTTTATTACACTATTTTATATCCAAAAAACATGGTTTGGTCGATGGCCGCGCGAAAAAAAAAGACGCCAATTTCCGGCATTGTCTTTTAGTAAGAATACATCAACACAATCTGTATTAATTTTAACCGCCTCTGACCACCTGCTTCAGACGCAGAGGTCCCGGGTTTGATTCCCAGTGGGGGCAGATTTTTCTGTTCGATTTGGTTGGTGGTAGGGCTTGTTCTTAGTCCGCCTGGATAGCTACGACCATCTTACCTAAGTCTGTCGCCATAACAACAATGTTAACAGCATTATTGTGTTCCGGAATTTGGGGTCAGAGAAGAATTTCGTCCATTGACCCCAAGCTAGCCATCCTTATCGCTCGCGCGTAATTATATTGCTGTCGCAACAGTGCGACGGGCGGCCGCAGTGAGTGTGTGCGTGACGAAATTATATCTGCTCGGCAACCGGACTTTAGTAAGAATACATCAAAAATACAATCTCTATTTGTGAACCTCTCCGCAGCCTACGACACTGTTAACTTGAGACGTTTGTTGTGGAAGGTGGAGTCCCTTACCAATGACAGTAACTTTGACAACGTAATCGGAGGTTCCATGTCCACCTCCTGTCCGACAAAAGTCGTTGGAGGACACAAAAAATGGTTGGCCCCAAGGGCCCTCAAGGCAGTGTCTTGGCACCCATTCTATTTAATGTGTCCACCAAGGACAAAGACCATCTAACCCCTACATGTCGCGCTTCTTATATGCAGACGACCTCGCCTTAACTTCTTAGGGTACTAGTTTCGAACAGGTTGAAGACGACCTATCGAACGCTCTAGAAAGACTGGGAGAGTACTATGAGCCATACAACCCAAAGTTATTCGCACATGGATGTAGACGTTGTTAAATAGTGACAGTGTCTAAAGCCTGGTCCGTGAGCACGTAGAATTTTGCCCAATAACCCCAAGCTACCCATCCTTATCGCTCGCGCGTAATTATGTTGCTGTCGCGCTCGCACACTCACTGCGGGCGCCCGTCGCACAGTCGCGACAGCAATATAATTACGCGCGAGCGATAAGACGAAAAGACGAGAAAGACGAAAAGAGATCCGCGGAAGACCAGCTTCGTGACTTGCCCTTTCGAGCATGTCACGATAAATGCTGAGCGGGTGCCTATTGGCACAGTTTTTTTTTTCTCTTACCCTTAACTCTTTGTTTTATAGCTTATGTATTATTTTGTGTTTTTGTGTATTTTTTTCTGTATTGTGTCTTTTTAATGTGTCAATAAACCAACTCTATTCTATAAGGATGGGTTGCTTGGGGTCATTGGACGAAATTCTACGTGCTCAGCGACCAGACTATAGTCTATAATAATTTCTTTTCCAGTGCACCGAATGCCCCTCCCGCTTCAAATCGGTTACTTTAATGCGCATCCACCGCGCTCGTCATAAGCCTTCCCAACACGCCTTCCGCTGCGAGTTGTGCGGTAAGAGCTTCGCGCGCCGCCGCAACGCAGCGCGCCACGTGTATAGGGCACACCGCGCGCAAGGACACGTCGCGAGGTACAAGAACAATTGCGGGATCTCTACGTAAAGGTTGGTTGAGTTACAGAGAAAATATTGTCACTTTTTGAGCCATAGGGTCGGTTTGTTGCGATTTAAGGTCATTATGACGCAATTTAGACACTTGATTGCGTCATTTTGTGACTTTGTCGCGTCATATGGACACTTAATTGCGTCACTTTGTGACTTTGTCGCGTCACATGGTCACTTTGTCGCGGCATATGGTCACTTTTGTGTCATGTTTACTTTATCGCATCATATGGTCACTTTTTGTATCTTATGGGAAATTGTTTTGCGTCTTGTGGGCACTTTTGAGTCATGTGGTCACTTTATCACACACTTCGTCACAGAGCCATCATTAGCCACTTTTAGTGCCGTATTGTCACTTTTTTGCGTCACACTGTCATCATTAGACACTCGGTCATCATTAGTCACTTTAAGCCATCCCGTCTAGGACACGTCATTTAGACACTTACACGGTTATGGCCTCCAAAAGACATTTGGTTCCTCATATTTGACAAAAAAGTCCACTATAAATGCCTTAGCACTTGCATTCTCGCCCCTCTCCCGCTTCAAATCGGTCACTTTAATGCGCATCCACCGCGCTCGGCACAAACCTTCGCAACACGCCTTCCGCTGCGAGTTGTGCGGTAAGAGCTTCGCGCGTCGCCGCAACGCAGCGCGCCACGTGTACAGAGCGCACCGTGCCCAGGGACACCTCGCGAGGTACAAGAACAATACAGGGATCTCTACGTGAAGGTTTGGAGAAAATACGGTAATTTTTTGAGCCAAAAAGACACTGAGACATTTTGTGACTTTGTCGCGTCATATGGTCACTTTTGTGTCATATGTTTACTTTATCGCATCATATGGTCACTTTTTGTGTCTTATGGGAAATTGTTTTGCGTCTTGTGGGCACTTTTGAGTCATATGGTCACTTTTTCACACACTTCGTCACAGAGCCATCATTTGCCACTTTTAGTGCCGTATTGTCACTTTTTTGCGTCACACTGTCATCATTAGACACTCGGTCATCATTAGTTACTTTAAGCCATCCCGTCTAGGACACGTCATTTAGACACTTACACGGTTATGGCCTCCAAAAGACATTTGGTTCCTCATATTTGACAAAAAAGTCCACTATAAATGCCTTAGCACTTGCATTCTCGCCCCTCTCCCGCTTCAAATCGGTCACTTTAATGCGCATCCACCGCGCTCGGCACAAACCTTCGCAACACGCCTTCCGCTGCGAGTTGTGCGGTAAGAGCTTCGCGCGTCGCCGCAACGCAGCGCGCCACGTGTATAGGGCACACCGCGCGCAAGGACACGTCGCGAGGTACAAGAACAATACAGGGATCTCTACGTGAAGGTTTGGAAAGAATACGGTCACTTTTGAGCCAAAAAGACACTTCATTACGTCGTTTTGTGACTGTCGCGTCATATGGACACTTTTGTGTCATTTGGTTACTGTATCGCGTCATATGGTCACTTTGTTGCGTTATATGGTCACTTTGTTGCGTTATATGGTCACTTTGTCGCGTCACATGGTCACTTTGTCGCGTCATATGGGTCACTTTTGCGTCAATATGTCACTTTTTGCGTCTTATGGTAACTTTTTGTGTCATATGGTCACCTTAATGCGTCTTATGGTGACTTTATAGTGTATTATGGTAATTTTGTCGAGTCATATGTTATCTTATGGTCATTGTGACGTCATTTATTGACTTTATTGCGTCATTTGGTCTCTTGGTTGCGTCATAGTCACTTTTTTGCGTCATTAAAGTCATCGTTAATCATTTTGAACCATGCGGCTGCTAGGACACGTCATTTAGACACTTAGATGGTCATGGCCTCCACTAGACACTTGGTTCCTCATATTTGACAAAAAAATCCACCAAAAATGACTTAGCACTTGCATTCTCGCCCCTCTGCCGCTTCAAATCGGTCTCTTTAATGCGCATCCACCGCGCTCGGCACAAGCCTTCCCAACACGCCTTCCGCTGCGAGTTGTGCGGTAAGAGCTTCTTCTAGTTATGCGGTAAGAATAATTGCGGGATCTCTACGTGAAGGTTTGGAGAAAATACGGTAATTTTTTGAGCCAAAAAGACACTGAGACATTTTGTGACTTTGTCGCGTTATATGGACACTTTTGCGTCATTTGGTTACTTTATCGCGTCATATGGTCACTGTTGCGTTATATGGTCACTTTTTTGCGTCATTTTGTGGCTTTGTCGGGTCATATGGTCACTTTATCGCGTCATGTGGTCACTTTTTGTGTCATATGGTCACTTTGTTGCGTCTTAAGGTCATTATGATGCCATTTAGACACTTTATTGCGTCCTTTAGTCACTTGTCGCGTCACATTGTCACTTTGTCGCGTCATATGGTCACTTTGTTGCGTCTTATGGTCACTTTGTCGCGTCACATGGTCACTTTATAGCGTCACATAGTCACTTTGTACGTTTAATAGTCTTTGTTAGTCATTTTAGTAATTCGGGTGATCCAACCTGTGTAGGAGACATCCAATTATTTTTATGGCCTCTTTAGCAACCTTTAAGATTTGACCCCGTACATATATTTTTGTATTAAACATTGTGATAGTAAAAATTAAGAAATAGATGATAAATTATGATAAGTAAGTAATGTATGGTATTAATAATTTATATAACATAAAGTATTATTGTATGCAGTATTTGATAATGTATGCCTATTGTTTACCTATTTTAAGTCTTATTAATTTTTAAGGGTTTATTTAAAGGAAATAATGCGTTTCTACACTATTATACAGGGTGTCGGTAGAAGGTTTGACAAACTTAGTGGGAGTATAGGTGAGGTCATTTTGAGAATACGAATTCGCCCATATGACCCTAAGTGAGCTACTTTTTTAAATTGTTTTTATTTATTTTTTTAATATTTTTTACTGTATACCCACGAAGTTTGTGTAGTCTCCTACCAAACATCCTGTATATTACGGTAGATATCAAATTAAAGACAATTAATTATTTTAACATATTTTATTTTAGGTCAATAAATGAAACTTAAACTATTTGATATATTTATTAACAAATAAATAGTGAATTTTATTTAACTATGTGTTTCATTCAAAAGGTGACACTTTTAATGTGTTTTATAAGCGAAATAAATAAATAAATACACAATATAATAATATTTATTGTGTATTTATTTATAATAACTCTAGAATAATGTGTTTATATATTTAGACTAAAAATTTACATAATTTATTTATTCACAAGTCTGTCAGGATAGTCGCAATTTCATTTTTTACCCAAATGCGTCAGAAGGAAGGTTATGTTTTTTGTAGTCAACAGTTGGAGACCCGAATTCAGAGCGTGGTGTGAGTCCCTTAGAGCATAATGGGTTCTATTCCCGTTAGGGTCAATACTTAATACATTTGCTGTAATACAAGTCAAGAGACCACAATTTAGCATGACGAAAGGATCAAACACATTATCCTCTTTTCTGCAGTCGGTAAAATAAGGTGACAATTCTGACATACTAAAGCCCGGTCGCCGAGTACGTAGAATTTCGTCCAATGACCCCAAGCTACCCATCCTTATCGCTCGCGTGTAATCATGATGCTATCGCGCTCGCACACTCACTGCGGCCGCCCGTCGCACAGTCGCGACAGCAATATAATTACGCGCAAACGATAAGGATGGGTAGCTTGGGGTCATTGGACGAAATTCTACGTGCTCGGCGACCGGATTATATCTAAAAACCGCATCACACCAAGAAATCTATTTTATAGGATACATACACATTTATACACAATTCTTCTAATATATTTAGGTCCTCTTGCCTTTAAGTTAATTTAGAATAAAGTACTGTTATTTAAGTGAAATTAAAACGTATATTTCTATTGGATTTTAAGTTTCTACAATACAAACGTAGTATTCGGTACGCTCGTGTGATCTAACGGGCATGTTACAATTCACCAGGAGAAATTATTGCGAGATTTTGTGAGAATACGCCTAATTACCGCCGAAGCAATTTTATGCAAGTTCTGCTGATCAGTACTCAGATAATTGGCCATTTCTGATTACATTTGTCCTTCAATTTGTTCAAATTTATAGATAGGCAGTTTCTCACATGTTTCCAGAGCTTTTCCAGTAGACTATCTGACAAAGACGCGAGTCGCGAAAAGGGCCAGAAAAATTCTCTTCTCGCGCTCTCTCACGCCCTTATTAAAATTATAAACCCAAAGCCTGGCTTTTTTGTGTATTTTACATTGAAAATATAGCATATCAGTAAACGATTTGTGATAAAAAAATAGTGTTTTTATTTAAATATTGCACAGATATGTGGCGCCTAAGTGAGGTCTAAAACCAACTTTTTTTTATAAATTCAGTGTCGATGCGGAGGCAGTTACTCTAAACCGAATTGATTAATATTTTGCATGACTTCATTTAAGCCCTAAAGGCACAAAATTTTGACTATTACATTACAGATATCTGAAAAAAATTTTTTCGCTCCACCCTACTACCCATCCTTGTCGCTCGCGCGTAATTATATTGCTGTCGCGACTGTGCGACGGGCGCCCGCAGTGAGTGTGCGAGCGCGACAGCGACATAATTACGCGCGAGCGATAAAGATGGGTAGCTTGGGGTCATTGGACAAAATTCTACGTGCTCAGAGACCAGACTAGTTCGTAACTTGATCGTACCTATGTATTCTTCCTCTATAGACATCTCGAGCCGCCGCAACGAGCCTTGGTAGTCGGTGTGGAAGTTTTCCTTCACGTAGTATGGGACCTGGAAGAAAGAGAAGATACAGTCAGATATTTATTTATGCAGAACAAGAACAACAGAAATGAAATGAAATAGTTTATTCAGTACATATTATGCCCTTTCCAATAGGCCTAAGATGCGCGCCGTGATAAATTTTATCGACGTCAAAATGTATGGGAAAAATCGATAAAATTGCGTGATAACCGCTTATCGCGGCGCGCATCTTATTCCTACAGGGCACTTATACACGTCCCAAATCCCACGGATCTACTATAGTGAGCGCGATAGGCACGCCCACAACCTAGAGACATATGACGTCACACTTTCTAGTATCTAGTGGTGCCTGGTTGATGATAATCTATCAAATGCGTTGAGTAATTGTGACGTGACATCATTTTTTGAGCTTGCCTTATATCAGCAAGTCGATACGACGCGAATCAAAGGAGTTAGGTTATATTAGGTTAGAATCAGATGACAAGCCGTACGGTTTTAAAATCTTTCTCGAATTGTCTCTGTTTTGTACTTACGCGTTAGAATGAACGCGCGTCCATCCCAATTTAGCGTAATGGTGCGTCCAGACTGGGCGAACGGGCTCGCGAGGCAAACTCGACATTTTATTTTATTT